>NC_137467.1:67321397-67921397 GCF_964235325.1 Thermobia domestica
GAAGCTAGTGACTTATTATCAGTGGGTTCCTGCAAATGAGGTGCGGTCAAATAACTTTCTACTGAGCTTTTAGTGTTGAAATTATGTTGATACGTGTGAAATTTCAAATAACTCATTGTGAGAATAGCAAGAAAGCTTAAGTTGTTGATCCACAAAAGAAGGGCTTAAAGTTCAAATGAACAACGGATCCATCACGTAAAATTTTGAAATATTTGGTATGATCTTAATGTAAGTTTTCAACTTGATGCAAAGCGTTGAACTCCCTGACCAAGTTTAGTTTGGGAATCGAACCAATTCAAAATCAATATAGTTTGTAGTTACTTACCAAGCATTCATCAGCAACCACTCTGACCATAACCGGAGGCTCATAAACGACACTGTGAAACATTTAACATTACAGATCATATATCTTTCCTTAACTAAATTATTATAGAGACTCGGTTAGACATAAGGAAATTCAATTTTGCTACTTTCACTGACTGTGAAATGACATACAAAACTGTCGTGTCTGTCTTCAAACCATGGATGATCTTGCTCAGATGGTTGTTAAAAATGTTACTATAATCTGCATAAAGGTATCTATAGTCTCCAAACGGATATTGACGCAAACGTTAAGAACTACTATAAGTGTCGATCGTTGGAAACCTCACTTATACATACGGAAGACAGAACGCGAAGAATGCGTACGAAAATCATAGACTTCTCTCTATCATGTTGCAGTTAGTAAGATTAGAGACTTGCCCGAGAAAGGATGTGTGGACGAAAGGGCTACTTTTCGTAGTATAACATATCTTTTCATGGCAGTATCCTTCTGTATTCCACATTCAACAAATCGTCTTAATATTAATGCATAAAGAATTATGACACGTTTATCTTTTTACAAATACATAAAAGCTGTGTCACAACGGAAAAATTTTCACATTCATTCTAGGAAAATGTAGTCAAACTGAGCCCAGAAAAGCAACTCGCTGGACAAGCATTATCCAGAAACACCGCATTACACAATTTCACATTCTCCTCTTTTTCCGAGCATGTACCAATTTGTGCTGCGCGAACTTACGCAATAATATGATGCATCTACATATCGAACAAGACAAGGAAAATAAGGAGTTGTAGGAAATATAAGCACGTAGGAGAGCACCCGGCTTGAGATAGAAACAAATTTCACATTTTGTCTATTTGTAGTCGGATCTCCTTCGTGGCTAAGCGGTTAGCGTACGCGCCTTTGGCGTGGGAGGCCCGGGTTCGATTCCCGGTGGGAGCTCATGTGGTTTGGATTCCAAGTTAATCAGTAGCTCCACGTCTCATATAGCCTGGCTGCTGAACGGGACGTTAAACTCAAAATCAACTCAAGTCAACTCTATTTGTACGTGGTAGAAGAAAGCAAATTTAATTACTTTAGAAGGCACATAGTCCCTTAAAAAGATTTAATCTGAGCCTACTTAGTCAATAGGAAAACTAAACATATACGTAGACATGCATACTGTTACAAATAAGATACTGTTAATGGCATTTCGAAATCGTTGTTTCAACCAAATTATAAGGCACGTTCGTAAAATCAGATATGAAAAGTATAAAAGTTACTTTAGGAATTAAGTGTTTTCCGATCCTTTTTCCACTATCATCAGTAATAAAAAGTGTTCTCCGACCCACCCACTGTATGTTTATTTATAACGTATTATGGTATTTATAATGTAAATTACAACTTATGCAAGAAGAGTACTGGAAGTATGCGTTATTTGCCGAAAGTTCAATATTTATCAAACCTGGATTTAGATAATAAAATCTGATAAATCTTTAACGTTTAAATATCCAAAGATTTAAACCTTTGAAAATTCCGTTATTTCTATTAATATTGTTATTGTTTGTGAAGAAACACTCACTTTAAATATTTTCCTGAAATGACAGATTTCACCATTGAGGTGCCTCATAATGACTTTTGCCTATATGTTGTGAAAAAGGTACGACGATATTCATCGCAGATGGAAGAATATATGCAGGAGCACAGCCATTGCTTAGTATACTATCAGGAAGTCGGGATCTGCATTTATGGGAGATAAGCTTAACTTAAGAGCTGCCAATTTTTGAAATCTCAATTTCTGTAATCTCCTAAAATTTCTGTTAAACCCCAGGTTAGGGGAGATAGAAGATTAACCTTTGAAAATATATGCAAGCTTACTTGCTTCTGTCATCGTATTGTGAAAATAATTGTTAGGACAACGTGATATTATTAAGGACGGTTCACGTTAGGTACCTCGTCAACTCGATGAAGTGAAGATGGTACTCTGAATAAGAAGATGGTTCACAAGAAATATTCCCAAATAACGTTTGTATGTTTTGGAAACTGAAGGATCCAGTTTACAGGTGTTCTCAGACCAAGAGTTCCCTTTGGTGTCACTTTCTAGTAACAGTTATTTACTCCGCGAAAACGCCTGTCGGATTACTTTGAATGTGAGATACGTATACTATAATTAGACGTTAATTGTTTTTAAAACTAGCAGAAAGCAAGAACTCGAAAATTGTAAATTGTTTGAGCTATTGGGAAACAAGGGAAACATTGATAAGCACTTCATATATCATGAAAGAGGATGCGGGGTTCCTTTTGCAGTTTGAGGAATATAACATTTCCCTAGTAACATAATACAATAATGTTTCCACACTTCTCAGAAGAGAGATTACATTTCATCGTTATTTAGCACGGTATTGTTTCACTACCCAATATTTCCTCACTTTTTCCAACAACTGATATTTTCCAATACTTTTCAGAAGGGAGATTATATTTCATCGTTATTTAGCACGGTATTGTTTCACTACACAATATTTCCTCACTTTTCCCAACAACTGATATTTTCCAATACTTCTCGGTTTCAATATTTTATATGTTTAATCATTCTAGATATGTTTATGTATGGATCAAACTTTGATATATTTAATCCATATGATACTATGAGTCCAATTTAAAATCCAACACAAACCTAATTGTGTACTCTACCTAGTATTTTATAACAAACACACTCCAGGTTGAGGTAATTTTTCTCTGACAACGTCGCCTCGAGTGTATTTCATTGTAAATAAATGATCTTCGTTTCCCGTTCCAACCACTTAACAAATTATTCTAACCTCATATAATTTATCAGTTACATAATATTAACTTTTTCAGTAGACCTAGTTTCAGTCTTACAATGAACTTAATCCAGCGGTTTTTATTGTGATATATATACCGGGTGTTAATGAACTATACTGAGAAACTGTAAGAAATGATTCCTCACATAAAAATAAGAGAAAAAGTTCACATGGACCTCTGGCAAACAGTGCATAGTTTCAGAGGTAGGGCTGTCCAAAACCGTGAAAAAGCCAAATTTCAAGAGGCCCTATTTTGAATCCGAATGATTCTCGATGGTGGTCCTTATCAGCGTAAAGGAAGACACTCATACGCAATCCAAAAATGTATATTTCATTAATGTTCAATGGATGTACAGAGTATTCTGTGCAGAGTGAAATTTCTACACATGCCATCAAGCGGATTTTGAGACATGCTCTGACATTATGATTGGTTCAAAGTAGGAAAAAGATAAACCTTGGTAGCAGTGAACACGGAATCCTTTGGTTCGATGTCGGAAATGTTAAGGGTCGTCAAAAGCACAGTCGGGGAAACGCATGCTGTGATGTTTTCTTTCACTCTTATAAGTAAAGAAAACGTGAAATATACCGTGAAGAAATACATACCATCGACGTTATTCCGAACACAAAATCACATGGAGCTGCCGGTTCCTAACACTTCCGTCTCTCCGACGCATTTGATGTTCATTGTTATTAAGGCTTAACGCCGTCCCTGAAATTAGAGTATATCTGAAAACTCTATTGAGAGCATATCTGAGAATTACACTCTGTAGGGAATACCCTCTACACCTATTGACAATTGACGAAATGTGCATTTTGGATTGTGTATACCTGGCTTTCTTTACGCTGATAAGAACCACCATCCACAATTTCTGGAATTCGAAATAGGGCCATTGAAATTTAGCTTTTTCGCGATTTCGCACAGCTCTAGCTCTGAAACTATGCACTTTTCGTCATAGGTTCATATGAACTTTTTCTCTTATTTTGATGTAAGGGATCACCTCTTACAGTTTGTCGGTATAGTTCATTAGTACCCTACATATGGAGGCTGGACAAATTTACCTTAATGATCAGTGATAACGGGGAAACTGAATAAGGAAGAAAGCGAAACTTTCCATGAAGCAACTATAAGGAATGGGACATCGTTTGACATATTAAGCAACATCACCCAGTAAAGAGTGTTGCCATCTCACTATAAAGTTATTTTTTCAAATGACGCTACGTCAGATTATTACATACTTCAAATAAACATGTCAAATATAAAACTTAAAATATCACATTAAATAATCAGTGTTGTAAAATAAGGACGTTATAATATCACAAACATCCAAAGTTTAGAAGCCTCTACATATCACATATACAGCACTACATAGATGGACAGGATAATGTACATCGAAAATACCTTGGGTACGTTGGATACCATGGCTACGAAATGACTTGTTTCAAATGTATAGAAACTAAGCTACCAGTGCTTGGAAATTTGATTTTTTTGAAGGGCTTTATTTCGAAAGAATTCTTAGATAAGTATCATATTTAGTTACTTGTGTGGTTCGATACAAATGTGTAAATTATTTTGTCCTTTACAGCAATTCGATATCTCAATCGCTCCGGAGATATGATAAACATTGCTGAAGTTTGCAAAATTGCTCAAATCCTGTAATTACCAGGACTTGTAATTACAGCTACTAAAACCTATTTCTGTACTAATATAAAAGAGAAGTAGCACAACAACCGTTCTAAGTATTTTCCACAAATACACCATTTTGAGCAGTGTTATGAATTATATTAATGCTCATCATATCTCCGAAACGGTTTGAAATGTCGAAGTGCTGTAAATGGCATAATAATTTGTACGTCCATTGAAAACCGTACAATTAAGCAGATATTACAGTTATCTAAGCATTTTTCGAAATAAAGCCTTTCAAAAATATTCAACTCTTAGAGCGGTAGTAACTTCGTTCCTATTCATTTGCAACAAGTCATGCCATGGCCATAGTATCCAAAGCTAAGTTATTTTCGATGTGAATTATCATTTCCATCTCCGTTGTACTGTTTATATGATAGTGGCTTCCAAACTTTGCATATTTGTGATACTATAACGTCCTTAGTTTGAAACACTGAATAATATATTGGTATTTTGTTTTTAATTCACATCTTGATTTGAAATATGTAATAATCTGTCGTAGTGCTATTTCGAAAACTATAAATTTATACTGTAATAGCAACACTGTTCACTGGATGATATTGCTTAACACGTAAAACAATGTCCCCTATTATAGTTGCTTCGTTGTCGAGCCGTACCACCGCCCAGGGCGACAAGTCTAATGGGCGGCAAAATTTCAAAATGAAATGAATACTATCAAAATTTAATCTTCGTAACAAGCCCACATGGAAAAATAAAATTGTGTTCGCCTGAGAATGTAATTAAACTAATTTCACTCACATTCAGGAAAATACTCAGGAAACTCAGAACATTCCCCATCTTTTTGAGTTATCAAACTACTATCCACAGGTATCTCGTTCAATATTTTCTCGCAGCGGCAAAGATAAGATTTTCAGATACAGTGGATAAGTTTATCAAAGTGTCTATAGATTTAATGAATGACGATCTCACCACGAAAGCGAGCACAAATAACATACATAATGATGTTGTTCTAGACCAAAATCCAGCGAATTGGCCTCGTAGTATAAATGATTCTATTAGAAGCACTCAGAGCATTTAACCAAGTTTATCAACTCTTCCAGGGATAATTTCAACCGTCGGTTCTCGGGTAACTTTTACAAGTACACGTTATGTAATGGCGAAACTGTTCAGAAAATGGTTAGTTTATTTAGAACGTAAGAATGCTGTTTTCTGTTTTTGTTGCAAATTAGCATTTTCTACAAAGAAAGTATCTTTCACAGTTGATGGCTATAACAATTGGCGCCACATTTCTGAAACTTTAGCTGGTCATGATAGGTCTCCTATTCACCTTGAGTCGCATAAAAGATGAATGAAGTTTCGATAAGTCTGAATAGTGGTCTTACAATTTACGCAGAATATCCGAAAATGTTAAATGCCGAAGCACAAGATTGGAAGAACGTAATAGAACGACTAGTTGCAATAATATAGTTTTAGGTGGATAATGTGTACCGTCCACGTGGAACGTCAGCTAAACTTTACACAAGCAATAATGTTAATTTTCTGGAACTGGTGGGACTATTTGCAAAGTTCGACACCGTTATGGCCGAATACATTAAAAAACATGGTAGGACAAAATAAATAATACCATTCCTTAGGAAAAGATGTCCAAAATGAAATTATTCAACTTCTGGTACAGAGCAAATGACAATGATTGTTCGTTTTGTACAAATTATATCAGTAACGGTTCGTGATCTGTAGAAGTACCGGTTGCAATGTTGCAATATCAAAGGTATGTAGTTACGCGCAAGTGTTTCCCTCCCCCCAGCATTCTCCAGTGTTATCCAAAAAATATTCAGGAAATATGAAGAAGAAAGTCCTTATAAGCTCCATTTGTATATTTACTGATTAAAGTGTATTCTCTAATATTAATTTAATATATAAGTTATTTCCTTTTTTTCAAACAGCCACTATCAATGTACGTTTATACACTATTTATATACACAAACTTCTACGTTCATGTTATTGAGCAAGAGATAAATCGAATATATAGCATGTGCTGTAAATCATGAATGATATCGTTATCCCTAAAAGAAGCAAGAAAATTGCATATATTCATGCACACAGTTAAAAAAAATTATTTAATTAAGTAAACTATGCATTATTTTAAAATGGAAGGTCTTTCTTCGTTCTTTTCGAGCTTCAATTTTTCTATGACTTCATTGAAATCTGAAATGCTGCTCGCCAACTTTTTCTGAATAGAAAGCATCGCTACTGCAAATATTGTCCGCTTTATTTTCTTTAAGGTACAGAAACACCTCTCTTCTCCGACAATATGCATTTTGTTAGCATTTCTTTGTATGAATATAAGGGACAAAGAGTTCATTTTCAGTAACTCGTATTTTTGTCTGCTGTTCTATTATAAAGAAGCATGAAATATGATTTTTTTCCTTCGAAAATGAAAAAAAAAATAGTTTAACATTCCAGCAATTTAGGCTAAAAAGACAGATGATTATTGAAAGTGAATAATTTGAGATTAATTTTTTATTCTCTCCGCCGGAAATCGAACACGGGATCATGTGCACTAGCGGCACACAGATAGGAATTAGACCAGTGGTAAGACATTCTCTTCTTCGAGTCTCGATAGCCCCCCCCCCAGAATAGGATATTTTTTATTTTAAAAATAAAATCTATCCCAAGAATTTTTACCTTTGTATTATAAATGTAAAATAAAATCTATTGACTTCGAACGACTGCCGTCCCCCAAATATTCAGCTTGGATCCGCCCCTGCTACCACCAGACGCGTATTTGCTCTTTGCGAGTTTCTGTTTGGTGACTAACTTCTTTCTTCCAAGCGTCTATATCTCACTCAACCTATCAATTGAGTCAAGCGCTGCCAAACGGAGGAATTCGTAACTACTACAGAAGCTGACTATATACCAGTTGCAACGAAATAGCAACTGCAAACACGTAATACGGGAGGATAGCAGCGATGCAAGAATAAATCCACTTCCTCATGTTAAGAGATAGGAGCTCGCTGCCATATGCTCAATGTTACTGCTTCCAGTGGCAACGCTTGCTGCCACTGGATTTGTATATCACTCTCTTTCTTTCAGTTTTTTTAAAATTAATTTTTTTTAGAAATGCATCAATACTGTTTTGCGCTCAAGAGCAAAGGTTTATTTTTTACTGATACACTACTTTAATACTTAAAAATATCTTTAGTATTAAAGAAATATCCGGTTGCACAACCATACAACATGTAGTACCAGCCGCCACTGAATTATATATAGTAATGGAGAATGTCCTGTAAAAATTTGCGAACACGTTCTTCATTTCGTACCGATAACAGATACGACTAGTGTAGGGCTGACAAAAGTAATAACTAACAGTTGAAGAAAATAAACTTTCCTATCGAAAACATGAGGGGCCAAGGATATAACAATGGATCCAATATGAAAGGCAAATCTTCAGGTATTTAGAAGAGAATTTTAGAAATAAATTCCCTACCTTCTATGTTCCTTGCAGTAGTTATTCACAAAACCTTGTCGTTAACGATGCAACCACAGCATTTCAGTACGCCGTTTAATTTTTTAGTATGGTTTAAAAAGTGTATAACTTTTTTGTGTCAGTTCAACGTTGGGTCATACTAAGGAAACATATTAGGAATATCACTTTAAAATCATTAAGCACCCAAAGGTGGGGGAGCCAAGTTTATGGTCTGACTCCGCTTAGATGTCAAATAGGGGAGGTTTATGATGACTTACTTCAAATAAGTAACGACAATAGAATAGATGGAATGGTCGACGAGGATGCTTTGTGTATAGCAAACCAGCTGCATGACTTTAGTTTTCTTTGCTCACTCGTGATCTGATATGACTTGTACTCCACATAAAAATAGTAAACAAAAGTCTCCAAAGCATTGATTCTCAAGTGTTGGAGGTAGTCGGGTTTCTTGACAATATATCTGTGTACTTTGAGAGTAACAGAAATGGTGCAAAGTTTCGATCTTACTTACTGAAGTTGATGTGATGGAGTTGGCATCAGCATTAGATATGGATGATCCACGGATAGGTAATAGAGTGTAAGCTAGAAGTACAGTTTCAGTGCGAGGCAGAGGAAGGAGCTATTGAAGATCCACAAAAAGATGGAAGATACATTTTTATTACAAAGTTCTAGGCGTGATTGCGTTGACTTTAAGGGAAAGGTTTGAGCAACTTAAATATCACAGCGAGTGTTTCGAATTTATTTACGATATAACTAATCTTAAAGATATGCCACCTAAACTTTTATTTGAAAAGTGCACTAAACTAACCACCATTTTAACACTCAAAGAATCCACAAAGGTTACTTGGCTTGGGCTGGGATCGAACCCAGGACCCCAAACACCAGAGGTGAACGCTCTGCCACTCTGCCACCGCGGCCCGAAGAATTGGTGGAATGAGAATGTGGGAGGAAACGGCACTACCCTGAGAAATCCAGGGACACGATGTTGTCCAATACACATTTTCTTGTCTGGTACTCGAAGCAGCGACCCCACACAGCAAGGGTAAGCGCTCCAAATGTAAGGTAGAGAGTAAGTTATGTTACGTTACGTTAGGTTTCCTGACATTCAATATTTAGCGATTAGTTCGAAATGTAGGGTAGAGGAGGAAAGGTTAGATTAGGTTAGCTCACCGTACTGCCACGTCTCACCATGACACTTTATGTAACAATTACGTCAGCAAATAACCTCTCCCCACGACCCTGCCCGGACAAGTCCTTCAAAACTTAAATTTAGACATACATTTACATTGTCGCTCCAATTCCACTCAGTAAAATAGCAAAAATTTAGGTTTGAATTTGCTTCGCCAGTTCATCATGCTTCATTCCAGAAACTAGCACTGATGTACGTAAATATGATCGTTTTAATTAAACAAAGTTTATTTTAGTAATTCTCCATCGGTTTTGCATAATGTTACCAACTGGCGATGCGGTGCAGCTTTCAGTAGCGTAGCGTGGTATTCCGAAATGAGGATGCCAAAGTTAGTCACTTGTGCGATACAATACTACTGCCATCAGCAATACATAGCTATTTCGAGGGGAAATATAGGATTATAAAAAATTAGGGGGCAGGCAACCTTAATTGCTGGCCTGGTGGGCATACGTTATAAGCCAATAAGCAATTCTCTCAGCTCCTTCTTGTCACTACCGTTGTGACGAGAAAACTCGGCCCTACTGTTGTGGAAACACTGTTTGCAGTATAATTTCCACTACTTCTCTCTCGTGGGCAGCTTCTTTCTCTGCATACCATACTTCAATCTCGTTCTTTAAAAAAATGCGCCTAGAAATTTGTCATCTTAGGTCCGGACCTCAGATGCCCGTTTGTGAATATGGGGCTGAATGTACACCTTGTCTCAAAAAGGTTGAGCGCATTCTTTATTGGTGTTTTGAGCCAAAAATTTTCTAAGTCCAGCTTCGGGTATCTTCGGGAAAAAGTAAGCCAGGTTCGAACCTCCAAGCCAGCCTTTGCAATCGGGAAAAAGTTTGCAGATGTGTTTTTCTTCTTTTAAATATAATAAGACTTGTTACCAAGTGTTTAAAAAAGCAACATTGATTGAAATACTTAATGATACAATATTTCGAAACCTTGCACATGCTTGTTTGTCATTTAGCTCTCTATACGTAATGGAGCATTTAAATACGTTAAAGAATCTTTCCATATGTAAAAGAATGCTCAAAATTAAGAAATAGAACATAATTATCGGCTGAGTACTAAAATAAAAGCGAAAGTAGAACAGAAACAGCGTTTGTAATGGATATGAATGTCATAATTATCTTGAGATCCGTTATAAATCGCTAGAAGCTTAGTTCTAGAAGTCCTTGTGTTAGCTCATTGGTAAGCTGTCGGATTTCAAATCATAAGGTTGTGAGTTCCAATCCCATCTGGGTCAATACTTTTTTAAAATTATATTTTCCGCAATGCATGAAAAATTATATAAAATAATTACATTAAAATACATAAGTTGTTTATATATAACATAATAATTGCAGAACATAGTAATTATTATGTTTAAAATATAACATCTGAGATAATTTTCACAGTAGGTCGGTATTATATATGAGGATGTAAATACAAGTTAAGAAACTCGTTCAATAGCAATAAATAAATCATGTAGTGTATTTATTTGCAGCTATTTGTCATATAGAGAGTAATTCTCAACATTCATAATATAGAATGTCATTTATGTTCTTGAAAAGTTATTCGATGCATAAACAGAGGGTATAAACAGAGAATCCAAAGTCGGAACGCTCGCAAAAAAATTCATGAACCCCAAAGGTCACGTGAGCAGACTGGAATTGTCCTTATGAAGCATGCCACAGCAGAAAGTCTTTACATAGATTTTCAATTCAATTCCTGATATATGCTTTTGCAATGTGGAAGTGGTGATGCCTTGAGTCGCCCTCTCTCGCTCGCTCGCTCGCTCACTCTCTCTCTATTTATACAGAATATAAAAGTGGATTTATGTGTGTGTTTCAACATAATTCTGATATATCTAGAGCAATTTTAACTATATTTCTTACAGTCTGGAAAAAGAGTACTGTCGGGATACATATCAAAAATGCTAGAAACGGGTCGATATTATTATTGAATCCATAGTTTCGTGGTCGCTTAGGTGAATAGCTCTACTTTCAATTCAAGTCCAATTAAGCTCCCATTAGCACCCAGGGTGGTTACGTAGCGACATAAAGATATCGAAATCAACCGATATTAGAATCGAATCATAAGTTTTCAGCGCCGCTAAGAGTGCAGCAATTCCCATTAGTCCACATTAGTCCCATTGCCTAGAGGGCAACATATTTGCAGAGTGCAAATTTTAAAACTTGAATAATATTTTAATTTTTTCCGTATGAAAAAGTTAAAAATTATGAGCAAATATACTATTTCACGAACAATCCTCTTTTACTATTCTAATATGTTTAATAATAGCGTAAGAAATGTAATAGTAATTCAGAACATGTTTCACAGTTGTTATTTTTTCTTACATAGTTGTAGCTGTAGCATGTAGTGAGTGGAATATAACTGTAATAAATTCACTAATTAACCATATTCGAATTAAGTTTTATTTTTAAGTTCGGAATGAAGGGGCGGAGAAATATGGAGTTTTTGGGGGCACCGAGCTTTTCTACATTCTACTTTCAAGATCTCCATTTTTCTTTTGTCATTTGTTCCTAATAAAAAAAGTTCAGTCACTTTTGGATTGTCATAGGATAGTAGGAGTTGGATTTTGGGATGCAGCCTGTGAGATTCTAGAGGAGCTAACTGCTTGAAAAAATATTTTTGAATCATCTGTAACATATGAAATAAGGATATGTATCATAAAAAATTGAAAGTAACTATATCTGCGTAATCATCACGGTCAAATTGCAAAGTCAAATGAATTGACGTTTGGTATATAATCAGGCTCCAATCCCAACTGGGAAGTTATCATACGCGTGTCACTTTCATTATAATACATATCCTTAGGGGGAGTAGAAGTCCGAATTTTTGCGAAAAATTTAGTATCTCACAAGCCGTTCAACTGAGAGCTGAAATTCAGCATATAACTCTTTATTAAAAATAAAGAGAATATGCCCTGGCATTTTTTAAAATTGTCTTTTATGAGCGGGGGGACGGGGGTGCATTTTCTATATATTGGAAATTGGTAGTGGGTTGATTTGTAAAAATAATCGAAAACGATTGATATTAGTTGAGAAAAATCTCGAGTAATGCAAACTAAAGTTCTTTTTGAATTTTATACCCACTGCTTTCTATTTATAATTGCTGAAGCTGGTGTTTAATATATGGAGCGTTCCGAGCATAAGGCAATCAAGCCATAAAGTTAGAGAAAAATGGCCATAAGATTTGTATTCTAAACTTAATTACATGGGCATTACCAATTAGTACGGCATGCTTAATTATATAGAAAATTAATTTCTCTCTCTCTCTCTCTCTCTCTTTTTTTTTTTTTAACGTTGGTCTACTTTTCCTTGATTCGAAACTTTTAAATTTCACCCTATTTTCTACTGAAATGTGTCTGTAAGGCAACAAAGAAATAATTACCTATGATAAATTTAAATTCATTTTAATTCGGAAGATGAGAAACACTTTGCCATTATATATCGTAAGGGCAGACCCACCAGTATTGTAACAAAGAGGTGCTTGAGCCAATGACGGTAGAAATTCAAACTCCGATAAGTGATAATTTCACAGTCTTGTTTTATTACAAGTGTAATCTCTTTAGTCAATGGAGAGGAGGACGTGGGTCATCGGTCAGAGTTGATGTCGATGGGTTTTGGTGGGTCGGAGTTGGTCGCAATGGTTCAGAGTGGTTCATAGTTGGTGGTGGGTCAGAGTGGATCACGATGGTTGATGGGTCAGAGTGGGCCAATGGGTCATTTGGGTGGTGGGTCATAGTGGGTCATGGTGGGTCGTGGATCAAATTTTCATTGACCCACACCATCTCTGGTTAAAATTGTACTAAAGATAAGAGGCACCGAAGATGCAAGTCGGCTATTATGCTCAAATTTTGCGCATGGATAGTACTCCACCAGAAAGCAATAAATCTGAAACGGTTCACGGTATGACCTCCTAGAACTCGAGATGTAGGGGTCTGTCTGATTGGCTAAATTAAGACGTCAATGATTTATCCTTCAACAACCAAGCTTTTTATGATCGTTTCCGTGGGGAAGTCAGAAGAACACGTGCCTAGTAATCGTAATATTGATAGTTCGCGTCCACCCCGGGGTATTTGTTTTGTGTTTTTTTGTTTCACCTAAATATACACAAATCACACATATAGGCATTTTAACTAGAGATGCAAGGGCTCGAAAAAAAAACGGCTTTTTTGGAAAAAAACTCGGTTTTTTCTGCTTTGCTTTTTTGCTTCGGAAATTTTGGGCTTTTTTTCAAAATACTGCTTTAATTTGATAAAACAGACTTTGTATCGCTTCTCTATAACACAAAAAATCATTTAATTAGTGGTTGATGCTGATAATAATATAAAACATCGAAAATAAACTATGAATTTCGAAAAAATATTTCAAACAATTTTTCTTCAACATATTTACATTATGAATTCCACAGGATTAACCAATGTATATAATAAGAATTTTTTTAACCTCCTATATACAAAAGTAAGCAGAGTTGGCAAGAACCGTGGTTGTTTTTGAAAATGCCAAAAACCCGTTTTTTGGGGGATGTTTAAACCAGGCTTTTTTGGTTTAAACCAGGCTTTTTTGACTTAGATTTTTTGCTTTATGTATTTATATTACATATTCACAGAAATAGCCTAAGTTTGTTTCGCCTTGATGTTATTATGCAACAGCGGGGTTATGCCGGAAGAACTCCCATAAGCTTAAAGAAGTGCTGTCAGTAAATTTCTAAAGTTGAGAATCTCCCGCCCTAGCCATAAGCTACGTAGGCAATCGATAAATTTTGCCAATTTCTATCAATATATTTAAGCAATATTGGCTTCTTTATAAAACAACACGCATTTAGGCATGTAGAAATATACAATTTGGTTTGTTTCGTATATTTAGGCCTAACATCCTTACGAAATACCGAGGTTATCAAGGAGAAGACTTTCGCTTAAACTGACATCCGAACCGCTACTTGGGTTACGCATGAAAGAAGGATTGTGGTTCGACCGAGAATTGAACATGGGACACCTTGATAAAAAGGTGAAAGGGAAATAAAACTATTGCAGGTAGTTTGATATCTGGAAACGTTACCATGAAGTTCACACGATTCGCATTTTTTATTCTTTTTATTTTTGTGGTTTTAAACCAGTTATTAAAAAAAAAGTTGGTGTAAATCAGCCAACCCTAAAAGTAAACACTTCTTTTTAAAGAATACACAAATAACTAGCAAAATAGTATGTAGTATTTTTACTTCAAAATATTCCATACCCTCTTTTTGAAACAAAATAAAATTAAAATAAAACATAAGAGAAATACTTAGATTTATATGATACACTTAAAGGCTGTACATCTAGAGCTTTTGGTTCTGTATATTCTTGAAATTCTACAGTTAAGTTTTATAGAACCACCATCACAGTTTACCCAATGCTCAAGTTTTCTGAATTTTTAACAAGAGGGATTCAACATATCATTACGGAACTCCCCCCCCCCAAAAAAAAACTACGGAATATATTTAAGTTAAGCTAAATACAACTGCACAATAAACATGACTGAGTGACTAGCTTTTGCGCTTCTATCGGGAAGTCCGGGATTCAACCAGCATTCGACCATTCTGACAAAGCTTTTCTTCATTCCATCTGTGAATGTAGAAATAGTGCGTGTACTGTGAGTTGGGCGACTTCCTTTTTTATTGTTTTTAAATCGTTATTATTACTAATTACCAGCAGTGACGGTTTTGCGAATATTAGGGGGGCGGTCTTTCGGACTGAAGCCCGTTCCCCAAAGTTACGGAATGTCTGCAACAAACGAAATATCTATTATTTATGCCTTTACTCATAAACTTTAAGCTCCCGTCAAATAAAAATTACGAATGTTTAAAAAAACTAAACATTAGTAAGAAACCCTTCCCAAAATACTTTTCTAAATCCGCCACTGATTCTCAGTATAAAATGATTTTTAAAGTTGTATCAGGAAGATTATTGCTAAACATATAAACGAAACGAAATATTAGTTATGCCTGTACTCATAAACTTCAAGCACTTCCCAAATAAAATTAGGACTTTTTAGGAAACGAAACAATCAGAAAAAAAACCTCCTAAAGTACTTTTCTAAATCCGCTACTGATTATTTGTATAAATTGGTATTCAAGGTTGTGTCCGGAAAATTATTGTTAAATCACTTCACAGCTACAGTATAACAGAAATGTGGAAGTACGGTTTGACGGATATATTGAAAAACGTACGCTTTGACGGATAAATAGAAAAACGGGCAAGTTTAACTTTTGCGCTAGAAGCTAGAGTACTAAAATCTCTTAGAAATGAAACACGAATGACAAACTAGAGAAGAAAAAAGATGTCGATAACTCAAAAGTTAAAATAAAGTTAAATAGCCTCTAAAATTACCCTCAAATATTACATTCTTCATGTTAGCTTTAATTCGTAAAACATGTGCTCCATCCATCTTGATGGTGAATTTCAGAGCGAAATATCACATTCAGGTCATGGAATTTTTATCTAACTATAGAAAATACTATAAGAAAGCTATTTAGATAGAAAAATCATGAAGTTGAAAAAAGCCAAAATTTCCAAAATTCTCGTTTTTTCCCAAAAAAGCCGGCTTTTTATGTGAAAAAAACCATCGATTCAAAAAAGCCGGCTTTTTTGCATCTCAAATTTTAACATATTTTGGGAGAGTAATTTTGTGCTTCGTTGGCGTTTCATCGCGTCTCTGCCGCTGGTAGTAAAGTTTTCAATATAGAACTTGGGCCATCACGGATCGTCGCTGCGGGGCCACCAATTTCTGGCGAGAGGTTAATAGTTGACCATCTGAAGTCCACCGACGCTTACAGCTTAGGGTAATGAACGATGTCCTTGCCTTGTAGACTTCATGACTACCGACGTCGGCAGTCAACTAGCTTTTAGTATTCCTTTACTAACCATCTATCGTTCATGTTTGTACACGGTGTTGTCATAATAATAATAATAATAATAATAATAATAATAATAATAATAATAATAATAATAATAATAATAATAATAATTATTATTATTATTATTATTATTATTATTATTTGTAGTAACAGTAGTATAATTGATGATAGAATAATTATTGTCTATGTATTGTCTAGGTAGGACTACACACAGGATTTGGCTCGTTTTGGTTCGACTTGACTCTAATCCGAGTCGAGTTGGAAGATATTTTTTGCGCCGAGTCCAAGAGTAGACCTCAAAGATGTCTGTTTCGAGTCGAGTCGAGTTTCAAAGAAAAGTCGTTCGTGCCCATCCCTACTAATGAGAGCTTAATCGGAGTTAAGCGAAATTGAAAGTCTCACTATTTATCTAAGCGACCCCGAAAACTATGAATCTAATATCGATCATTTTCTAGCAATCTTTTATATGTATCCCCCTCCCATTCACCATAGGTAACCCGACAGCGCTCTTTTTGAAACTATAAGAAATGTGGTTAAAATTACTCTAGGCCAGTGGTTCTCAATCTAATTCCTATCACGATCCCCTTTTATCACACGCTTTTGCCAGCGACCCTTTTATAATTTGTTTTATAATAAGCTTGTGTGGGATTTTTAACATACCTATTTCTATAATAGTAGAATCCATTTTTTTTTTGTTTATAGTGAACAGTGCCATGGAAAATCATTGCCCGGGGCGAGAGTATAGTACGATGTCACCGTATATATGAGTGACGTCGACAGACTAGCTATGAAGCGCCACCATGGTTGGCACGAAGCTCAATAACATTTTCAAAATAAACCCTACCTTTCCTTAATTTTGAGCACATTTTATTACGTTTTTCCTTCTATTTTACACATGTGCACATGCACTTTCCTAACTTGAGTAACACATTTCCTCCGAAATGTGTGGCCCCTCTTTTCGGCGCCCGGCACTGACAGTGGATACAGTAACTGTAATATCTATATTCCCAACGACGAAGGTGCTGGTTCAAGATGGATGTTAAACTCCTTCATTGAAGAGGGCATTAACGTATCCGATCTAAGCCCACAACTTCTTGACCAAATAATAGAATGATCATGCGACAAGTCTTTGCAACTGGTTTTCTGTAACGAAGACTTGGACAAGTTCTGCCTGATAAGGAGAGAAGAATATCCTGGTCTGGTGATTGCTGCTTTAAAGTAATAATTCCATTTCCTATATCGTACTTGTGCGAAAGTTTTTTTTTTTAATGGTAAACATTAAAACAAAGATAAGGAATCGCTTATCAGTTGAAAACGGCTTGATAATATTCGTCATGAAGATTGAACCGGGCATTGCTGCACTAGTGAAATTACAGCATGCTTAGGTATCTCATTAGGTTTTAATTTTAATTGTATTTCAATGTGCAGGTTTTGTTTCATGTGTATTTTTCTAGTCTTTCTATATACAGTTCTCATTAGTTTTATATCATACCTCTTTGATTTAAATTCATTTTTAAACAACTCTACTAACTAACTCTATGCCTATGGAACCCGGAGGTTCAATGCCGCGTTCACAAAAGCTCTACACTGACTTCTATCCTTAGCCAATTGGATCCAGTTTCTACTTTGTATTCTTATCTCAGCGAGATCCATCTTAATATTGTCCTCCCATCTGCCCCTAGGTCTTCCTAATGGTCGTTTTCCGTTTGGTCTTCCAGTCAAGACTTTCAAAGCGTTTCTACTTTATTCCATTCTAGCTACCTGACCTGCCCACCTAAGCCTCCTAGACTTGACGACCCTAACAATGTTGGGTAACCGTATAAATTATGTAGTTCCTCGTTATGAAGTTTCCGCCATTCCCCATTCCCGTTCCTCTTGGGTCCGAATATTCGTCTAAGGATCTTGTTCTCAAATACTTTCAGTCTATGTTCTTCCCTCAGAGTAAGCGACCATGTTTCGCAACCATACAGAACAACAGGCATGATTATCGTTTTGTATATTTTAAGCTTCAAATTTCTCGACAGAATTCGCGACGAGAAGAGACTTTGAACCGAATAGTAACACGAATTCTACACCCTTTGAAAATGTTCAGTAGACTTATTTTTTATTGTTCTTTACAGTGTGTATAAAAAATAAAAGTATGCCTATCAGAACAAAATTAAAAATAATATTTAAAAATAATTTCTGGTATTAGAATCTAACTATATGTATCTCTTCCGCCTATCTTCGCGATCCCCTAGGGGCCGCGACTCCCAGGTTGAGAAACCCTGCTCTAGGCAGGGCCGTGCTGGGATACTAATGAGGGCGGTGGACAAGTCTAGTAAAAGGGCGCCCATATATATAGTTTAAAAGAAAGTATAGATTCCTTTCTATATCAAAATCACCATCAAATTTCTTTTAGTATTAACGTACATGGCTAATTTGTGGAAACCCTGAATCGAAATCCTCTTTACTAGAGAAAAACATTTTAGTTCCTTTTGTAATAAAGTTTCTGTCAAATAAAAAGAATCTAAATGTATCAACAACTTAATATAGCTCTATAGTCTATGGACACAAGATTTTCAGTGCCGCATTTACAAAAGTTCTCAATTGATTTCCGTCCTTACCTTACTGGAGCCAGTTTGTACTTTATATTTCAATCTCTGCGAGAACAATTTTAATATTGTCCTCCCATCTGCGCCTCGGTCTTCCAAATTTTGGTTTTCCTAGACTTGATGACCCTAACAATGTTTTTGTAAACGGTATAAAATTATGCAGTTCATCGCCATGGAGTTTCCGCCATTCCTCATTCCCGTTCCTCTTTGAGTTCGAATATTGGTTTAAGAATCTTGTTTTCAAATATTATCAGTATGCGATTTTTTTCTCAGAGTCAGTGGCAATGTTTCGCAACTATACAGCATAACAGGCATGATTATCGTTTTAAATTTTAAGCTACAAATTCCTCAACAGAATTCGCGACAACAAAAAGGTTTTTAACTGGATAATAACACGAAATACCTCCTTTCAGTTGACATATTTTTTTTGTGATTATGGTTTTGATCTGTTAATAATGATTCTAGATATTTGAAAGTATCCACTTTGTCGAAAGAAAATATTATTTGATATTTTAACGCATCCATAAAATGCAGTATTACGATCCCGACAAACTTCCATTTATTTAGTTTTCTCTGCATTTACTTTTAAGCCCATATCGCTGCAAGCTTTAAGTAAGATTTCTGCATTCTTTTCTATTGTTCTATCATCCTCTATTAAATTTACATCATAAGCATACGCCATAACCTGGTAAATACAATTCAGCTCTAGGACCTGATTCCTGTCTTTGATTTTCCTTATAGTGTTCTCCAGAACAAAGTTAAATAATATTGGCGAAAACACATTTCCTTCTTTCAGGCCATTCTCAACGTGAAAGCTCGTGAACAAGAATTTCTCTACTCGAACCTTACTTTGGGATTCATTTAGACATATCTTAATTAATCTATCTTTTTCGGTATTGTAAAGTCTGTAAGCATGTTGTGAAATGTTTCCCTCCTACCCTAGTCTAAAGTCAATAATTGATGTGCCAGAATATTGTATTCCCATTTCTTTTGAAGTATTAGTTGGATAGTCAATATCTGGTCGATAGGTGATCGATTTTAGCTACATCCGCTCTGATAATCTCCAATAATTTCATCTGCGTATGAAGTCAATCTTGCTAATAGAATGTTTAAGAAAATTTATTGGATATTGACAGAAGGGAAATACCTCAATAATAATCACTCTTGGTGCTTTTCGTCTGAACTGGAACAATGATTGTTTCTTTTCATTCTTGTGATAATTCCTCCTTGTTCCACACAAGGAGAATGAGTTTGTGTATCTTGTTCTACAATTCCACCCCCCAGCTAAAATTAAGTCAACCAGAATTTCGTCTACACCCGGAAATATATGTTTCTTTAATTTCTAATAGCGATTTCTATTTCTGTCTGGTTAGGTTCTGGAATATACGGATATTCTGTATGCATTTCACATTCTCCACGTTAGTTTTTGATTATGTGTTAAGCAAATTGTCAAAGAAATCTTTCCATCTATTTAAGATGCTATCCTGATCAGTGAGAACTGTTCCTTCCGCTTTCTTTAATATACAAGGCGCATCCAGAAAGTAAGTTCCCATGCGTCCCAAAGCTAGGAAACCGTATGTTGCGCGAAGCGACTGCTTGTATATGAGAGAGTAAGGTCCTAACATGGCGCATGCGTCAGCAGAACTTCCCTAATTCTCTCAGCAGCGTCGTGGCAGTGATTGAAGATTGGCGTTCCTATTCCAGCTCCCGACGCGTGTTAAGTGCGAGCAGTGATAAAGTTTTTGAATGCACAGGGCATAGCACCGATTGAAATTCATCGTCAGCTGTATCGTTGCAAAAATGTCAATACTGACCCTGTGCGCCTTGCTTTGTACTCTAGGGTCAGTTGCTTCAACACAAAACTTCTTGATCAACAGGCACTCCGTTACAGTGGTGTGCAATAAGGAGCGGAAAATCTGCAGGAACTGCTTGATCATGCCGTTAGGCCCATGGACCTGCACAGCTTACGATGGATTTCGATTGGTGCTATGCCCTGTGCGTTCAAAAACTATTACAGCACCGACCCTTAAGACAAGTAAAAGAAAATCTATCATTAACAAATTCCACCCATGTAATTGCTGATATTACGTATTCGTTTGTGAACGAAAAGCCCTGATCCTAGTTGGCAATTTTTAATTCATTCCCCGTAAAAGAACATAAAATTTCCCGACTGGACTCCTCCATTTCCTTCTCATCTAACTTCCTGATATCCCACTAGGTCCAGCTTCTATTTCTAAACTCATTCCTTACACATTTTAACCCGCCTGCCCTATAGAGACTTCTTATCTTCCATGTTCCAAATCTCATGTCGATTTTACCTTGCTGAGTTTGTGCCAACTTATCAGTTTTGATCCGAGGATTCTGCGAACTTATCTGAACAATCCTTTTTTTACAGGATGAGGTTGTTAGCCCCACATCAAATCCCCAAGTTGGAGGATCAGCCCTTGTATGTCCGCGACTGCTTATTCAGTATATTCGCAACTAACCTCTATATCCCAGAGGACTTCTCCTCGATCCACAACCTGAGAACGCGCCGTGCCGTGCTGACAAGAAGACCACATTTTACGGAAATTAATATAGCTATATTTTAGAATTAGAATAGGCACTGATTATCCGAACACTGATTTAAAACACACAGGAGCAATCTATGTGCTCGGATATATGAATGCATATTAAGACTGTGAAAGCTTCGATGCCGTAAAAATCGTAAATTAGAGACTAGTGTCAGTGTAGTATTTCATGAATGCTTGTACGTTTGACTATACGAACTATTCTTGATGTATCACGTTGTTTCGTTTTATAGCTACTTAACTTTATAATATTTTTGTAAGTGATTATACTCTTTACCTGTTCTCTGCCAATAACACCTTTATGAATTGTAAAGGGTGCCTTGTATTCTTCACAGGTTCTTTATTAACAATCATTATTTGAATGTATTATATAAAACTGGTACACAGAATAACTAAAACCACTTATCTATAATGTGATGTTCCGTAGGGCGCCTTATGTAAAGGGCGCACTGTACCTTTCAAAGGTTCTTTACCAATAGTAACTGTATGTATTTATTGTACAGAACTGTGGTATACACACTGAGAAAAAAAAGGACTAGGATTTCTGTGTGGATACATCGTATTTACGCGGGTGCGCTCCTTAAGTAATGTAATTTCATGTATAAAAGTACAGTAGGTGGGAACACCATGCCAAGTCTGGAGTTCGGCGTCGAACTAGACTCGCTGTGATTGGATAATTTTATTCACATGATTGATTTCGTGTTGAAAACTAATACTCCCGTAAGGTAGGGAGTCACAGATTTAGAAAGAACCAAGAGGGAACAGCCGTAGGAAGGTGGTAACAACATTATATACGTAAGTTACCACCGTCGGAATGGATATGGCGTTAATTCTAGATTTAAAATGGTGGTCCCACAATACAAAATTTTTGCTGGACGGTTGTGTAGATCGTACTACGGATGAAACAACATTACTTAATGTGGTGACGCGCGTAACCTGGTAAGAACAGCATTTACATGCCGACTGGATTATGCATTTTTCTCAGTGCAGAAGGATAAATAAAATCGTCCATCTTTGATGTGGACTCGCAAGGGCGCCTAATATAAACGGCGCACTGCACCTTTCACGGGTTCTTTACCAATAAAAGCGTAAGAATTTATTACTAAAAACTTGTACCTTCATTTATACTGTGATGTTTTGGAGGGCGCACCGGGACACGTCCCGGTGTCCCGGTGGGCCAGCACGGGCCTGGCTCTAGGCATACATGAGTTATGATGGAACATACATACATACACTTTTATCTGTATAAATGCAGATAAGAGAGAGTTGAGAGAGAGCGATTAAGGAATTACCGCTCTCAATCTCTTCACTTTACTTTTGCGATTCGTGAATTTCTTACGTGACAGTTTGGGGCTAGCTAGTTTTTTGTCTTGAACCACGATCCGATTTTCGATATGCTCTACCTAAATGCTGTAATGCGAATATTGAGAAATTATCTGCGATGAAAGTAGCTGCAAATGAATATATTACATAACTTATTTATTGCTATTACACGATTTTTTAAATTTGTATTGAATATTCACACATAACACACCGACGTTCTGTGAATACCTCAGATGTTATATTTTAAAGATAAGAATTACTTATGTCGTGAAATGATATGAATATATATATTCAACTGATATATACAACTGATGATATGAATATATATATTCAACTCATATATACAACTGATGATATGAAAATATATATACAACTGATGAATTGTAATGTAACTATTTTACATAATTTTCATGCATTGAGGAAAGTAGAATATCATAAAGGAATCTCACCTGAACGGGTATCGAACTCACGATTTAAACGCTCGGGGTGTACACCTGAGCTAACATGATCGCTTTTCGGAAGCTGCTTCTGAAATATAACTGAGCTCATACGTAAATGCTCTTTTCCGTATGGAAATCACAATGACAAAACGAGAGTGTGAATACATAGTCTCGAAATATTGTATCATTAAGTATTTCAATCAATGTTACTTTTTTCTACACTTAATACCATTTCAACATGTCTTATTATATTTAACAGAAGGAAAAACATATCTGTACATCTTTTCCCGATTACTAAGGTTGGCTTTGGAGGTTCGAACCAGCAGCTTTAGTTTACTGTTTTCCGAAGACACCCGAAGTTGGACTTCGAAAGTGTTGGTCTCAAAACAGCTATAATCATATCGCTCAATCTGTTTGGTATATGGTATAAGTTTTTATACGTGTAAAGTCAGTATAACAATTCATTCTTTAAACAGCTTTTCGTATGTATTAATATTCCTTTATAAAAACTGTTTTTATTATTATTATTACGGCGCACCATTTTCAGATTTCTTTCGCGAGTCGTTGACCAAGTCGTTCGCCACCAGCGTTGCCAGACTCACAGCTCGGAATTATTCCAAAACCTGATCGAACTTATGCTAGATTCGGTCAAATTATGCTAGATCCTCATAATTACTAATTCAGGAGTTTAAAAATAAACAAAGTTGAGATACGATAACGTAACTTAAAATACACAGAGAGCAAGAATGCACGGATAGAACTCAATACTTCACGCACCAAAATTTTAACTCAACTAAATTACTGCAGTCGTTGCCAAACTCAATGGCGTATATATCGTATAAATGAATGCAAAGTTTTTGTTTACATATTTTGAAAGAAAATTACTTCGCAGCATAAGCGGAGTTGGGAATCGTCTGCTGGGGGAGGGGGCAGATTTTTGGTCGGTCTCGGAGCTGTCATTTCAGGAATAAATATGATCATGAAGTCAGAAGTAAAGATGGTGAAGTTGTCAAAAAGTTGGGGGGAGAATGGCCCCCATAGCTCCGCCCATGCCTCGGAGTTAAAGGATTAGAAAACCCTGGGTGGAGCCAAAAAAAAAACCCAAAGCCGTTCCGAACTTACTTAGGAAAATAAGACTGCCTGTATGGTTTACCGAGTGTATGAATCAATGGAAGAGGATACATTTCTGCCGTTCTTTTTCTTCCCACGACCAACTTCTCCAGGTTTTACGGCTTTTTGATAACTTGCTGAAATTGTGCTAGATTTGGGCAGGATGCTAAAAGCAAGATGCTAGGTGCTAGAGACATGCAAATTATGCTAGATCTAGCATCATTATGCTAGATCTGGCAACACTGTTCCCCACAATAGGCTTGTCGTGCAAGTAACCAATCACACGTCAGGTACTAGCTTTTACCTATTGCTTTCTTCTCACAGCTCAGAACATTGGTAACTATGGATAGACGTACAGCAGTAATTACTTTATGGGAGTTTGAAGGTTATTCTGTAACTGCAGCTAGCAGGCGAGTAGGTGTCCCGGCCTCTACAGGAAGGCAATGGATTCGGAAATATGGTGCTACAGGTCAGACTGATAATTTACGATCTCCTGGTCGTCCGCATGTGTCAACCGAAGCCCAAGATGCGAGATTAGTAAACGAAGCCCGGTTAGACCCACTAAGGACGTCTAGACAGCTAAGGGAAGCTTCTCTCTTTCCTGGTAGTAAGCATACAGCTCTGCGAAGGCTTCGTCATGCTGGGTTACGTGGCCGTGTTGCTGCCGTGAAGGAAAAACTCTCAGACGACCACAAAATTACCGTCTCGCGTTTGCACAGGCGAATGTGGGTCTCAATTGGGAAAACGTAGTTTTCTCAGATGAATCCATATTCACAACATCAAAGGAGGGACGCCGTTTTGTGTATCGTCCGAGAGGCACCCGATATGACCATGGATATGTGGCTGCTTGCAATCGCAGTGGCCATGTATCTATTTTATGTTGGGGTTGGATTTCCAGTCGCGGAGCAGGACAGCTTCATAGAATTGAAGGACATCTGGACAATGCTCAGTACTTAGACATTATCAGTAATATCATGGTGCCATCTGTTTCAGCCTGATGGTGTAATTCAGTACCAGCAATACCAGTCGCCAATACATAATTCCCGTGTGCTTCAGGAATGGTTCGCAGGGCACCCTGAGATTGATTTAATCGACTGGCCGCCTCGTGGAGCAGACCTCAATCTCATGGAAAATATGTGAGCAGAAGTGAAGCGTACTCTAAGGGAAAGTTGGCCTGAGGCAGATCCACCAAGAACTCAGGATGACCTGTGGCATCTTGTTTCCGAAGCATGGCTGGAGGTAGGGGAAGGAGATAGATTTGTCACCCATGTAATAGATTCCATGCCCAGAAGAATGGAGCGTGTAATAAATTCAGAAGGGTCTTGGACACAATATTAATGACCCCGCCTTAACTCCCGAAAACAGCCCTTTTCAGGGCTACCTAAACGCTTCTGAAAATATTTCTAGAAGTAAACCACTCCTTCTATCCGATTTCTGTGCAATTCTACTAACAAAAGAATGATAATTAGCTGTAGGCTTTGAACTCAAGACCTCTTCAGTGGCAAGTCCGTACTCTACCAGTGAGCTAACATGAACACGTAAACCTAACCCGAAGAAACACGACTTTCTGGTATTCGATAACAATGATGCTCATATACTTTGCAAATGTTGTATTCAACTTGGGATATTCTGCAACACACACACACACATAAAAAAGCGAAAGAGAGAGAGAGAGATGAATACACAAAAGCATATTCAACGTATTCGAATGAGACTCTAAGTAACGACATTCCGTTCTAAAGAGAATTTGTGTTTCTTCCCGTGACGTTAAGGGGATCGGGAAAAGCTATGTGTCTTGAAGCAGGATACGACTTTGGATACTCTGTTTATACACTTTCTATATCCGTAGGAATATACTGTATTTCACGAATATAAATAACATACTGTAATGAGAATATTGAGAAGTTAAATCTGTATGACAAAACGCTGCAAATAAATACACTACATAACTTATTTATTGCTATTAAACGATTTTCCTAACTTGTATTTAACATTCTCATATATAATAACGACCTACTGTGAAAATTATCTCAGATGTTATATTTTAAACATAATAATTACTATGTTCTGCAATTGTTATGTTATATATAAAACAACTTATGTATTTTAATGTAATTATTTTATATAATTTTTCATGCATTGCGGAAAATATAATTTTAAAAAAAGTATTGATCCAGATGGGATTCGAACTCACAACCTTATGATTTGAAATCCGACCGCTTACCAGTGAGCTAACACAAGGACTTCTAGAACTAAGCTTCTAGCGATGTATACGAGCGGATCTCAAGATAATTATGACATTCATATCCATTACAAACGCTGTTTCTGTTCTACTTTGACTTTTATTTTAGTACTCAGGCGATAATTATGTTCTATTTCTTAATTTTGAGCATTCTTTTACATATGGAAAGATTCTTTAACGTATTTAAATGCTCCATTACGTATAGAGAGCTAAATGACAAACAAGCATGTGCAAGGTTTCGATATACTGTATCATTAAGTATTTCAATCAATGTTGCTTTTTTAAACACTTGGTAACAAGTCTTATTATATTTAAAAGAAGAAAAACACATCTGCAAACTTTTTCCCGATTGCAAAGGCTGGCTTGGAGGTTCGAACCTGGCTTACTTTTTCCCGAAGATACCCGAAGCTGGACTTAGAAAATTTTTGGCTCAAAACACCAATAAAGAATGCGCTCAACCTTTTTGAGACAAGGTGTACATATCATTTGAAGATGCAAATAAAAGCAGTTAAGACAACTCTGGGGGCCTATATCTGTATGCATATTTCTTTGTCAGATATCCAGATACTGAAGGGCCCAAGCAATCTTTGCGAGAGGAGGAGCGTGCTGGCTTTCTTGACCTACCAGATCGGTGACCTTGACTTTTCTTGGCTTTATATTACCGGTATGCTTGTGTCTATAAGTCCTCTCAAAAAGTTTCTGGCTCCGCCACTGGGCATACTATGTATTTATGATGAAGATCGATAGTTTAGCTTTAATTACAATCACAATTACGATGTACGTATTTAATTACTATTAAAGCATAACTATTTTTATACTATCATTTACATAAACGGCATACTTTAAAAGCTCGTTGAACTAACCATTTCTGTTTTATTCTATTTCCTTGACGTTAGTTCTCGTACGTTCATTACAGAAACCATAACTTGGTTCTAAATAGATAAGAGTTGGTAATACTTGCGAATACGCCAGCTTATATCTAAAGCAAATGTTGGGTTGAAAGGGATGAAAAGGGGTAAGAAACAAGTAGTTGGGCATGCACATTCGACAGAAGCAGAAGAAAACTGATGCTTGCAGTAGGCCTGGATGCCCAAAGAACATAGCATACGACAAGAGGAAGGACACAAAATGTGGATCTGAGTGACGCACGTGCGCAGGTTCCGCTTGTCAAAACAAGGCGAGAGACTACATGCAGAAGATAGCACTGGAAATAGTTGTGATAAATACAAGCAAACAACTTATATATAATTAAATACGTACTTTTTCTTATTAAGAGGGGATGCCGGCATACCGGCGTTCTTTTATGCTACCCCGCAGGCAGCTTTATTTATTAGCCCAACAACAAGTTTCTTACATTATATTTCTTTTCCAGCAAATAGACTTTTGGATCTTAAATAATCATTCTTGGGGTGTAAACTTGAGTGAATACATACGATACGAACTATTGCGCAAAAGTCACTAACCAGCTTGTGCTAGATGGTATACCGGTACTATAAAGATAAGTTGGTGCTGCCATTGCGCATTTGGTGGCTAACTCGGTAACACGCCAGACTTAAACGAAGAAAAACGGGTGCAAATGGAAGTCCAAATTTAAGATCTTACGGGTGCGCCGCACCCAAAATATTATTTGTGTGGGTACCGCAGCCGCAAACTTAGTCGGCGCGCATGAGCATGAATGCTAACCGAGTTAGGGCAGGAGCGCAGAGGAGTGGCCCGACTGATAGCGAAGGTGGGTATACATATAAACAAGGATATTGCAAGCAATATATATGACATCAAATTTCTTTGCATGTTGAATAATGTATTTGTACATTACTAAAGACGTTGTAGGTAATATCTCGACGATGTACCAAATGAAGTTTTGTATCGACGAATCAGATTTAGCAATTTTACGGGTGAATTGGTTAATTTATTTTAATATCTAATGAAAAATGAGTGAAAGTCATGTGATGATAATAGTTGAAGTTCAGAAAGTGTCTGTTGCTGTTGGATGTTTTTATGTAAGCGGCATTACATATGGGGGCGGAAGGGTCTACTTGGCGGAGATGTACACTTGTTATGATTTTGTGGCGGGAAAGCACTATGGGAATATCGCATACATGTCAAGGTTCTGACACTCGTGCTTGAATTTTATCAAATTATAACCTAACCTAATGTAACTTAACCAACCTGACTTGCTAGGTGGCCACTACAGTAGTGTATTACAACAAACAGTGCAGAAAGTGTATTTTATGTTTACACGTGAGGAACTTTTAGTATGAAAACAATGCCAAGTGCAATTGAAACTCGTATCATCACCACAAACCCAATTGTTTGCAACACTCTCGCTACACGATAGCAGCAATCAATAGTTTTTATTGTAAAATTTGCAGAGTAACCTAACAAATTTAATGTAAGAGTAGGAACAATTCTAGTTTATGACATACAAAGTTAATTGCTCTGATTTTCTGCTTCGATTTATTATTTTTCATTTCGCGCTTATTGATGCAGTATTTAATACACAAAGGAATATTCAACCCAAATAAAGCAAAATTGCAAAGACTTAATATACCTGTAGGCCTGTTAAATTAACGAATGGAGTAGTGTATGCAGTATAATACAGTAAAGTGCCGTAAACTATAATTTTACGTTTACTCGACTGTCTACTGTAATCTATACGTAATCTACATTACACCTTTTCCCGTGTAGACTATGTAGACAACCACTATCAAATGTAAGGAACGAATTTCGTTGCTCGTTTGTTCATATTTCCTCATTCAGTTGTTTTGCTTCGGTGCAGCGAAAGATTAGGGAAACGACTAATATATAAAAAGTAGAGGGAATTATCTAATCTGTATGTTTACTCTGCTCTGCACATACCACTTCGTTAGATTTTCCACTTCGAGCACTGCTTTTATAATGAAACTTACAAAACTAATTCTCACCTGTGGGCTTTCAGTCTTGAATCTGCTGTATTTCCATATTTTACAAAATGCATAATATTTTTCATTTTCCTTCATCAAAACGAAACTAAGTATTCGCTGGTCTAGGCATTTCATTTTATGCGCAATTTCTCAAGATAACGACAAAAGAAAACTCGTTTATTGTCCACGCTATATTAAATTACGTGTTGTTGATATATTCTACATAGTCTACGTTGTTTACATTGTCTACGCATAGTTGACATGTAAACGTAAACTATCGTTTCTTACGCGTAGACGCACATCTCTGGTATAATATAGCTAGCCTAAGAGGGTGTCTTGCAGCAAGGTAGAATCTTTGAAGATAAATCACACCATCTCTACTAGGTGACGACTAGAAACTAAATTCCTTCAATTCACAAACTGTAGTTAATAAATAAGTCAATAATAAAATAAATAATATATTGAATTAGTGCAAATATGCTACTTTAATCGGTCCATTGTAGTAATGACAGATTTTTATTGACACAAATATCATTCACTCTTTCTTGCTTTAGGAAAAATTGAAATAAACACAGTAACACCATTTATATCCACATAAACATGCAAATTATTGATGTACTCTTCTGTAAGCAATCCTGCCTCAAAACGTTGTAAAATATCCAAAACAGTCCTACAAGCGAAAACGAATACATAATTTATTATCGTTGAAGTACTCAAAAGGATTTTGCCTGTGTCTCATTATTCCTCAAGGTCGGATAGCATATTCTATCTCTTCCAGTACTTCAAACTCATCTAAAATAGCCAAATCGTTTGCAAGCATATTCACTCTACTCGCAGCTGATCACGACGTTAACAAGAATTAATCTCCCGTTTTGGATGGTTAATCTTTACCTGACGATTTGGCGAGATAATCTTCAGATCACTGTTGGTGCAACACATTATCCTCACTTTCATTATTAACTTTAATCCCTATCCACGGATTAATTCTCGGTTGGTGCAACTGAGCATAAGAATCGAAAGATATTAACCCCACTGATTTGAAACACGAACTCTCAGTATTATCCGCTATAATTAACCCTAAAAGCTCACCGGAACGACTTTAAAATTAATTAGGGTACATGACTTTCCTCCCAATGTCAGTGTTGCACTTACCTTACCAGTAACAGTAGCAAGTGGAGAAAGAAGTTTCTCGAAACTTAAGCTTATTAAAAATCACGTATCTATCTTCTTCCATGAACGGAACACGCTTGAGTGGTCTAGCGATGATATCAATAGAACAAGAACTATCTGAAATATTTGACTACGTGAATCTGATAAAAGAATTTTCTGACCTCAAAGCAAGATAAGTTTCTTTCAATTAAGAGATGTTAAATTTGTGTATATTGTTTTAGTACATTATAAGGCTTAGGCTAATCACTTAGTTTTGCCGTAATATCTTATTCACTATATTATCTTCATGATACATTCTCTATTGGAAACACCTTTTGATACAAAAAAATATTAAAATTCTTAGTCGTGACTAAAGCATTTTTTTAATTTTCTGTGTGAACTGCTGTATATCACAAATATACAGCGAAATCGAGCATACTGAATATTGTGTTATGTATGGAGTCGTTTAAATGTTACGTAAGCATTAGAGAGAGGTAGATAATCTTTTTATTTACTTTTATATTTCATAAATGTTTTTAAATAGAACACCTTACTTTTTCGTGACACTTTAACGTCTTCTGTCAAAATAAGGTTTGCAGATTACAGGGGTTGCATGTGAAAGTACCGTCCAGGCGCCTAGAGTGGCGAAACTACTAGCTCCGTCCCTGGTAGTAGGGAGCCAAAGATCCAGCTTCAAAAGTTTAAATGGAAATATGGGGCGAGTTCTTCCTCGATCGATAGATCTTTAAAAACTAATGAGAGTGTGGTAAAATATTTTTCATATTGGCCATCGTTTTCAAAGTGGCCGCCAAAACATTGTGCTTATATCACTTAAAACGTCCAGTACCACTAATATGAAAACGATTGGAGATAAATTAACAGAACAATATATGAAACGGAAAAATGCCATGGAACACATCGAATGATGTGATAGCTCCAGGTCCATACCTGATGGCGGCCCAGGGACAACTTCAAAATATTAAATGTAAACCCGAGTGAAACTTCGTTCGATAAACCTGCATAAACTAAACAGCATTGTGGCAAAAGATTGTTCAGATGGGTCACTGTGTTCAAAATGATCAGCAAGATATGGTACCAGTATGACATTAAACGTCCAATGCCTATAGGATAAAAACAGTTAAGGACAAATGAATATAACAAAAATGTGAATAGGAAAGTAGAGAGGATATTTATCATTCGACGGCTAGAGAATGTTGTAATAGAGGGATAGATGATTAAGATAAAAGTACTATAATGCAAAAGAATATCTCTTCAACAAGGGCGCCCATGGGGGGGTGCAAGGTAGGGGAAATTGTACTTCAGAAGGTCGAAAACCCAATAGATTTTTTAAAGAATAGTTACCGCTAAATTTGAGACTACATTTGAAATATTGCGTATACTTGCCCCCTCCTGGAAACCATAACATGGATACCTTTGCTCTCGAGTCTCCCTCTGTAAGTGAGTGAAGCAGGAAGGAACGCTGAAATTTCAAATGAGAGCTTAGTTTTAGCAAATTGAATCTACGCAACAAAAATGTTTGAAATGTATTTTTATAACAGATAGAAGTCTCTGTAATTATAGTAGGGGAGCTTAAGGGAAAAAATGGCCAAACCCTGCACTTTGTGTTAAAAAGGTGCCACTTGGATATGTTGTTCCCCTGATTCAACTAAGCAGGAATCGAAGTGGCCCCACTCCGACAGGTGGACAGAATCCAATATGACGGCTATCAAAGACGTCCGCATCTGCGAATTCATAGTGTTGGTTTTAGAGTCCTATATCTCCTTAACTAGTAGTCCAATCTTCACGATTCAAAAACTAAACGACGTACAAGATAACAGGGTCTAATAAATTATCAAAAGTTTTTACCTAACACTGAAATTAATCTCTACAGAAATTATTTAATTTGGAACTTTACATTTCTTATGATAGAGTTTATTCATATTTTTAAATAACAAGTACAGCTGGAATTATCGAAAAAGATGTCGTATAAAGTGTTAAAGGGCGTTAGATTATTTTTCGTTTGGTGTATAGTTCATTCAGATTGGTTAACAAACAACGAAATTATGATAATTTAAAGGTTTACGTTGAGTTGACTGATTTTCCCAAATTTCGAACGAGAATTCATTTACCGTAATAAAACATCACTGATGGATGCTGCAATGTACGAAACAAGTTATTCTCTTGCAATGTGTTCTTCATAAGTCCCATTTTCAGCAGAGCACAAGACAGCCTGACCCAGCCCGTTTATATGAATCCAATATGGCGACCATTAATTATGATCCATAAATATAAGTCTTTTTCGAAATATTGAATGAAGTATCTAGATTTATAAACAAGTACGACAAAGCAATAACATGTTTCGAAATACATCAAAAGAATCGGATAGAACTGAGTGTTTAAAAGACTTAAGTAATAACAACTGCACTATTCTCGAAGTATTTCTATTGAAAGTAACAATGACTAAATACCGTGTAATGTTTCGGCGGGAATAATTCGGAATCACAAAAAAGGCGAAGTTTGAGGCACCTACGCAATTCTTGTGTTACGAAGAAGTCGCCGATTCAAAATGAGCGATCTTCTTAAACCGTACAACACACAGTTAATGACGATTATCAAGAAACCTGAATCAGAAGAAATAGAAGTTCATAGTACATAATTTCGTGAAAGGATTCTAAGTCACAGGTCAGAGCTAACAGCTCATCTGTCTGGCAGAGAATGTTTTACTTTCAGAAGGATCTGACATAATACGTGAGCTGGAGAAAAACATTGATGAAGATGCTATGGCACTAAGTCGTGTTGTTAAGATGCCTCGAAAGGATATAGTAAACCACAAGAGTCATTTTGCAGGAAAATTTGAGAATCACTGCCAGGAAGATTCTGTTACTCCTTCACTATTTGCTGCTGTTAATATGTTACATTATGGTTCATCTGATAGCAACGCAAGTCAGCCAACTTCAACTATTAATCAACTTGTATTTTATAACTTCCATCAGAAAGCAGTGATATTGAAACAGAAGCAGCAAGGCATAAATGCAATCGCGAGCCACCTCTTCCTCTCTATGTTGGACTGAGCGTTTATGCTAAAACTCGTAAAAATCTTTCATAAATAAATTGCATTCACTAGGCATTTGTATATCGTCTACATGTGTTCAGGAATATCTTCAAGTCTTTCTCAATGCTTGATAAATCAAAGTGACGAAATGCTGTGTCCTTCCACTCTTCGTCGAGGTATTTTAACCGTTGCAATATTACATAATATTGACTATTGACTAAAATCCTTCAAGCACAACATCAAATGATTTTTTTTCATCGTACTAACATTTCTATTTTCCAGCATCCTTCTAAGAATGACCCTGGCATTCGACGTGACCATGTCTCACTAGATAATGTGAATATAAAAATTAGAACTGCTCCTGTTCTCCCCGATAATTATGCTCTATTACCTTCTGCTTAATGAGGAATCAGTTTTACCTCAACAGAACCCGTAGTTTGTAGGGAAAGTTCTTCCGCGAAGTGCATTTTTTGCAGAAGAAAAAAACGAGGAGTGTTGGCTTGAACCATGATAAAAATGACACTACTTGCACTTGCTTTGTACACCATACCTCGAAAACTGAAAACCCTGCAAATGCCAAGTACGTGCTGCCTGCTTCCGTTGTTTAAGGAAGTCTCTAAATCTGTTGCTATGATACGGCACGGAATGAATGTTGTATGAGAACTTACAGACAAACTCAACAAAGGACAAGTTCCGGTCTTGTAATGGATCAACCACTTTTTGCCTTGGGGAAACGAACGAGTTATACGGCGACGATCATCAAATTCTGATGCTGGGAGGGTTACACATCGAACAAGCCTTCCTGCGTCTTATAGGCACATGGTTAGGTGGAAGTGGTTGTGTAGAAATTTTATGCAAGTCAGATGTAACAACACCAGGAAGCGCTGACAGTTTATTGAAAGTAACTCACATTAGAAAAGCTTGTTTTGCTCATCAGATTACTCTGACAGTTTTAGATCATTTGCTGTGTGGTGCATATCAGAATTCTTCATCAAGACAATCTTTCAATAACTGGTGCACTGAAAAGGCATCTTTGTGTCCAACGTTTAAGTTTTGGATAATATATTACCGTCTCGTGATTTTACTCTTAATTTACATCATAGCCATACGTCAAGGAAATTTTAAGCTCTACGTTGAAACAGTAAATCTAATGACAGAATGTTTTTTCGCAATGGACTACCTGAACTATGCTCGTTGGCTTCCCATTCGCATTTTACATTTGGAAAAGTTGGAAGAAACATATCCTGAGATTATGAATGCTTCCGAAATGGGTTACTTTGTGATTTGAAAGACATCAAGACCTGTGTCTGCTATAGCTATAGACCAGGCTCACGAACAGAATAACAAAATTATAAAAGTGGATGGCGGGCCGATTGGTCTTTTAAACGACGACAATGCTCTTGTCAAATGAATAACAGCGGGACCAGAAATTAGTAGAATTATTAATGAATTCAATATGTCATATAATGAATATGATCCTGATAATAAGCACCATTTAGATTACTCGTCGATGCAAGAAAGATTTAAATCGTCTGTTGGAAAGATGAAAGAAGTTTTCGTCGAATTGGGGAATCCGTTTGAAAAAAGTAGTGGAATTGTTAAAGTTCTTTCCAGAATCATCTATAGCGGTGATATAATTGAATCCCTATATTCAGCAGAAGAAAAAGGGTCCCATACGTACAAAGAATTTGTAAAGAAAGATTAGTAGAATGGAGCAAGCCATTCTTTTCGCCCATGAAAACATCTCCTCTAGTGCTTCTTTCTTCCCTTCAAAAGAATAAAACAAACAGAAATGAAATAAAATTACTTAAGATGAACGTTGATCTATTCTCTCGCTTACTACATGTCAGTCAAACAAGACAGCTTGACTTGGATGAAATCTTTCAGCACGAGAATCAACCAATTCCACAGTCTCTCTGCCATAATTCACAATCCTCAAAGTCCGATTTAGTTATGCTTCTAGAGAGTGAAGCCAACATCAAAGAACAATACCTTCCTAATTCTTGTGACGTTTCATTATTTGATGGAGCAGTTTTGGTTCATATTTTGCAACCGGCATCAGGAAAATAATTTTGCGATTATATCCAGTGTAATTTCTACAAATATGTTCAAAGAGAAGAAGACACATTCCATGCAAAGCGAGTGGATTTGATATGTGATAGATACTCTTCAAAGAGCATAAAATCTTCCACAAGAGAAACCAGGGGTGTAGGAATAAGGACAAAAGTTACACCAATTCCTAGGAAGTGGAACGATATCCTTCGTAATGACGAAAATAAAGAACTGTTCCTTTTTCTTGGAATATCTATGTGTGAAAAGGGAGGAAGTAACTTTGAGGTAACAACGAGCAATGGATGTCACATAGAAACTTCAATAAATCTTCCAACAATTTTAAACTAGTCACCAGGAAATAATTTAGAAGAAGCTGATAGTAGGATCATGTTACATTGCTTTAATGCAATATTAAATGGACACAAGAAGACACAGATGTTGTAATATTTACTGTACCGTTTTTCTACAACTTTGAGCGAGACAGTCTAGAAGAATTATGGATATCTTTCGCCACCAAGAAACATCATCGATTTCTCTGAGTTCATCATATTTCAAAACCATTAGGAAAAGAAAAGTCAACTGTGTTACAAGGCTTCCACGCTTTTACAGGATGTGATACAGTTTCAAACTTTCTCGGACATGGAAAAATATCAGCATGGAAAACATGGCTTTTGTATCCAGAGGTGACCACAGCTTTCCTAACAATTCCACGCCCTGTAATCAACATAAGCGAAGATTGTTTTAATTCACTGTAACGATATGTTATATTATTATATTCAAAAACAAATGAAACATTCAAAGTTAATGAAGCCCGACGAGAAATCTTTCTGGAAAAGGGCTCTTACAGCACCTCCTCCAACTTGTGATGCATTGCTTCTTCACACCAAGCGTGCAGCATACCAAACTAGATAAATCTGGGGCCAGGCAATAATGAAGACAGCATATGTTACTTCACCAGTAAACTGGGGATGGACTGACAATGGAAGTGAACTTTCTCCAATATGGACTTTCATTTCAGTTGTATACAAAGCTGTAGAAAATTCTTTTTGAAATGTGCCTTCACGACATGTATCACAAGATGTTGTTGTAGAAATGCCAGCGTTCCTGCTGCTTTTTGTGTTTTGTGTGTAGGAGAACATGTGGAAAGGTGATGGAAACTGAAAAGAAAGATCTAGACCAATAAAACTTTCATGTAAGTAGTACTAATTTTTTTTTTGAAAATTCAGTTGATCCACAGTAAATTTACACCACTTCGGGAACGTACCAATAAATAGATAGACTTAAATGTATGATTCTTTGTAGAATAGCTTGTACACAAAGTAATATTAACTGTTCGTCGAAATCATAAAACTGTTTGTACACGTAAAAAATCCAAAAGATATATTGTGAATTTCAAATTATCGAACAAAATGTTTGTCTTGCGTTTCTGTTCTTACATTACGAAGGAAACTATTTACTTTCTAATTTATAACAATATATTGCTTTACGTAATTGCCTTATAATATTGTAAAGGATATAAAGCCAATGTCTATGGTATACAGACATGAACTTACTTCTTAGTCTTCCCGTGCAGTTCTCTTTTAATTCAGATAAAACCATAAAACTTTTCTATCGTAACGCTAAGCACGTAATTTCTTAAGATAATCTTAAACTTATTTCATATGTAAAAGTGAATATTAACAGAATAGGTGATATTCCTTTGTCCGTATTCGTTTACAAACCTAGATACTCGGGTCAATATTTCGAAAGAAACTAACTTTTATGGATCATAATAATGGCCGCCATATTGAATTGATAACCGGACTTGGTCTGGCTACTTTGTGCTTCTGGTGAAAGTGGGACTTATGAAGAACACATCACAAGAGAATGATTTGTTTCGTAAAATGTAGCATCAATCAGTGGTGTTTTATTACGGTAAATGAACTTTCGTTCGAAATTTCGGAAATCAATCAACTCAACATGAATCTTTAAATTATCATAACTTCGTTGTTTATTAACCAATTTGAAGGAACTATAAACCAAACGAAAGATAATTTAACACTCTTTAAAAGGTTATAAAACATAGTTTTCGATAATCCCAGCCGTGTACTTGTTATTTTAAAAAATATGAATAAGCTCCATCATAATAAATGTAAAGTTCCAAATTAAATATTTTTTGTAGGGGTTAATTTCAGTGTTAGGTAACAACTTTTGATAATTCATTATACCCAGTTATCATCTACGTCGTTAGGTTTTGAATCGTGAAGATTGGACTATTAGGTAAGGAGATATAGGCCTCTAAAACCAACACTATGAATTCGCAGAGGCGGCCATCTTTGATATCCGCCATATTGGATTCTGGCCACCTGTCGGAGTGGGGCCACTTCGATTCCTGCTTAGTTTAATCAGGGGAACAACATATCCGAGTGGCACCTTTTAAACACAAAGTGCAGGTTACTTCCCGTAAGCTCCTCTCCTATTAGAAAAATTAGGTAAAATTAGTATTACATGGTGCCTTCAATTTCTATTGCAGGCGATTATTTGATGCAAAATGGAATCAACTGGAATGCGAAATAGAATTGCCGAGGAATGCAGTTTTTAGAACAATGTGTACAAACGTAGTTTTTTAAAACCTTCGTCTACACGATATTAGTCCAATTCTTTTCCTTTTGTGTCATTTTGCATATCACGTCCAGGGCTATTCCTTTGTGAGTTTTCTCACCTCTCACGAGCGAAATACCTTTTTTTTGTTCATGAGTCCTCTTGCGTCTCTTTTCCGGGGTAGGTTTCCTGCGTGAGTCCCCTCGCCTACATATTTCAAAGTTGCGACCTGTGCCCTTATGAAATACGGCCCTGGGAATTACCGTAACATCATTCGACGTGCCCCATACCATTTTTCTGTTTCACTTTTTGTTCTGTGCATTAATCTCCAACCTGTTTCATATTGGTGGTACTAGACGTTTTATCTAATACAGGTAGCCACCATATCATGACTACTATTATGAATATAGTGACCGATGTAAAGAATTTTTTCCAACAACATTTTTAGTTTTTAAATATCTATTGAACAATTTTTCTACCCTTATCCGGGCAAGACATTTTTGTAAGTAAACGGGCAACCGGGGCCTGTGAGGCCCAGTATATATTTTAAGTGCAGAATACAAAATATCAATGCCTATTGTCACTTATGGTTTAGACTAGTCTAGAATGTACCGGTATATATTTTTGTCAAGTAGCGAAACTTCGTGTCACGCTTTTGTAAGCCAAGCAGAATAGCAAATCCGGTCCAGACATTTTTGTAACGTAAACGGGCAACCGGGCCCTGTCAGGCCCAGTATATATTTTAAGTGCAGAACACTCAAAATTCAATGTCTGTTGTCGTATACTGTTCCGACTAAAGGTTACAATAGTCACGTGTTCAATATATAATTATGTGACAATTTGATCTTATATTTAACAGGAATTTCACTAAAGTTATACGGGGCCTCCTAGGCCCCGGTTGCCCTGTTACGTAAGGAAAAGATTTTCAAATTTAAAAAAAAACACTAGCTTTACCAACTCGATATGTTCATGATTTTAATTTCGACGAAAGATAGAAGAATTCAGTATTTTATGTCTTCGAAATATGTATGGTTATTGAGAAATTTTAGAAAAATGAAGCTACTGGGCCTGCGAGGCCCCGGTTGGCCGGATAAGGGTTAAATTTCGAAGTAAGTCGCTGGGATTTCATTAAAATTCGCCCTGGCGGTAACCGCAGTAACATTATCGACGTTCCCCATGCCATTTTCGTGTATCACTTTTCGCTCTTATCTTCAACCGTTTTTGTATTAGTGGCACTGGACGTTTTGTTTGATAGAGGTGCTATATCTTGGCGATCAGTTTGAAACAGTGACCGACATGAAAAATCTTTTTCCACATCTCTTTTCAGTTCTTAAACATCTATTGAATGAGGTATCAGTAACTCTATATTTCGATTTAGTATTTAAAGTTGAGTGCTGGGCTCCAATGAAGGGCGGCACCGCAACACTACTATTTGATGTGTCTCATGGCATAGTAAATGTTCCCATCTTCATTCCTGTGGGAAAAGTTTGTTCCTGGGAAAGTTCCTTGGCGCTGGCTATTTAGTTGCTATGTTATATAGAATTGTATGATTATGTTGAAGACAGCATCAAATTTGACCTTTTGACCGGTTTGACCTTCAGAACCTCCTTTTACTAGCTAATTGCGAAGGGCTAGACAGTGTATGATGTGTATAGGACTCAATGATAAACTCCGCCCACTGTCGAAACCCGGAAGTTCCTATGGGAACTACATTTGTTGCCAGATTCCGTCGAATTTGGTCTTGAGTGAAGAGTGTGTGAGACTACTTTTCGTTAGTCACTAAGGATCGGTTTTAGAATTCACCCTTTTCTTTTTGTTTTGCGTGATATAAATATTTACTCTTAGTATACAATACACCTGAGGTAATGATCTCCGAAATTTTGGATTTTTGCCTATTCTGATGAATGTATTGAGGTTAGGTGGACGTACCACTTATGTTTTACTTTGGTGAAGGTATGATATTGTAGAGAGAGAGAGCGGGATCATGTACGCATCTTTATTTTAGTAGGGTTATTTATATATTTTATTCATTATCGATGTAATTTAAGACGCAAATTGTTGGCATAGCCCTGCCTGAGATCGAATAAAGAACATCATGCATTGAGGCAACATATATGGTTCCGATCCTCCCCGTTAAGTTAAGCCTTAGAGAGAGAGAGTTAAGACCTACAAGGAAATTTGTAACTGTAAAGACAGAGAGAGAGAGAGAGAGAGAGAGAGAGAGAGAGAGAGAGAGAGAGGCCACACTGGAATCGAACTCATGTGTGATGTTCATAGGTTGATGGTTCAAATCTGGCTTGGAGGGAAGCGTTTTGCTATAATTCTTTTTAAATCAAAGTCATGCATAAAGAGTTCTGAAAAAAATTATTCTTCGGGTGCCCGAATCCAAGTGGAAGCCTTCAAAAAACACTAGACCCATGACATGCCGAAAGGCACAATATTTAATAATAATAACAAGAAGAAGAAGAAGAAATTTTGCTCAACACCTTTTAAGCTTGGTGTATATAAGTCTCCGGACGACTAAAACTCTCCATGTTATAATGCATTTGATTATGTTTAAATAATAAGATGCTGACTTACAACTATATCTAATACTATCAGCCTAATTGGCACTTTGACAAAACTTATTTAGTCTTCTAAAACTATTTTCTGTTCTGGAGAAACTTCAATATAACGATATATAGCATAGCACTGTACTATATTTGATTAAGCGAACGTTAACGATGATACAGTCATTCGAATGGATTGACATTCGAGTAAATTATATCTGTTAAATCGGGGTGCAATGTGTTGGATCCGGACCATAGAACAGTATGTAGTGTTAATGATTGCATCCTTCAAACCAGTGCAACACGTTTTGCTAATTTCTGCAGAAATTGTTGTTATAAACCACACTGAGCTCCCTCGTTGTTAAGTTGTTTGCGTACGTGTCTTTGACATGAAAAACTCAAATGAGTATATATTAGGGACCATTCCGGCATTTGTCTGGTTGAAATTGGGAAAACTCATTCAGGATAAATGCTCTAAAAGAAAGCTTTTTACATTTGCGACTAAGTACCCCAACGGGAATCCAAGCTGAAGCCTTCAAAAAAACACTTGACCCATGATATACCAAAATACGGAATACTTAATAATAATAATAATAATAATAATAATAATAATAATAATAATAATAATAATAATAAGTTGTTGCAATCACTAACTATGAAATTGATAGGCAATGTGAACGTCACAGCGCTAAGCTGAGTGTGATGAAGGTCAAGTTTGTTTCGTTAGATGAGAATCGCTGAAGATACGCTTATCGAATTATGTGTGAACAAGTAAATGACTCAGTGTTATAAATTCAACAGCTGTGGAACTACATGATGTGGAAAGTAGGGTTCCAATCACTATGAAAGCTCATGCGTTTCCTAGAATCTTTTTCATAGTAATTTCCTTTACCTTCGATTTCGTTTACTTTTCAATGTGTATGTGATCGACGAGTTATTGCTTATGTGTTTCTATGGATATCGTATTTTGCTTAACACTTTTTAAGCTTGTTTGAAAATTCAAATATAAAGAAACATCTCGTTACTTTTGATTTCTTTTACGTTTTAATTTCTTTCGTAATTGAGTGTATTTGTTCTTCGATTTCGTTTACATTTTACTTTATATGTTATGATTGATGTTTTTCTTTGTTCGTGTAATTCGTGAACTCATGCTTCGTAATGTCTTTTATTAGGACACCTCTTCAAAGATGTACAGGATGTTTTGAAAATATGTCCTGTAGAAGTGTTAAGCTAAAAAAAATTCCGGTTTTTGGAATTTTCGGAAAAGTTGCGTTTCTCAGATTGGAGAGTGCTTCGTGAGCCCGGGGCCAAGATTTTGAGACATTTCTAAATGCATAATCATATATTATCTACAAATGTGACTGTTGTTAACCAACTATCACAGACGTAAGAAAATCTTATTTCCGACGTAGACACTTCATTACAAGTGGAACATTTAATAAAAAAATATTTCAATTTTTCTTTTCAAATTCTGAAGATTCTACATTCGTGGTCTTTGGTTTGATCCCTGGTTAAGTAAGTTTGTGGTGCTAGATATGTGTTAAATACTAGCAATTTATGTAATGTTTGCAGCCGGAGAAAAGGACCAAAAATTAAGTTTCGTATCCCATATTATATAATTCTTAAATATTCGCTTACTAAACGTGTTTCATATTTATAGTAAGGTACGTGAGCAGGAACTTATTTTGGGGAGTTGTCCAAATTTAAAATGAGGACAAATTGTATTAAATTTGTGATATCTTTCCTAAATTAGACGAAATTTACGGAAAAGACGGGATGTCGAGAAATGGGGTTCAAACCCTTTGACCTACCTTTTGTCCACAACAAATGAAGAATAGGGATAGGCATAAGTCGAGCTGAAACTCCATTCGACTCGAATTCAATTCGAGTTTCAATTCCGAGTCGCGCCACTGTTTTGAGATCGAGTTTCATAAATGGTTCGTTTGTTCAGCTCGTTTTAACTCGTTTTGAAATCATGGCCTGATTACACTGTAAAGCATAAGCCATGAGAAATATAAGCAATAACGTGCAATAATTCTGTGTTGCTCAGGATAGAGGACATTACTCGCATCTCATCTCGATAACGAGACGACAATTGATTTTTATAACGAGACAACCTCAAATGCTGCAATCATCAATATAAGCATATACCATAGTTCTTACCATCAAGTCTAATATCGAATCGAATTTTTGAGCACAAGCAGAAAACCAACACGTATAGTGATGTCAACCGGGTCAGATGAACTTTTGGTTCGAACCCGAATGCTTGCTCCTCCGGAAATCGAATCCTGAACCTCGTGAATGATGTCCTTGCCGTGCTCTCAACTTACGTATCATAAATAAACTAAATAGTATATCTGTTTTTGAGAGGCCTGGGGACCATACGAGTGGACCGAGAGTTACCAAATTTGGTCACAGATACCTTGGTCGAGATTTCAGACAAAGATAAAGCTGTCGCTGAGATCAGCGGTGAAACTCCGATCGCATTCACCCGCGGGCCAAAGATGGTCACCGGGATAGGGATACCAAGACATGTAAAAATAATTCAAAATGACCAATATTATTGTCACATCCATAGTGTTTGCTGTAGAGTGATCTTTGATAATCAGGTTATAATGGTAAAATGAAATATTGCCTTTAAAAGTGGTACATGTTAAATCGAACATAGCTGAATCTAGTGCATGATGAAAGCACCTCTTGATATATTATGATTATTGTCTAATCAGTTTGAAGAAGAAATTTATGTAACAATTTGACCAAGGAAATGTTCCGTATAAAGTAATAGTCTATAATAGCTTCTGCGCTCACCAACCACACTGGGTTCAAATCCCGTCGTTGTTCTGATTCAACCTAAACAGTAAGCCCCATTTTCACGAACCTCGATATTGCATAAAGACTTTAGGTACAGTCAATCGAGCTACATCTCTAATGTATGAAAGCTGAAAAGAAATCGAAGTAAGTGAGACTCCTAGTGACACAAAAGGTTCTTGGTTGTGCAACAAGAAGTTCAACGACCCTTTTCAGCACCTAGACTACTGAGACAGGGCCTACCGTTTAAAAGGGAATCTAAAACACTTCTTAAGTTCGCATACGAGGCAAGTACCCAGCTCGACTCAACAAAAATACGAGAGAAGGGAAAATTAGATGGTACTCTCAACCATACTCAAAAATAAAGTGTTTCTCGTGCTGTATACATCCTGCGACTACTCTGGATAATGTCATAACAGGTAACTCGAATAACAATATTCAAAGACAAAGACAATATCTTTCTTTAAAAAATGCAATCAGATAAAATTACTAACCAAAATATTTTTAACAAAGTTCTTTAGAATAGAGATTATTAACTAAATTGCACTCAATATTCGAATAATTATAACAGTACTAATCTTATCCCAACCAGTGCGTAACCTAAAAGATGTTACCAACAATATCATTAACAGTATATGCTTGGTAATGTTTGGTAAGACACACACTGGTTGGATTGAAAATAGTGCTATTACGATTATTTGAGTGTTTTTTTCTTCTTTGCTTTGCGAATATTGGCTCTGAAAAGTTATTCGATGAATTCCTCGTACAGATCTCCTTAAAAGCTAAGCGGTTTGCATATTCGCCTTTGGCGTGGGAGACCTGGTTCGATTCTCAGAGGGTGCTCATGTGGTTCGGATCCCACGTTAATCAGTATGTCCCGTCTCAAATACCCTCGCTGTTGATAGGGATGTTAATCTCAAAATCACCTCAACTCAATTCCTCGAAAAACGAATTTTATTTGAATATTCGAGTAACAGATGTTATTCGAAGAATCTATTTTAAATATTCAAATTTTAATATAAATTTTGATTCAAATCGTATATGGTAGTACAGTAATAGCCGAGTGGTCAAATAGCCAATATAAATAAAAAACGTGTATGCATTCGCTCCTTTTTTCTATGTAACAAGAAGAGTGTAGCTGGTCTCAAATTATGTCCGAATCGAGATCTGACTTTAAATTGTGATTTATAATAAACAACATTTGGTTACCAAAGATAATTCTGCAATTTAAGACCGTCGGTAGACGTTGGTTGTACCTAAGTGATATTTAGGAAAAAATGTTCGTAGCTTACCCAGAACAGATCGAAGATACAGAAAATGCATGGTTTAAGCACGTCTAGTGAACCATCATTTTTGAAAAGAGAGGAAAATTACCCACAGGTATGGCTCATATTTTGTACCATTCATTGTATTACTGCGGCACCAATAGTTTCCAAGTTACCACAGCGCGACACAAGGAAGAACTGCAAAAATGGTATCACTATAATTAAACAAAATATAATTTAGAATGATATGACTGGAAAGGGATTTATGACCTGCCTAATCGTAAATTCCACTACGAAACTAAATCAGTTCATGAAAGTAAGGAAAAATAAGCACTAATTGCACGAAAACTTTGTCATAATCAAATCAGGCACGAACTACGTGACATCAAATTGCTTGAAGCACGTAGATATCAAACGAATGTAATAGAAACTAGATGTGAAGAGTTAATAAACGAAACAATTTCTGAGAAGATCAGAAGAGAAAAAGAAAACAATATTTTAAACTCGTCAACTTTGATACAGTTTCATTCTTTACACTTGATTATGTGAGAGGGAGGAGCTGTTCAAATGCTATACTTCAGAAAACGACTGCGGAGATCTCGAATGATCTTGTAGGCTAGTTGGAGTTTTACATTTTCTTTGATAAAAAGTGAATTGATGTGATATACATTGATACTACAATTTTAAACCTGATGTGAATAAACAAAACATTTCACAGAATCAGATTAAGTACATTTTAATATATTGTATTTTTCGTGAAGAAAGGTCACGCGTCAGATGTTATTTCTAATGTATATATACAGTATATATATGGATAGATAGATAGATAGACAGACAGACAGATAGATAGATACATACATACATATATAGATAGATAGATAGATAGATAGATAGATAGATAGATAGATAGATAGATAGATAGATAGATAGATAGATTTCGTATAACTTCAACTATTATTCCAAAAAGAAATGTCTCTTAAATATTATTTTATTCTCCAAAATGTCTGTCTCGTTCCAAGTAGTCCATTGATCAGAATGTGTTATTTTCACGAAGCCAGCTTCTGTTCATGGCGGGGCACAGAATGTATTATTTTGATTCGTGAACCAACTTTGGGGTAAATTGATTCGGGTCCTTATTTTCTACCAGCATTTTCAGAAATTGCTTAGCGCAACGCACCACAAAATATGAAAAAGTTAATTATTTTATATTGTCTATCGGTTAGAAGATCGATTTCTTCTCTCTTGTTCCGTTTTCAATATTCTACATATAAAACATTATCCTATTCTAATTTTATTATCGATTTTGTTAATCGTTTAATATTCTAAGAACTAAAAGCATTCCTTTTAAATCACTTTTACTTTTATTTAACTCGCATAGAAATATTAATTTTCTTCATTTCGCAAACGCTGCCTAATGTATAAGAGAAGCAACAAACTAAGACGGGAAATTTACCCCGTTCATTCTATCGTATGACGCATATCCTTGCCAGAATCATTAGTATGAAGTTTAATTAACAAAAATTAATATTAGGCAGCGGTGGCTCACTGGTAGAGAGCGCTCTCTTATGCGTGTGAAATCCTGGTTCGATCCACTCCCACTTTCGTCATTCATCAACATCGTCTCCCTCAGCCTGCTGCATAATTTTAAGACGTTAAACTACATTATTATAATTACTAAAATATCAATATCAGCATCACTGTATTTGATTAAGCCTAAAATAATTATTACATAGAATCGGACGGAAACTGGATTCATGATCTAATTTGGATGCAGGTATAATGCTGCAATTCCTTCGTAACTTTTATCCACCTTTTTGAATAACCAAATACTTGAGATAAAAAGAGACAAACAAGCAGAAGAGTGAACAAAGCTACACAATAATGGACTTCACATAATACGAATTCAACTATGATCGTTACTTCTAATGAGCGTCAAGGATGTCGTTCGTGCAACCCTATCTGGAATCGAAACCTGAACCGAAGGGTCGAGCCTACAACTTATTGAGAAATTTATACTTTATCGCAATCAAACAAGAGTCTTTTACGCCAGAGGCACATGCGTTATCCGTTTTGCTCTGCACGGCGTTAACATTAATATACGTATTTATTACTTGTAAATAATTCTACAAAAAACGAATATGATTGATACATTAAGTGCATTACGTGAACAACACTGGAAATGCAATCGTCACACGTATGACATTAATTTGCTGAGTTTAGTTGTAATAAATTCTAATAACTTTGATGAGCAAATTCTCTCTCTCTCTCTCTCTCTCTCTTTCTCATTATGTTCACCATTAGTTTACTTAATTGCAAAGTTAATTTTTATATGCAATTCAGCTTATTATTATTCTTCGGTTCGTTTACGTTTTAATTATAACGCAATTGAGCCTATTATTATTCCACGATTTCGTTTACGTTTAATTTCTAAGTGTTCAAAAGAAATGGACTCTGTTCATGTAATGTGTGAACACACGCTTGGTAATGCCTTTTGTTAAGACATCACCTTGAAGTTTCTGCAGGATGTTCTCACACTACACTCAGGAGAACTGATGAGCTTGATATTCATTTCAATCCTGTGTGATTTTGTTAAATTTTTGTGTCTGACGTTGGAGATGACTTCCTCATGCACTCAGGCATGTAAGACAGATGTCTTGTGAATTCTTAGAGCAAAGAGAAAATATTTCGTAAACAAATTTCATAGAAACAATTGGGGATGAATTATTTGACAGAGTCCAAACACAATTATGCTGGCCGGGGACCGATACTCAACCATTGGAAGGTATTAATGAGATGGATATGTATAGATAAAAAAAAACTACAAACAAGAAGGAAAGAAGAACACAATGATGTGTCCGTTATAGTGAACACTGTAGTTAATTTAGTGCATTCAATAAAATAATATAATGAAAGTGATATATTTTATTTAGAAAATTGTTTTCTTGGCTGTCACTTAAATATGGTTTCTAAAAACGTATCATTCATTACTTCACTACTATTTTACATTATATGGAAAAAATGAATTTGATTTAATTATTAGTATTATAGAAGTTTTAAAGTATGATAAAAAACAGCTTTAAATTAATTAATTATTGAAATGTTTATTAAGTTTTACTTTAAAAAATTCTACCATATTATTACTAATGGTGATGATTATAATAGTAATGAATTCACATACCTGTTTCATTTTCTCAGTATTAAATGAACGACCGTTGTTTTCCAGGCACTGACTCAGTTGAAGAGCAATTACTTTATCGTTTATATATATATATATATATATATATATATATATATATATAGAGAGAGAGAGAGAGAGACTCATCTCTTAGATTTGTTAGATATTCCAGTGTAAATTGGCGTTCAGGGGTATCTGGAACTATGTTTGTATATATATATATATATATATATATATATATATTGGGTTGTCCATAAAAATCAGTTTTCAGATCGCGCTGGTCTCATACCCTGGAATTGTTTCTTTTATGATGTACTGTTGTGTTCAAATTTTAAGCCAAATTGGATAGTAATAAATGGTGCCCCAGGCGAATTTATTTTACTTAGTTTAGACTGTATTGGTTGTATTGCATTTACTTGTAAATATTAATTTTGGGGCACATGAATCCGAGTACATCAAGTTTGTGCATTGAAAACAGTACAAACAATAGACAAGTAATGTCAGCGGAAATAGGAATAATGGATGTTGCTGTCTGGGTATTGTGCACGCTGAACATTCACCACTTGTAACAAGTAGTGGTTCTGGCTTTCATCTTTCGTCACAATATTATTATATTCTTGAATTAATTTGATACCACGCTCTACAGCATCATGATCACGAAAAGGTTTGAAATCAGATCAAATAATTTCTTATAGCCTTACTTTGCTTCCCAGATATTATTCTCTATTTCCAAGAAGTCAGTTGAAAGTTTCAACGTTGTCAAGAAATTCACTGCCTGGGGAGTAACAAATTGGCTCAAATCTTTTGTAATCTGAGGTGGTTTGCTTCGGATATTAACTTAATTTCTTTAAAAATTGGAAATTATTGTGTGATGGAGCAATAGAATTTATGCAATTGAATCAAGCTTCGACGTACAGGTTATTAAGAAATTCACAATTGGCTTTTACGAATTTCTCTTCAACAGTTGAAAGAAGGAACTGCTTTCGGAACACAAACATCCTCAAACAGTAAATGGCCTTTGACATCCATCTCTCATGATGTAAGACACCTGGATAGTGGAAATTAGTTTGGTACGTTAATGTATATCCTAGAAATATGATGAGCTCCAAGAATTCTTTACAATTATCCCTACACTGTTGCTGTTTGAGAGTAGTGAAGGTAAAGTGAAGCATTTTGTCATAATAATCTGAACATACGACTGCACAAAACTGTCCTTCACTCGAGGCTCATATTTTGTCAAATCAAAAATTGCCCATTATTCATTGAATTTCTTGAATAAATGCTCGTCTGGACATGATGTTGACAATTGAAACTTCGTATCAAACAAACTTCTTAATACAAATTCGTAAATATGCCTGCCTTCTGTAAGGTAAGTAAAGCATCTCTTGTCTGATAAGTTTTCCAGCAGAACACAGGTGTCTTTAACGCGTCCTCTCGTGGAGGGTGTTATCAGGCAACATAACCCTTTCACTTTGTCTGTGACGCCGCATTCATTTAATATATCAAACAATGCCTCCGCTTGATGTTTACCAGTACAACTGTCCAGTTTCGTAACACCAAGCAGTTGTATCTCCCCACCAAATGACACTGTGATTGGTAATCTGTCTACATTTACGTGTGCATAGTGATGTGAGGTCGAAAATTTTCCGCTATATTTTTCCGGAAAATTTTCCGTTATAAAAAATATCAGTAATCAAGTAACAATTCCTCAGCAATCATAAAATTGGTTGAATTCGTGTACAGAAATGTAAAAATGTGAAAGATCGTTTAAAGAATCTGAAAATTTTCATGGCTCTCACAATTTTCACTATTATGTAGGAACAAGTTAAACCATTTTTCATGAATCGAAATATTTTCTGTCTTATATGGAAAAATTGAAGAACTTTTTATGAGTCGGAAAATTTTCATCATTTTGAGGCAAAAAGTAAAACAAGTTTTTGTGCACCGGAAAGTTTTATTGCTCTGTAGAAACAGGTGAAAGGAATTTTCATAGATCGGAAAATTTTCATCACGATGTAGAAACAAGTGGAAAAAACTTTACATAAGTCGGAAAATTTTGGATATTATGTATAGTGATGTTAGGTGGAAAATTTTCCACTATATTTAACTGCACATTCAGCCACAAAATTGAATTTCAGTAGAGGAAAGTTAGTCAACAACAAATTATAATTTTCCTATTAGCTTTCGGGAACCGGAAAATTTTCTAATATTTCAAGTTGGGAAGTAAATTTTACACAGTGTTTCTCTCTCTCTCTCTTCATCTGCGAGCTCCTTCGTTGCGAAGCAGTTAGTATACGCGCCTTTGGCATGAAAGACCTGGCTTCGATTCCCAGCGGGAGCTAATGTAGTACGGATTTCACGTTAACCAGCTGGTCCCGTCTTATATAGTCTCGCTCCTGAAAGGGACATTAAACTCAAAATCAACTCAATTCCACTCCTCTCTCTCTTTCTCTCTCTCTCTCTCTCTGTGTGTGTGTGTGTGTGTGTGTGTATGCAAAGTGCAGAGAACATGAGCTCGGAGAGTACAAATATCCCATTCTATTATTTAAAATTTCAATTTATTAAAAGTCATGAATATTTTTCGATTCGTAAAAACATACTCCACTTATTCCTACATCGCTGTTTAGTCGTAAAATTTATTGGTAATAAATATTATCTTAAAATGTTTCATGAAGTGAAAATCTAACAATACTTCATTTGAAGAATTTTTCAAAAACTTCAGTGCGTTCTTCCCTCAGAATCCACCTTTGATCTTACAATATTAGATTTCGTCAGTTTAATATGCATAAGACGATTTTCTCATAGCTTTACTACTTCTATAGATTTACATTCTGCAACATTTATAAATAAGTAGATATAATAGAGAGAGAGAAAAAAAACACTATGTAAATTTGTACTTCCCAAGTTGAAATATTAGAAAATTTTCTGGCTCCCGAAATCTAATTGGAAAATTATAATTTCTTGCTGTCTAATTTTCCTCTACAGGAATAGTATATCTCAATGTGCAGTTAAATATAGTGGAAAATCCACCTATAAAACTATACATAATATCCAAAACCGTCCGGATTATGAAAAGCGTTTTCACTTCTTTCTACATCGTGATGAAACTTTTCCGATTCATGAAAATTCCTTACATTTGTTTTTACAGAGCAATAAAACTTTTCGACTCACAAAAAGTTGTTTTACTTTTTGCTTTAAAATGATGAAAAATTTCCGACTCATAAAAAGTTCTTCAATTTTCCATACAAGGCACCAAATATTTCGATTTATGAAACATTGTTTCACTTGTTCCTACATAGTAATGAAAATTGTGAGCCATGAAAATTTTCAGATTCTTTAAACGATCTTTCACTTTTGTACATTTTTATACATGATTTCAATCAATTTTATGAACACTGAGGAATTGTTACTTGATCACTGATATTTGTTAAGAACGGAAAATTTTCCGAAAAAATATAGAAGAAAATTTTTCACCTCACATCACGGCTAAACAACGATATACGAATACGTGGAGTATCTTTCTATGAATCGGAAAATTTTCCGTTTCAAAATTTTCCGGAAAATTTTCATCACTGTACAGGAGAGACAATTCTTCGATTCATGAAAAAGTGTTTCACTTGTTCCTACATAGTACTGAACATTGTCTGAGCCATGAAAATTTTCAGATTCTTTAAACGATCTTTCACTTTTGTACATTTTTATACATCATTTTAATCAATTTTTGAATACTGAGGAATTGTTACTTGATCACTGATATTTGTTAACGGAAAATTTTCCGGAAAATATAGAAGAAAATTTTCCATTTCACATCACGGCTATACAACGATGTAGGAATAAGTGGAGTATGTTTTTATGAATCGGAAAATTTTCTGGGAAATTTTCCGCGTGTGCACTTGCTTCAGAAAAAAGTTTAAAATCCTAGTGCACAAAGAGAGAGGTCATATTTTCAAATGAATTTGATCCTCATTGCCCTTGCCTTTCTTTTCCTAAATTTTTGATTTAAGCGTCTTATGGATGACCTACTTAAAATCAGTGTTCGCGGACCGCTATTACTAATTCTGCACTTATCGAGGGCTGCCAATGACTTATCTGTAATGAAATTGTGTTGTTCCCCTTTTGCTTCTCGAAGGTGATGATTCAACAAAATAAGCATCATTTTCTGCCATCTCCAGTGTGTATCCATCTTAACCACTTGCCTTACATATTTTAGGCACAAAGATTTTACCTATTTTACACATTTGTTTATTTGCTTTTTGGAATGTACACTTGATGCCACTAACAACGGTTGAAACGAAATATATAATTGACGGCGCTATGACGTCGTAAATACTTTAACAAAAAACTTAACATTATTATCCCGAGTTAACTCTGTAGCAATTATACTTGGGTTCGCAGCAATATGCAGATCCTACGAGTAAATTCGGGTTAATGATATACATAGGATTCCGAGTATACTCGGATTAATACGGCAAGTGGTTAATCTGTGTTAGAGGTCCATGCAGCTGTGGAAGATGTACCTACAGAAGAATAATAATAAATTTCTCTACCAAAGATATACCTGCAAAATAAGGAAAAAAGGTTTGTGGAAAACATTTTTACATATGGCTGTGAACCACCTGTGACGTCCCTAAATGTAAGCGCCATTGATAATTGCACAATTCATCTCAGTGACCTCGAAAACTATACGTAGATTACATACTAAGGTTCGTCATTTTCGGCTTTTTAGATATGCCTCTGAACCTCCCTTGCGACGCCCCTAATTAGAAATTTGAAAGATATAACGCTTCGTCTTGCATTCGATTCTGAGCCAATGTACCTATGACCAAAATGTCGTACAGAGGTACCTCTCTAGGTCCATTCGTCTGCTCCCAAACAACCACAGACAGACAAACACACAGACATACGGACACATAAACTCTTTATTTTATTTATAAGGATTAATAAAAATAAATAACTTAATAATAATAATAAATAGTTTTATAAAGTTCACTTCTAAGGCCGTGAAATTAAAAATTTCTAAGTAACTGTTTATTTCGCTTGAAAGTTTGGCAAACAATTTAGAAGTAATGAAATATTATGAACTACATTTACCATAGTATAGAAAGTTTTCATGTAATGTGTGCTGTTACAGTATTTTCATTTCAATAAGTTACAGAATTTTAAAAATTGCAAAGGACTCTATTTTATATAATAAAAATATAAAAATATTACTGTAACATAAGTAATATAAAATTTATATTCAATCAGCGGAGTGTTTAAAAATTCTTCTTGCGATGCTTTCCAGTAAGTAATGTAGGAATTAACCCCTAAACAATTTCAAAAGATTAAAAATGATCAATATAATTAAACAAATGAATATGAATACAGACAAACCCAACGTTCTTTTCTGCTCTGTCGCGACAAAACGCTGTAACTTTGGCGGAGAAGTTTTGAGAAAAGAGCCGTAAAGTCGCCACAGGCCGGGTAATTTCCTACTTACATCGAAATTCTCTTTGGTATATTTTCAAAAGTATTTGACTGAGCTCAATGCTGGGACTGGTGAACATAAATATCGGTGGCGGGAAATTAAAAAATGCTTATAGCGACAAAACAATGTAACTCAAGTTACAGTGTTTTGTCGCGACACGGCAGTGTTGTCAGTTGAAGCCACACCTCATATGATTGAGAGAAATATGAATGACGGCTATAACGTTGCTGCTAGTAAGACGGACGTCTCAAAATGCAATAAAACTCAAGATACCAGATCTGCTGTTACCAATCATTATAAGGACATACAATGCCTCCACTGCAATAAGATTGTCGGTGGCGATTCATTATATGAACTGGTTCAAAAGATAACAGTCAGTAGTGACTTGAATTTCTGATAGACCTTTTGCTATTTCCTTGCGGAGTTCGGTGTGTCCCTCCATATTCCGAGAACGTTACTAATTTTACAACATTGGTTAAGCAAAGGGTTAGGAATTGGTCGGAATATCACCGAGAAGCTCTATTAGACTTTCACACAAAAACATACAAACCTCGCCAATTACCGACAAATAAGTCTTTCAACTTCAAGAGTGTTGAGCACCAATTATCCAATGGAGATATACGTGCGGTAGTGAGGCTATTAACTTTGGAAGACGTCATGACAATTCCAGATTCATCAGTGTTGGAAGCTCTCAGAGAGAAGCATCCTGCTCATTCATATTCATTAGCTACACCGGAGCCACCAGATAAATACAGTACTCCAGTAACCAGAGTCTCCGCTGATGAATGCATTAAGGAACTAAAACCTTACCCTTCCTGATTAGCTGTAGGAATGGATAATCTCAGGACATAGATATTGAAAAATCTTATTCTTGGTCAGAAATGTGAATCAAATGATTATCTAGTCACTTCTGTTTGTGATTTATTACACATAATAATATCTGGAATGTACCATTCTTTTAAAGACCTATTTACTTCGGCGCATCATTGATAGCGCTCAGAAAGAAAAGTGGAGGGATATGCCCAGTAGCGGTTGGAAACGTTTGGAGATGTTTGGCGGCTAAGATCATTCCTTTCCGAATGCGTGAATCATTAATAGATATGTTGTCCGCACACCAAGTTGGTGTATGCATACCTTTGGAGCTGAAGCTACCGTACATGCTGCTAGAATGTTTTACTGTTTCTACCCTCACAAGTGAAGGCGTTTTTGAAAATCGATTTCTGAAAGGCATTCAATGAAATCAATCGACATTTCATGCTAGTTGCAGTAAAAAAAATATTTTTTCCCAAAATTTCTATCTTTACGTGTTTCAGTGCTATTCTGAAACTAGCAACCTTTCTGTATGAGACAATATCATCTTTTCTCAACGAGGCATTCAGTAGGGCGACCCCCTAGGTCCAGCACTGTTTGCTCTGACCCTCCAACCAATTGTTAATGACGTAAACACAGAGTTGAATGTGTGGTATCTGTGTTTAAGTGAATCAAATACAAAAGGCTTTTCATAGCAAGTAGCTTATGTAGCAAGACGAATGAAGAATATATTATCTTGCTCCAATTCCGTACAAACCGGTGTTCTGCATTCATCAAACATCCGAAGTCTCTCTGCTGCACTTTTCTCCTTTTGCGCCACTTTTCTATTCGTTCCCATCATGCATCCAGTTCTTCCTTTCTGTTTTTGCAATTGTAAAAATAATCCGCCTTCTTCAAGTGGAATCAAAGATAACGCTTCCACATGCGTAATATCAAGTAGATCGTCAAGCGCATCTACAAACTTTGTGACATGGTCTTGTTGTGTCTGTGATTCACGTTTTTGGTGGTTTTGATTGTTTGACCACACTTGGTATAACTTTTCTAATTTTGAAATGCAATGCTGTTCATCACGAATGAAAATACGGGCTTTGCGCCAAAACAAGGTAATTTTTTGAATAACCAGCTTAGCACTTTCACTTAATTTCAGGTTAACATTTCGTACATTGTACAATAACAGAGAGATAACTTATCTGTTTGAAGATAGTTTGCTTCTAAGAATTTCGTTTGATAAGTTGCCAACCAATTATATATTATTCTGTGATCAGAGCTGGAAATTACTTCGACACGATGACGCCATTCCAGTTACTTCACCACGCACAACAAGCGACAACAAACAACAATTCGATCGGCTTGATAACACACACCTCACAGAGCAGTGCTGTGTCACCAGACAGTCCCGTGCGGCTGATCATCACCGTGTAAAATTAGACATAATTTTGCTCATGTGCGATGAATCAAATGCATGTTCTTGCCCTCCCATGTGGACAGAGCACAGTAAAGTTCGAATGTCGACGGATAATACGTTATTTTCTCTAAGTTCTGGAATCATGTTTATCAGTTGATGAACAAAATAGATCAAACTTTGAATTGCTTGGGGCGCCAGTTAATATTATTTAATTGTTGTATTTTTTTCTTACTTAGAGAAATTACTGTATATGGAACAAAACGGGGAGATGAGAGAAAAGATAATCTGAAACTAATTTTCTACCATGTTACGATGGACCACCATTATATATATATACAGAGGGTTGATTAATTTGAGTGTCAATTTCACTTGTTCACTGTGCAAAAGTGGTAGGAGGTAAAGTCATGCAATTTGGTCTAACCTTAGACGAAAGACGTAAGTTTTGTTTCGCCGTAGAAGCATGTCATTTGTACTTAAGATTGAAGAAACATAGGGTTAAAGGACAACTTTCGAATTTTTCTTATAGGACTGCAAATGTAAATTATGAAACAGCCTGAAAAAACGTAAATCGAAGTGATAACAAAGAAAAAGCTGTATTGTACGATTTTACGTCGCAAGCCGATCAAATATGCATCAGTCATGTTTCAAGGTCAGAGGTCACGGTCAGATTAAGGTCACAGGTCACCTTGAGAACCTATTTGACATAATGAGATATGGCCATTACATTGTTTTCAGTGTTTTCAAATGGGTTCTCAAGGTGATCTGTGACCTTGATCTGACCGTGACCTCTGAACTTGACGATTGACCCATATTTTGTCGGCTTGCGACGTAGAATCATAGAATGAAGCTTTCTCTTTGTTATCACTTCGATTTACATTTTTCAGGCTCTTTCACAATTTACCATTGCAGTCCATAAGGAAAAAATCGAAATTTGCCCTTTGACCCTATATCTCTTCAATCTTTAGTACAAGTGACACGCTTCTACCGGTAAACAAAACTTATGTCCTTCGTCTAAAGTTACACCAAATTGCACGACTTTAAGTCCTACCACTTTTGCACAGTGAACAAATGAAATTGACACACGAATTAATCAACCCTCTGTATATATATATATATATATATATATATATATATATATATTAAGGATGCAAATAACCTCACGCTAGGGGCGAGTGGCTCATTGGTGCGGGCGAGTTTTTAATATCAGTATTAAAATACCGAAGTTAAGTAAATGATTTCTACTATCGGATGTGGGCTAGTAGCTTTTTTCTTGGGCTAGTAAAATTTTGTTGCTTATTTGCATCCCTCATATATATTCTTATTTCATTTCAGGTACCGAGTATTAGAAATAATGCTAATTACAATTTTATACACATTGAAATTCACGATAACCATACTATGCTCGTAAAATGGTATACCAAGGAATTAAACCAAATGGAAGTTAAACTTACTGGCGGAAGTAAAATTTTCTATTATTCAGTGGCAACATACATGGATAAATGGTATGTTATAGAACGAAAAGGTATGTATATGTTTTCTCTTTTTCACTTCAGAACTTTTTTGCTGTAGAAATGAAGCGTAAAACAATACTAATAACTTATGTACTGTTCTGTCAATAAGTATATTATCATTATTTTAGTGAACAGAGTAAAATATTTAGTTAAATCTGATTTTAATTCAATTTACTAGAACAACCTGTGCATTAAATTCCCACTGTTTAAATCTAATAATATTGACACTTCCGATATTAGAAATGTTGGCTCATTAAATTTATTTGAACATAAATGATATATGTATACGAGCATTGTGACAAACAGTAATAATAATAAAGAATATTAATTGATAGAATTACACCACTCCATAAATGTAACATGTAATCTTCTATATGAACGAAAGCAGGCCATTTCAACTAAATCTAAAGTTCTAAACTCGAAAACTGAAATAAAAAATCTAACAGCGCTCTTTCTGTATAAAAAAGCAAGTTGAATTAAGAGAAAATTTATTTTTTTACAGAAATTTAAGTACAATAATAATGTTTTTATTTACGTCAGAATATAATTAATAACTACATACTCTCTGCAGACAAGATAACAAAGAATATATATATATATATATCAGGGTGCAAAATCTCAAAGTAGTAAAAAAAGTTCGATCCCACTTCGTGCCAAGCAAATTTTGTTGTGGACAATGAGTGCATGTGAGTTCTGCCGTTTCCTCCCACTTTCTTCGTCATCATTACCTTCATTGCTCATCATAAGCGTCTTCTTTAGTCTACCCGCTATAATAGTGTTACGTGAAACTTAAACATTTCATTTCATTTTTCACTAATGGAAAAAGTGAATCTCTGAATCCTCCCGCCCCCGGGCCATAATCTCAAATAAGGCTGCATTTAACAACAAACCAATATAGTCAAATAGCAAATTGCTAAACCGCTTGCATTTGGTTCAAGAGTCGAAAGTTTTATCCCAGGCCATATGAATTCGTGGACAACATGAAGAGAGAGAGTGAGATTCAAATACGGAGACACAAAACGATAAGTTACATATACAAGTTTAGAATTGAAAAAAAAATGATCGGACAGCCTTTGTATTATGACGAAAATTGTGACTTTGTGAAACAGAAGGAAAGGTTCCGAACTCTTCGGTAAAGAACTTTTTTTAGAACTTCAGATGATTGAGATCGGAGAGAAAGATCTGGTGAATTAAGAATTTAAAGAATCTCCAGCTTTCGAGACGGGTTTTGAACCACGAACCTTATAGCTATCAAAGCATGACTTTATCCATTTTTGGTTTTAAATATTCTTCTCAGCCAATTACATCAGAAAGAATAACAAACAAAATTTGTACTCTTTGCAGCCAATTACATTAGAAAGAATAAACAAACAAAGAAACAAAAATTACAATAGACACATTACTATATTGCTGCTAGAAAATTAGCAAACTTTTGTTTCCGGCTTGAAAGTGGTATAGTTTGCTTGCGTAACAACAGTAGGCTGAAGTACAAAATGACAATGCCATTAAAATCATTACGTAAAAGAATATACATAGTTTGGGACGTTTTCCACAGAATTGCATTACGTTTAGTGCAGATTTAAAATTGATAATTAGGAAGCAACATGAGTGACGTACAATTAATATTAGAAGGAGTTGTTCTGGAGATACAAGCAATAGTTTTTTTCATAATGGAACAATATCGCTATGTTCTTTGAGCAATTTTCGAGCCGGTGTTCGAGAGTGTCTAGAGTATAACAAGTACCACACAAAGAAATATTACTGATAACCAATTCATAAAATCTCCCGTTAGTAGGATATATATTATGAACAACACTGTACCATGGCAGGGGACAATACTGGAGCATGAATGTTCGCTCAGATTTTATTCCAGTTTGCCATTGGGTAATGTCCTACAAAATGCAGAACCGAAGCTCTGGTGGAGTGGAAGCGATTATATAATTGCTTTACAGAAAGATCTTGAAGGTGACACCGTGCAATAAGCGAGTAGCTAATATATGGATGCAAATAAGCAAGAAAATGTTATAGCCCAAGGAAAAAGCTACTAGCCCACATCCCATATCCAAATGGTTTTAATAATCTTTACTGTTTAAAAATTCGCCCGCACCGATGAACTACTAACCCTGGGCGAGTGATCATATGCACCCCTGAGCTAATATCAATAAACACGTCATTGAGCTATGGCAAAATGAAACTCCAAGGTTGTATATGAAGGGAGCTTGTAAGTCAATATAACGTAGTGGTATACACAAAGCCATGATGGGAAGGGACTCAGAGTGTCTGTTACACACGATGTAACAACAGCCAGTAGCTCTGAAGTTCATTGTGTTTTAGACCAAGGCCACCGTCACGTTTTGATAAGCACACAGTCACGTCATTCATCCTTAGGCAGTGACCATGCCACAGCAGTTGCCCTGTGTGTTTGCGTATGATACTGAGATATACTTTTGGCAAATAAAAGAGTTGTGTAAGGATCTTAAGATCGCTAAATTTAAAAAACATTTAAATGGTAAACTCGGATGTAAGACTTACATGCCGTGATTTACTTTAATGATAAGGGCAGCCAAAGTACATGTTTTGGTATGAAAGTTGTAGGCAATAGTGTCTGCTATGCGACATTACCAAGTGATGCCAAAGATTTGACGCGATCAGTAAAATGAATCGCAGACAAATGCACGTGTTGGTCAGCTGTGTTTATACACATCAGGCTTGACCTTTGTTTGTCTAGAACAGCACCCGAAATTGACACATAATTCGATATGAGTTTCAACACGTGACAGTTCTTGTGAACTGTTAATAAAGCAATGTATATCGTCAATAAATGCTTCTAATTTTAAGGTTGTTGCACCAATCTGGATACCTTGAATGTATTGTTCCCATGTGAAAAAAAAATAACGAGAACCAGGCTGTACATAACGGAAAACAGGGTCAATCTTGTGGAATATCTCGAAGTACATTGATAGGATTTATTAGTACTCCATTAAATTTTAATTTTGCATATCGTTGAATTACAAAAATTTAATCAAATTAAGGAAACTGTCTCAGAAACCATACTTACAAGTACCTTAAATATATAATGATGTAACAACCTGTCAAATGTCTTATAGAAATCAGGAGCTAGTAGAGTGACATGTGGAGAACTACTTTTCGGATACCATTTTATACCTTCTCGTATATTACTTAATGTTAAAAAGATAGATATGATATATTTTAATCAGTACTGATTATTGTGTAAGATCTGATTTAAAAATGGTTCTAAAAGAGATCCAAGGCAACTAGACAAAATTTTCTGGTCAAAATTAAGGAGGGTAATTGGTTCAAAATTATCAAAATCATGCGCGCTAGCATGTTTAGGTACAAGTACCATAATAACAGCAGTAAATATAGAGTTACACGTGGGGGGAAATAAGAGTTCGTTATACTTTTCTGTAAGGAGAGGCGTAAGAATGTTGCGAAATTGGCAGTAAAATTCGAGCGTAAGACCATCGGGTCCCGGAGATTTATTTAACTTTCCCGCTAAACTAGCTTGGTTGACTTCTCATTCTGTAAAGGGGGTATTGGAGATGTTACGGGCTTCCGGTGTGAAAGAAGAGTCTCATGTTCCAAGTCAGAGACAGAAGAGTAGACTGGACCTGAAGAATAGAGGTGCTAGTATACATCGTACAGAGCTTAAAGACAAGATCATCCTCTGAACCTCACCGCTAGGAAAGATGAACTTGGAAATACAATTTTGTTTACCTTTAGGTCTTTCACGGATAACAGTATGTAAAGGAGGAACTTTATGTTGAACCATCGTTGTCATGTCTCTCGTAAAAAGAAATGTGACTTTTTCTACGATCCAATGTAAGTAGAACTGCTTTAATTTCCTTACTATTAGGTAGTACATCAGCTCCTTACGCGAGTTCTTTGTAGTAGACACACAATAAATTAGGGTAATAATCATATTGTTCGTTGGGAAGAGAGGACCTAACTTATCTGTGCTGCTTACAGATAGACCGAAAACACACTTCAATGTGAGATAACCACCAGGAAAATAAACTTCTCTGTTGAAATTTAAAGCGCATTAAATAGTTCCATCTATTGGTACTGAATAACTGTACAACTTCGTCAGATAAAATGCTGTTATTAAGTGAGTAAACAAAGAAAGATTTTAAATACTTATGGAGAGGCAAATCAATAAGTGCAAACTACAGCACAGTGGTCATTGTTGTAAATAAAACTTGTATGTATTGAGTCTAACACTGCACTCTAATCTCCTACACAGATCAAATCTCTATCACCAGAGTGTAACTAAGCTTTTAACGTCGGTGAGATAGAAGGAGTTATGCTCAGAACGTTTGTTATTCCCGGACGGCGAATATGTTTCAAAACTGTATATGTTCAGAATAGGGTTTAAGAATTTAACCTGACGGAAATTTTGAGAAGTCGGTTAGTGAGATGTCTTTGCAATATTAAGTAGCTGTTCCAGAACCAGTTTCGGAAGGATTGATTTCCCACAAGTGATTAGAGAGAAAGGAGGAAATGTCCGTATTGTATTCTTGAAGAAAAATTATATCCAGAGTGATTCATTGATGTAATCGGCTAGTGCTTTTTGCTTGGTAAAACTAGAAATACCGTTTAGTATTGATATTAAAAGTGGCTATACGTTTTGCAAACATAGTTAATGGTTACAGAAAGATAAAAATACGCCAAAGAAACACTACACAAGGAAATGACACACTGCACTTGAAAGAACAAAGACGGGTGTAAACACACGAACATATTCCCATTTAAAATTGGATGATACGATAACTTGTTTGAGAGGCAGTTTTATCATTTGCCTTAGCACTTGTTTCACTGTGATGGAGATCTGTTTCATACCCCATATCGAATCCATATCACTTCCTTGTAGGAGTAATCAGTAATTGCTAACGGTGGAGTACTTGCTGCGGTTACAGGTAACGTATCCATCTCCGATTCTGAAGATGCTGGACCAGTAAGATTCTGTTGTGGAAAATCCGAAGGAATTGCTGCTATGGGAGTAGAACTTGATGAGTCACTCTGCAATGTAGTGAAAGCAATAATCGTCTGGGAGACTAACGGGGTAACTGGTCGTAGGTGAACATGTAGAACTAATGGAAACATCGATTTGTCATTTAGGTTCATTTACATTGGGTAAATTGGGGAAAGTAGTATCAGAAGTAACAGCTCGAGACTCAAGGTTCTCTTGTAAAGTTGGAGGACGTTTCTCACATATAACGGGAAAACTGGTAACCAAATGAACGTTTGGAAGAGTATCCACTTTCTTTAAAATACCGAACATGGGCGGAAAACTTGATGGCAGGTAATTCGTTTTCTGCATTTGAGCGGAACACTGCAAAAATCCACGCTGAACTGATGAAAGTGTATGGCTAAAAATCTTCATTAACTGACACTTTTGTTAGGCAATACAGACTCTTCCAGTGTAGTCAGCAGTGTAAATGCTGAATAAATTTAATAGTTTATTGTGCTGAATTGAGACTCGCATTATCATCCAGAAGAAACACAGCACTGCGGAGGAGATCAGTACATCTTTGTTTGATTTTATCCCCTAGCTTTAGAAGTCTTCTGCAGTTGCTTTCAGCATTCGTGGTTTCCCCTTGCTCCAAATAATCGTCCAGTAGGACACGTGATTCGTCTCAGAATGTAGTGTACAAATTTTCCTGGACAAAACAAGGATTTTGAATTTCTTCTCCCGTTAAGAAAATACATGATTCCGTTCCATGGATACATGTTTCCTTGATAGAATGACAATATGCAACATTATCTCATCACGAGTTAATATCAGGTAAACAAAATACTTTCTTTCACTGACTAACTATGCACGATATTCAACAATACTGCCATTATGGTTGTCGGATAGCGTTATGGTACTCATTTCGCGCATATTTTCCTATACTTGAGGCTATTAACTAAAATTTTATGTACTATACTCTATTGTAATCTCAGCACAGCTGATATTTACCATAATGTTCTTTCTCTGTCCAGACGAATACACTCACTCAAACGAACGAAGTTTACGTGAATAGTTAAGGTATTCGGTCTACCACATTCATATGGTTTTCTTTAACAATACTGGTCTGTCCTTCTTTATAGGAAGACGTGAAGTCGCCACGTGTTACCTTGAAGCTAAACCTTCCACATACACCTCTACGATCTGACTATGAATCTCAGCAGGTGCTTTTGACCTCTGATTCCGCTAAACTTGCTTTTTCTTTCTTGACCAATCTATTTAATGAGTCATTATAAATATCCGCTTCGTACATATGCATGGTCAGAATTCGTTGTTCTAAAACTTGCAAGAAGACCAATACGTTATTAATCTACATACAATGTTTCGTTAAGTTACAGTGAATAACACAAAACTTGTTTGTGTTATGTTTGCAACGTGTTGCACTTTGTAATGTTTTCCGATCGTCGCTTGTACAACGGAATGAAGAAATTAAAATAATGTTGAATAATTACATTCTTACGTACGTTGTTTGGTAGCTTGGAAGCCAGGCTTTCTTCTTCTTAAAATGAAGATCCTGTACATTAGCTGAACAGAAGGAAACAAAAGATTGGGAAATACATCATATAGTGCTACCGGATTGTGATTTTATGAATGCAATTTATATCTACCAAGTTGTGTCTCGGGCCGTTGGCAGTTCTGATATTATGTGCTACGAAGCAATGGAAACTTAAAGGAAACCATAGTTGTAAGAATAATATAAAAGGTACTACGCTAACTACAACTAAAGTAGCTTTCATCACGTGGTAGCGGGAACAAGCTACGTACCAGCCGAAGAAATATCTCGGCGGAAGTCAGCGAATGTCATCCGGGTGACGTGGTAGCAATATGGGAGAAGTGGAAAGATAAAAAGAAGAAAAAGAACAGAGGATTAATGCTCTCTCCCACTCCTTTCTGTCCGCCACAGTAAAGAGGAACCCAGTGTCTATAAAATATGTTGCTTAACCTTCAGGAGAAATCTGCATGTGTGAGGAATCAGCAGGTTCTGATGCAGGTCTGATTTGCTTAAAATGGTTCCAACAGACCGGCACAATTTTACCAATTGCACCATTTGCAGCAACAAAAATCCATTGAGGGTAATTTTCTAAGGTTACCAGCCAATTGTACTCTTTGCAGCATCAAAGATCCAGAGATGGTAATTTTCTAAATTAAACGCTGTGGCAGCATGAGACTTAGAACATGTAGGAGGTTAGTGATCTAGCATAGGACTTTTTAACATCATTTAAAGACCTTGAACTTAGCCATTCTACCGTACCGGGCTTGAGATTAGGACCGCTCGATCTTATTACTTCTGTATGCTTTCCTTCCAAATTTCCTTATTACCCTTGGTATTGGCGAAACTGATTCCTGCTATTTAAGTACTGGAAATTGCAAACTTGCGTTTCAGCTAGTCAAACAACACGGTTAATTCAGTGTTTTCATATTCCACCTATTATGAATTTCTCCTATATTCTGAAGTTTGTGGCCTAATTTGTATTTTAGACATTTCTCTGTAACTTTTGTAGCCTTTTCTCTATCATCGAGTTCCTTTTCTTGTTATTATGATAAACTCACTTTGTTACTAAAGATTTCTCGTCACTTTCCTTCAATGTATACCCTATGAGATCTAAGGCAAAATTGTTTGAGACTGAAGTGCTATACATGTAGTGATTCCAAGTGTGGCACACGTCTGACACAAACCGTCCCTAAAAAGCTAATTGAGATTCTTTCCTCACATGAAGTACCAGTTATTTCGATTCGAGTTAAGTACTTAGGGATCTAATGATAGCATTCATGAATTAAGCTAGATACGAGTTTTATTCAAGCCCGTCAGCTGAGAGGGAATGGAAGAGTAAGTGAAGAAAGATCGCTATAACAGACTTCTAGCACAGAGGCATCAAACCCATATCGGAGGATTTTCCTATAACTCCAAACCCTCCCGAGGTGAGATAGCCTTGACTTTTTATTACAAATTCCATGCAGTTTGCTGTTTCAAGCTCTCCATCTAACGTCGCAATATTTATGAAATATTGCTTGTACTCAGATAAAGAATAAATTGTTTTTTGTTCTTAATACTAAAATGAGATAGCATTCTTTGTACTTAAATAAGGACATGAATGTGCATACAGAATTCATAGGTAAAGTCCAGTTTTTCATCTAGTTGATCACGTCCAGAACAAGTTATATGAACTTGATAATCGTTCATATATCACATTTTTACCGTTCACAATTGATCATTAAATAGGTAACTTTGGTACGAAATTGATATTAGCTAAGCCAAAAGCAAAGTTAGCTAAGACAAAGTGCTCTCTAGGCTAGAGCACGGTAAACTTCTCGTAAACTCGGAATTGTAGCTCGTGCTCCTACATGTTGACTCGTCTCTCATACGATTCGGACTACCTCTTCCCAAAAGTCACTAATGGTTTTGTTCGATGTCTCTTCCGGGTTAATACCTTGGTCGTTGACTATTTCTTCAGTCTCAATGAAAAGTGCGTGGTCATAGATTACCAAAGGTGAGGTGATGATAGGAGTGCTGACAGGGAAACAATCTGTCATTTTTATTGATTAAGAAGTTAGATGTGTTGAAGGAATTAGCAAACATCAAGAAAACTTCCTTGTAAGAAAAGTAAATGAACTTAAAAATGTATCATTATGTGTCTGAATACACATATCTTTACAATATAATTATACATAGGTGGATATACAATTTCTGTTGCAACTTTATATAACATATATAGTTATAGTAACCAACTCAAATCTTGCAATTTTAGGGGAGAATATTGCTTTGTATCTAATGTTATTTTAAACTGATGTGAATTTACGACTCATTTTGAAGCAATAACTTCCAAGTATCATGAAAATGTATCAACGGTTACAAAACCATCTAGCTACAACAGCTGTGATCCTTAGATAATTTATATTTTAATTAAAATTAATGCAAATGTTAGTTGTCCACAGAAAGTGTTGGGCTTTGTAAGTTTGATGCCGTTGTTTTGCTTATGTGACTACATTTGTACGATGTTCAATACCCGACACTTTTCTTGAGTCAAAACTACTACAGTCTTATGTACTTCATTCTAGTGAAATAAAGTTGCTAAAACGATCGTGCTTTCTCGAAGTTTTCTTTATAATAATTGAGAAATGTGGCCCAAAAATTTCAATGCCCAATTGCTGTTTTGTAGAATAGCGATTAAAATTAAAAATCAATATGCAAAATCGCATCTTGAAACTATTACTGTTACATGTTTTTGTGTTTTCGTACAACATAGATTAAAATATTGCCGTAGGTTGAATGATTATTGGATCAGGAAAGATCTGGTACATCTCGATTTTAGTCGATAGATTGTTCTATTGCAAGCAATAGCACCTTACTTCGAGGAAACACGAGCTTATAGGATTATTTAACAGAACGGGCTTCCATCATGCACCGTCAGGAAACCAGAAGTGGTGGAACAATTATAGTTTGCGACAGAAGGATTGGTCGATCGCTACTCTGGTATTTAATTATTTTATCTTCCTACAGATGTACCAAAACGTAGAAAAGAAAATTGTCTCCTCTTACGAAGTTTCCAGAGGTCTTTCTGGGATTTCAATTCAACTGAACGATTAGATCAATTTATTAGTGAAACATAAGAGCGGAATAACTACAGACTACTCAACTACAGCCGAGAATAATTCATTTCCAAGTTTATAATTTTATTACAGTAAATTCGTTCCCATCAGGCACTTTTAGTCCCTTAGATATCATTCTATCATCGTCAGCTAGAGGGGACCAAAATTTAATTTTTACTGTGAGTTCGGTTATTGATGTCGAAAAATAAGAATTTTACATGAAATCAAATTAATCTAAGTACTTAACTTAGATGTCTCCGTAGAGGTAAAGAACACAACGAAGGATAGAGAAAATTCTACTTTCGTATTCCAATTTTGTATCAGCATTGTATTATAGGAATTAATCATAAAAAGTAAACCGCTTGTAACAATTTGCAGCTAAGCGAATTTAATGTAAAGCCATCTTATCCATGTACTGTAATTAGCGTTTATTACAGCATGTTTCTTGCTATCTCCACAAGACATTAGAGATAGTCAGCAATTCTTATGACCAACACTTAAATATCCATATCTATTTGTCCAACACATTTCTTGCTTTGTGCCTTTCATTATATATCCGACGTAAAATCTATAAATCTCAGGTCATCGGTCCTGACTCATTTTAGGGCTATTTATGCCCCGCCAGTCACTCAACCCAGGACCTCTGGTTATTACAGACACGGGTTTTCAGCGACCCGCCAATAATTACACATTAGTTACAAGTCATGTATACATTTGGTCAGGGTTACTTCTCCGTTCAGCCAACGAAATACACCCAAGCCATGTCCTACATTAGCAATCTACTATCCTCTTTCATAACTCTTTCTACTGGGCACGGAACTCGGCTGAGGGTCAAGCCCGGACACTTTTGATTTTTATTCCAGTACAGTAGAAAAATGCTATTTTTTATCGTTGTGTCACTCCGATATTGTCTTGAGCGACTCTTTACCTGTTATTACCTAATTTTTTTTAAATATTATTAATAATTTTCTTTTATTTGAAAGTCATCATTTGAAGTTTGCAGAAGTGAATTTGTAATCTGGCTGCAACTTCCTGTGTCATATCTCATCCACGATTTTCGTTTATATAAATGTTAGTGTTTCTCGTTCATGTTCTTCTAACTTTACTCATTCAGGATCTAAATGTTCAATCAGTTTTATACAGTAGTTTATACAGCATAAACTATACAGTAGTCATGGACAGTAGTTATACAGTATATACAGTAGTTATGGACAGGGTCGTACACTGAAAACACATGACATCAAAATTCGTCCCATAACATTATAAAATTTACTTTTTGAGTTAATATTTAATAAATAATTTTCTCTGTTTCAACTGTTAGTAATCACTACGATGATTAAATTAATTCGAGAAACGCAGATCAATTGTATACAAACTTGCAAATAAGATTACGAAGTTTTTCGACTTCACCTCTCACTTAGTAAAGGAAAAACAAGTTATTTTAAGCATCTTTAGAAATGTTTCAATAATAACTAATTGCAATTTAAACAAATTAATGTAATAAGTGCAGTATTTCATGCAGAAAACATGCTAATAGAAAGTCACAAAATACAGATATTATATGTTAATACCATGATATATATTTGCTTAGATAAAATATCAGGGAAATATGCTTATCTCTGAGAAGTAATGTATCGCTATTTCATAAATTTTAAGAAACAATTCTACTACTATAGCATTAAGCAATAAAAGTGTTTCGATATATTCTACTATATTCATTTAACGTCCCTTTGATTGAATATATACCAGGCAAAAGTATGGAAATACAACTCTTTCAAGTATTCATTATGTTAGAATGAGACGGGTACGAATTATATTTCGTGTAAGTATTCATTATGTTACGCTCCACTATTGAACATTCTCTGTGATTCCATAGACTAAGTAAAGAAAGGTAGTATATAAACAAAGAACGTTTTAAAATCTAATTGCAAGCGGAGAGGAAACAGGTTCAAATTGTCCAAACTTTGATGTTTAAACAGCCTCCTCGTTCACTTCTTTAAAATTTCATCGAAATAGTTTCTGGATGGAAAACTGGCGTTTTTGCACAAATCAATTTTATTTATTCGAAAATTAATTTGAGAGGCTGTCTAAACTTCATCCCCTTACCCCGCCAAATTGGTTCAGATTGGTCTCAATCATTATTGCATCGTTTATGCACGCTTGTACACAATCCGAAGTTTGATATATTGACATAGCCTCATGCAACGTTAATTGGCACCAAAATGCTCACAATCGAGGACTTCAATGCAATAAGACCGTAAGCCCGAAATATGCATTTTGAGAAAAACGATGTTGAAAATTTAAGTGGTGTTTCTCGTACATAAAACAACATAATATGCAGCATTTTATTTCCGTTATTGGTAAATAACATGTTAATGAAGATAGTATACGTTTTTAACATTGTACATAGCTTCCTATTTAAATGTATTTGTGAAGAAAGCAACTAGTGTTATACGTTCTTTTTGCATCAAACCACTAGCATCAAAACTTTTCTCTAAAATTAAAAGTTAAAATTAAAATTGATTAGATATTAATAAACTGCTGCTCTTTAGTAACTCTTAGAAAGACAAAGTAAAATGTTATGAGAATATATAATAAGAAAACTACATGAAACTTTTATAAGTACCCTGTGTTTTTGTCACTCTCACTGTCATGCGGAATGTAATCACTTTCCGGATTTTCTTTCGTTGTTTTTAGAACAATCTCTGACAAAACATGCTTATATCATGCTTTGACAGGATCACGCACAAATCGACAAAGACTTCTAACATCAGATAACTTGGAGGCTCTTACTCTTGATTTTGTTACTGGTGTCAATAATAGCACTATATTTTCAGTATACGGTTTCTTGATGTACTGGAATGGCTTATACAATGGCATTTATCTACTTGATACTATATATGTACCGTTAGTAGAGCACTGCACCATTACGTATGATTGAAGTTTGAACAGAATTTTGCTCTTAAATTTTGGGTATAGATAGTCCATGAAATGATTATTAAAGTCTCTTAAAACTGCATTTCCATCAATGCATTTCAATAGATCTCTTATATTCTTTAACACTATTTCTTCTCTTCTTCCTTTTCTGTCTTTTATTTCTAGATTCACTGCTTAAGTCATTTAGGCGAAATTAGTACGGTACGCAACTATAGTGTTGTGTTTGGAGGGAAATGAACAGGTTTACGCGGGGTAGAAGCAGTGTAATTGTTTTCACGCTACTCTGGCTGATATTGCTCTGAATTCGAACAGTCTTCCAGACCTCTAGAATCTAGATATTGACTTGAAATATTGACAGGAGTTAAAACAAGCATGGTAAAAGCCTTTTATGCCTTTGGTTCAAAAAGTGCGTAATACTGCTACACGCCCTTATTAAATCAAAGTCCTCAATTTTAAGTGCATTGTTTGCCCACTTTGTTTACGCAAAATTTCCGTTTATGTACCAACGAAAATGTGAGATATTGACGTATCTTGTTTGGGTGCCAGCCTCTCCCCAACAACTGCAATTGCTATCAATATTGTCTCAACCATTAGTGTATCGTTTGTACACGCAAAAGTTTCGTTTCTGATTAAACGGAAGTGTGAGATATACCGTATCTAGTTTAGAAAACAGCCAACTCGTCCTTTAAGTACATTTGTGTACTCAAAACTCATCGTTTGTGTACGAAAGAGAGTGTAAAGTTTTGGCATTTCTCAATTCGGAAACCAGCTATCCAGAACCTACCGATTGACACCAAACTGGTTACGGTTAGGTTTTCGGCTTTCGAGCTTAGCCTAGAAAGATTGGGATAATTGGTGCTAAACTTGCAGTATCCATAGGTCTCTGGCTCAGAATTAAAAACCAAGAAACAAACATTCTATTTACACATACAAATAACAGGAAAAGGTTAGAATTTACTCTCCATGTAGCTCTGAAAAAAATACTTAATTTTTCAATTTTTCTTTTCCTATTACCCATCGTCCTCTCTCTCTCTCTCTCTCTCTCTCTCTCTATGTAATGCCAATGTTCGGCATTTAAGTATGGCGTAAAATAGATAGGATGACTAGAACCAACTTGCAGTGCCAGTACTGTTAACAAAAACAAAATGGAAAACAGGTGAACATACAGAAATAATATACTATATAAATGTGGCTACCTTCTTTTACATGAGTGAAATTTTTAGAAACTACAGAAAACACTTGACTTACGTAGTTTACGAGGGTTGACTGAAAAGGTTTAACCCTAACATAGAAAATGAGAATCTAAAATGGAATATTTATGTCTGTTTGAATAGCACAACTTTGGTATTAATGTGTATCAAGCTCTCGGTTCTATGTAATTTCTTTTATCTTTCAGAGGTTTTTGAAGTGGGGTGAGATGGCAGAAGTTTGGAAATTGAAAAAATCTAGTACAGGTCAGTCATCAAGTATCTACAATTAAAAGTAATGTCGGCGTCTGAGATCCACCGGGATATGGTCAATACCGTAGATGAATCTGCCTCTACATATGCCACCATCAAAATATGGGTGCAGCAACTCAAACGTGGTGGGCAGAGTGTTAAAAATGAGTCGAGATCTTGGAGACCATCAGTTGCAACCACCACGGGAAACATTGGCCTGGTACTTGATATGATCATGGAAGATCTCCGATTGTCAACTCTACCTGTGCAGATAGCAGACAGGCTGGGCATATCACAGGAGAGAGCAAGTTATATTCTGAAGAATGAGCTTAGTTTATCTTCCTGCTCGATGGGTCCCACGTCTTCTCACTCCGAACAAAAATTTGAAACGTGATGTGGACGATCTCCTTTGTCGATTCATCACTATGGACGAGTGTTGGGTACACCATTAAAAGCCAGAAACAAAACAGGAATGCAAACAATTCAAGCACCATTCCTCCCCTACCCCAAAGAAGGCAAAGGTAACCCCTCCACTGCCAAAGTGATGGCCTCTGTTTTTTGGTTCTCAAGGTCTGATATTCATCGATTACCTGCAAAGAGATCATATCATCACAGGACAGTACTATAGTGACATTTTGAAAAAAAACTTCGAGCGCAAATCCAAGAAATAAAAAGGCCACAAATTAAGCCCAGAGACGTTCTCTACCATCACGATAATGCTCCCATCCACACATCAGCAGTTGCCATGGCTACTATTTACAAATGCGGATTTGAACTCGTTTCTCATCCACTCTATTCTCCAGATCCGGCTCCTCAGACTTCCACTTGTTCCCCAATCTAAAATCGGCTCTAGCAGGACTATATTTTGCAGGCGATAATGACGTAATGACATCAATGGAGGAGTCTCTGTAGTCACAATATAAGATACTTTTTTTCTACTGGGGTCGGAAAACTGCAGCACCGTTAGAGCAAGTGTGCTGCTGTCCAAGGGGATTATGTTGAAAAATAAAGGTATTTCCAAATCTGTACTTCTAATATTTCCCTCAAGGCTCAAAACATTTGAATCACCCCTCGTAAGACGTCATACTATCAATTTAATTATATATATTTAAATAGTGTTACGATTAAACTTTTTATAATTGTTGATTTAAAATTTTAATTGTTAAACATACATATGCAAATTATTTAATTTTCAGGCGTCAACGAGAGTAAATTTTACAAATTTTGTTCTCTTTGTACAAGTATTTTATGCGATATGCGCACTGTATCCTTGTTTATGTAAATAAATACGTGTATTATTAGCATTAGTTTGTTTTAAGGTGTAGGCAGAAGAAAAACTGGTCTTCCAACTTTGATTCCAAACCTCCCTGTCCTTCTATGATAGAACTAAGACCAGACTTAGATGGTTCTTTGCCCTCCCTAAATAAGTAACACAAACCTTAAAAAGGTATGTTATTCTTTAGAGCTCCATAGAAAGTAAATTCTGTAAGTTTTGTTTCATTCTGACAAATTTTATGAAGTATGGCCCCTGTCCCCTTTTGTATAGGCAAATAGATAAGTTTATTTTTATACATTTTAATCGTAATTTAAAATGCTATGTATACTGCACGTTTGGCTCAAGTCCTTCTAATCTAGTCTAAAGAGCCGAAATCCTCACCGAAACCGATAGGCACCAATCGGAAGGTAGTGTCCAAAAGCGATACACCAAAATTTCATACTTCGTATTGTATAAAAACGAGATTTTTGTTGCAGAGACATGCACCAGTTTCAATAACGATTGTGGCTATTTTCGAGGCAATCTGCGTTGGTGGGGTCGCTAGTGCCTCAACTAGAAACAGTAATATCTCACACTTCCGGCTGTAAATAGATTGTGTCACCTACATGTATGATATATCAAATTGCTATACATTTTTCGCTGATTTCAAATATATAGAGTTTAGTATATGTTAACCTAAGTTGATCTATACAATGAAGAAAATCCCTAGCTTATACTTGATGGTGAGGTCCTTTCTGACGATTTTCTTAAAGATGATTCTGTAGACTTTCTTAGTGTTCTGTAGACTTCATAAATAGTCCTGGAAAACTCTGCGAGAGGTTCGGTAATTTATTCTTAATAATGCGTGTTTGTTGGGCGAGTTTGTCAATAATAACTTATCTGATAATAAGAGTTGTTTTAATAACATTTTAATATAACATAGCTAATGTATTCTAAACAAATCTACTACTTGTATATTTTAAAGGTAAGTTTCTTCCAACTATTTTTTTTTTAAAAATGCCTCGAGCGATTTTGTTCATATTCCCTAAACGAATATCTCCAGTAATAATTCAAATATATGACACAACTAATTTCTTATATATATAAAAAACACAAGCAGTTGTTTAATTTTGGGCTGAGTTTTCTTACGTCAAAGTTTTTAATTTTTTTTTATTTCGAAAGAAAATTGTTGATTCTAGAACATCTATGCCATGGAATGAATAATGTAGCTTCTCTGTAGCAAGAAACACCAACCCAATCGAACCAAAATTTAGTATGCAGATGCACACTAAGAGGTGCAGGTCTGAAAAGAGGCTAATTGATACAGGTTAAGTGGACAGTTAATAAGACGCAAAAATATATAACTCGTACATAGGTGATGTCACTTACATGGTACATTCGCGATGTGTCCCCTCGGGATTCGTGTAAAATTGATTCAAATGCAAAATTCTCCGCGGCCTAATGTGTATTGTACTATTTTAGAGGCTCATATCGATAATTGCACTTTGATGGAATTCCATATACCCGGCTTTCAATCATACACTACTACAAAGGTCGGGCACAAAATTGATTTTAGTTTGTTTAGATGTAACTGGACATTAATGTGGGCATATGCAAAACAAATTCAATCAAGTACTGCTTCTCTGACACATGTTATCCACCAGACCGCCGTCTTGGATCCGCCATTGGATTCAACTTTCGTTTTTTCGAATGAAAATAGATGCAAATGATATATCAAATTAATGTAGAATTTTCTCAAAAATTCATTGGTGTAGTGAGTTTTACTATAGCTTGTACCGTTTGAAAGTATTGCATGTTAAATGTCAGGCATTTCACGAATATTGAACCAAATGGAAAGTTGTGCAGGGCCTCGTGTGTATTTGTAATATTTTACATGATTTAGCATTTTATTTAATGATAATAAATAAAACAAAATAATATAAATGTGCTTTGTGCTGCTTTCACGTCGCCCTGGTATCAATGCAGAAACTGAGGGTGCAGCCATACAATACTAACCCTCTTTGCAACTAAATTAGCGCCAAAGAAACATACCTCGAAATATTGAATGTTGCTTTGTCTTTATTCCGAAGCCTTAACTAGATCTTATTAGCTACGACCAATATTCCTATTTTCTGCGAAATTGTTTTGAAAGAGACTATGGCAACACATATCTATGTTTAAATACACTTTCGTTAACCACAATGTACCTTCAGAGAGCTACAATTCTGGCTGAGGTTATTTTCTTATAGCGTCCTTTAAAACAATATTTATAACAGATCGGCATATTAACAAAAATGTGGTCATGATTGGAGATATGCCTATAGGACTATTACATGATTTGTTAAATTACAAAATAGTAACTGTAAATATATTCCCAGTATTTCAGCATAAAGCATTCATTCATAATAACGTACTTTTCTCTCTCACAATAATGGTCTTCATTGGAAACATATATTCATGTAACTTCTTGAAAATAAGTCACAAATTTTTATCGTCATAACATACATCATAAATTTTGATGTTATTGCCCAATTCTTTCCAAGTCTTTTCCTGGTTTCTCAGCTTTGTGTCTTAATTGTCCCTCCTCAAGCTAACAAACTGCGCATAAGCTAGTTGTGGATGCACTAGTAAAAACGTTTACCGTGAGACAGAAGAAGAATCTCAGTCTATACAGTACACCGCGTGCGTGATTATTGTTTGTTTCGATTTGATTCCTTTACTTGTTTAACAAAGACTTTAATTTGATTCAATGAATGAAATACATCATTAATAGTATGTGGTTGACGTTCAGTAATTTTTCTTAAATTTTCCACCATATTGAAGAAATCAGAGAGGTTGACACACGCTGCTTTACTCATTGTCTATATGTCTTCATTTGCTCTACCATCATCACAAGAAGTACGTTTTCGTCTCATTCTTCGTTACGGCTGCGTCTAGACAAGCGTAAAACAATGGAAAAGGCATTCCTCTATTTGCAATCTTTCCAACCTTAAAATTATTGCTGTCTTATTTTATAGTATCCAATGAAACGGTGCATAAAGTCATATCACACACTACCTTTTTGCTATTGTCTTCAGTATAGTATTTAAAAAATGCATTTTTGTTCGAATTATAAACTATTTCGAGTTAAGAGGACTCCTCAGCATGTATATATTAGGTCTTCAATTCATGATTTACAATTTTACCAATATACAATGATTTCGGATGATCAAAAATTCCCTGATGATCTAAATAGTGACAGCGGCTTATAAGACATTTCGTAAATATCAGAAATCCACTTTTAGTGCACATGCATGTGTCGTTCAACTTGTGGAAGGCTCAGTGCTTTTTAAACTATGTCTAATATCAATAGCTAAATCTAATATTATGCCCTTACAGCAACGTATATATCTAAAAAAGCCTTTATTTTATCAATGATTTATCCGAAAATACTATAAGGATAAACAAATCAAACGACGCTGATGTGCAAAACTACATAATCTTTTCCAGTTCTAAACAATGAACAACAGGGGATACAAAGAGGTTTTAACTATTTTCAAATATCTAGGATTGCTACCATCTCTAAAATGTAACCAGCCGTTTCTCCAATATTTACTTAAATACATTTTTTCTTTAATGTTCATTTACTTCAGTTTCAAATCTCTTGTAAACTCAAATAGTAAACATATGTCTTTTAATAGGGGCCCACCAAATTGAGAAATTATTAACCAGAGGTAAATATAACCTTTTTAATGTGTAAGTATTTAGTTAAAAGTATATTATTTTCTCATAAACGTTATCATTTCTTTGATGATAATTATAAAATATTGAGTACTAAATAAAGTATAATAATTACGATGAAATATATACGATAAATAATTAAATCATATAAATAAAAATGTTATAAATATAAGTGGAGAATGGTTATTCGACTTACTAATAACTTCATAATTTCATGTTTCCATTTTATTTCTAATAAGTGATGAAATATGAGTTTTGTTCAGAGAGAAACTGGACTTTCGTAATAGTGCGTCAACTGTTAAAGAGAGCGCAGCTCGACTACTAAGCACACCTAGCGGCAGGTTTAGACAAGAAACTACTGTTTACTGTTTCGCTCTGACAATTAGTTGCCGAGATAAAGCCCCTGAAGTGAACAGGTGCTCAAGCTGTTCAGGGATTAGTGACGAAGTAAGTACGAAAGAGCTTGAAGAAGAACGTCTGTGTATGAAATTTTGCTACAAACTGTGCAAACCTTTTACAGAGACATTTTTTTTTGCTTTGCCAAGCATAAGGAGAGGATTGTATGAGTCGAACACAGTACTATGAATGATTTAGACGATTTTAACATGGCAGAATATGGGTCGGTGACGATCTTAAGACCGAATGACCCTACACATTAAAAGATGATGACCATGTGACGAGAGTTCGTGCTCTGATTCGTTTGAATCATCGTTAACTGTTCGAGAAGTTGCTCACGAAGTGAGCATGAACGGAAGATCATGCTATCAAATTTTATTTTAAAATTTCAGATGTGTAGTTTAGTGCAAAATTCGTTCTGCGTTTGTTGACTAAAATTAAAAAGAGACGCGTGTAGAATTCAGCCAACAACTGCCAATGAACATGAGAACTTTCTTAAGACAGTCATAACAAGCTACGAGACAAATTTAAGGCTATGATTTTGAAACGAAGGTGCAGTTGTTGCAGATGGTGGAAAAAGGATCACATTTACCAAAAAACAGACATGTATCAGTCAAAGATCGAGGTGATGTCGGTTGTGTTTTTGAATGGAAAAACATTTTATATCAGAAAGTTGTACAGCGAGGTCTGATGGTAAACAAGATAGTCTACCAGGGAATTCTAACGCGTTTGGGGAATGATCTGTACAGGTAGGGTCCTGAATTGTGGGAAAATCAGACTTGGATGTTGACTCATGACAATGAGCTGGGTAAGGCGTAGCTTCTTGTCGGTAGTAAACTAGCAAAACTCACCCTCTCGTTGTGCCCTTGACCCCTAGCCCTAGGCGACTTTATCCTTTTTCCGAAACTTGAAACTATGTTAAAGGGGCGTCGTTTTGAAACCATAGAAGGCATTCTCACCAATCTGACAAGAGACTTCGTGCCATCCCAGGAATTGCATTTCAGAAGGCTTTTCAAAAATGGAAGAAACGTTTTGAATTGTCTTTTTTCAGTGGAAGGGAACAGTTCGAGGGGACAGTGCTTAAAATGCACAATGAAAAATAAATATGGTATATCAAAAGTTCGGTTTCTTTCTAAACACACTTCATATGAAATGTAAGTGAATTCTACTTCCTGTCATAAACTAGTTCTTATCCTTATGTACACTATATTGAATATTACATCTATATTTAATTCACAGGGATACCTAAACAAGAACAACTGGTTCCGTTAATTATTGGCGGAACGCGAACACCAGCTAGAATATTTAATGGTGACCTGTCATTTACGTATCAAACCGTTATGGATAATGATGGATTCATTGCAATATATATATCAAAGACTCAGGATATTACTACCTCCGATATGTATGTTATTGTTCTCAGGCATGGTAAACTCCACTGTCAATGGACGAGCTACCTTCAAGCAAGTTACATCGCTGAGTGTACGTCGAATAGCAAGGGTTTTGACGTATTGTTACACGATGGAAAGAAAAGAAAGTGCAGATTACTTACAAGTGCTACAGTAAGTAATTATAAAGCTTTTGCTAACATATGAAATGCATCATTTGATAATTTTTCTATGAAATAAAATTAATTGATTTCCCATGTGTATTAACTTTCTTATATATATATTTTACTGGTTTATAACATAACACAAGGACCAGCTATTCGAGCGCAATTTTATATAGAAACAAGTGAGTATTATTTTACATTTAAATATATTAATTCAAGGTCCACGCAAGTTGGAATCGTATTTATATTTCTATTTAATTTGGATTCCAGTTTTAAAATAATTGTTTAAATTTGTTGTGTGTGTGTCTAAAAAAGGTCTAACTAATAATATTATGCACTACAAGTAGCTATAACCCATTAAATTAGAAACTATAATTTTTTTTTTAACTTTTAGATTCGAAAATGTAAGCACAAATTGCAGCGTGACATTATACTTATTTTAAGCGTGTTACAGGGCGATTAAATATTACAGGAAGAACAAAACAACTCACTTTCAGTCCTAGTATGTATTAGCAGAAATATGATTTACAAGGAGAGAAAAGTGTAGCTTCCAGCGCACAGTGGAGCGAAAGCACCGAATTCTGGGCAAAAAGTAGAAGTGCGCAATATGAAGCAGAAAATTGTACGAAACCCAATTAGTTCGGTGTTTGAGGTGCCTACAATAACGTATTCACTATGTAGAAGAAATATTTGGACATAAAATAAATTTACAAGCAAACAACAAAAAAATAGTTTCTGGGTAGGATGCACCAACATGCACTATATGGACATGCCTTTGAAAGTGTAAAAGAAGATCCGTGAACATAAATGTTCATATTACTTCGACATTATTTTATATAGAGAATTTTACATCAGAAAAGAAATATTCCTTATATTCGCGCTTAAATTATGTAACAGATTATATGATTAGCATAAACTCACGCGTGGTTAATTTACTTTGCTTTGACAATTTACGATTGGCTTACATTCTTGAGCATGAAAGGGAAAAGTGTAATTACCCAATTTACAACTGAAGAATAATAAAAGTTGAAAAAATTCTTGCTTCTCAAAATTATTTCAAAGTTCTGGCGGATTCGTTATGGCAATCAAAATGCAAGGACGCTTCAATTAATAAAACTTACCTGATCAAAAGTTCTCGATATGAATATATTATGTTGGTTTTTGGTTAACTTCCCTTTCAGCAGCGAGGCTATATAAGACAGGACCTAGTGATTAACGTGGAATCTGAACTACATGAGTTCCCACTGGGAATTGAACCCGGGTGTTCCACGCCAAAGGCGTGTAAGCTAAAATGTCGAGGATCAGTATTTTACAATATATTGATGACTATATACTAGAGACATTTATCAAGGTTATTACCATCATGGGTTAAACACCTATAGCAAATAAGTGGCGTTATAAATCTCTCGAAGTAAATAAAACTACAGGGTAATATTAGATTATATGACTAGCAAAAGGAAGATGGATCTCACTGCAATGGAAATAGGCTGGCAGAATTTAGAAAAACTATAAAAGAATATGTAATATCACAATTTGGTAGGGTAAGAGCATATGGAACCTCTCCTCACTATTGATATCTGCAAATATGGGCACCAGATGCGTCAAAAGAGGTTGGCAAGGACAATTTAATAGACTCGAATACTTTTATCAACGAACGTAAAGTTAAAGATGCGAGTAAGTGGAAAAAGGAAGATGTAGTCGTTGCCCCCATAAAACTATCACGGAATTTGGGCACTCTTTGTTATAGCAGCTAAAATGATCAAACAAGAAATACTTACTATTTCATTATTACTTAGAACTGTATGTAAATAAAAATACATAATATCAAATACCATAATTTAGTATTCAAGCGATAGCTAGCAAAATGGCCATATCACCAATTCGATCGATTGCATACTTCCATTATGGTGTATTTACGGAGTTAATTGTGACTGATGTAAGCTTTGTGAATGTAGTGTAATGATTTAAATTAACAGAAGGAAGCAAACCGTGGTGTTACTTCATATTTTATTAATTTAGACGTTTATAAACTAACAACTAACAAAACTCAATATGGAAATAAAACGTCGTTTATATCAACGAGTGCATAGCAAAGTGATTGTCATGTATTTTCTTAATATCATGTCACTGAATATCGAGATCAACTTTGGCAAGGTTAATGAACTTTAGGTGAAAATTTGAAACAATAAGAGGGGATATATAGATGTTAAAATTGCAATGTGAATCTAGTGTTTGATCTTCCGTTTATAGGGCCGACGGGGATATCCATCTTGCAGAACTAGTTCTATATATTAGTTATGTTTTGAGATATAATTAATTGCGCAATAGCGATGTAGGGCTTGTGTTTCTATTTGTTGGCAGAAAATTTGCGTTAATCTTCAATTTAAGAATTTTTGCAACTCTGGGAACCATATAACTTTTGAACTGCTATATTATAGTGCGAAGTGGTCGTTGCCATCTTCCGTGTTTGGACAATCCTTGCTGATGCCTCAGTAGCGTCATGCACTGTAGTTTACAGAGTTTATCAAGAAATAAACCGTTGGTAACACTTAAATGCTTTATTTATCATTCGGTTCGACTAATACAAGGATGAAATGAAAATCCTGCTCTAAGTTTCAGCAGATCTTGAGTACAAAGGACGAGATTATAAAATTGTTAACAGACGATAGTGTTAAGAATGAAATTATGGTTTTGGAAGCCTCACAATCTGTCTGTGTAGTTTGTGGAGTGATGTAATAAAGGAACATTTAGCAAAGAAAACGGCGGTTAGGAACGAAACAAATATGTGTATGAGTGCAAATTTAGTAATAGAAAAATCCATATGAACCCTTAAATCTCAGTGATTCCCATGAGAATACTATGCCTGAATTTCGTAATAACGTATGTGAATCGAGAGTAGAAAGAATCACTCAACCATTGAAAAAACACAGCCATAAAAACAATGATTGTATCGAATGGTACAAGGGTCAAAATGGTGTAAATAATAGATCTAAAGGAAATGTACAAAGTAAGACTTTTGTGGTGGCACATAGCCACTTAATTACAAAGACACGTATTGATAAAGGGTTGGAATCTTATATCATTGGGCATTGTAAAGCCAGATGCAGATCAAAATAACATACTGCAACATTTATCCACAACTTTGAAAAACTTGACGTTGAAGGATACTGTTGTTATTTTCGAAGGTACAAATGATGTGGTGTAAAACGAAGCAGAAGATAGGTTTCAATACATTGCACAATACTTTACTTCATACAAAACTTACAAATGTTATAGTGAGTACTGTTCCCTACTGTTATGACTTAACGCACTTTTCAGCTGTGAATGAAGAAAAGCGCAAAATCAGTAGTAAAATAATGAAGATATGTAAACCTCTTAACAATGTTAAGGTGTTAGCCATCAGTGCCATCCGTCGCAAATATCATACTAGGTAAGCCTTGATTTTAATGTAAGAAGTAAAAATTATTTGTTGTAACATATAGCTTGATTTATTTTGCGGCAAATCTGTATCAAGCCCTAGTCCAGTACAAAATTTAGAAAACATGCAGTTAGAAAGAGAAAAGTTACTAATTTCTAACCTTGCAGAAAACAATGATGATTTTTAGTACAAGGAGCGAATGTGTCGAGAGTAAATTAACTGTAGCGAGTCCAATTGATGAGAGCAAAACATCAATTAAAAACCTTACGATTTTCTTTCGATTCTAATCTTGATGGTACCTTCCAAAGCGCTACTAGAAAAGCAACAATAACGAATTAACAGCACTTCATCATCACGTACGAGGTTTAGGAAATAAAATAGATTTTCCTAGAGTCATTTTTGTTGGAGAACTCCAGCAGTTAAACTACTGTGTATAACAGAGCACTGTCTAGATACTAGAGCCAAAAATTATGTCGATGTAGAAGACTATAGAATAGTGATTAACTTTTAGCGTTCATTTGCAAAGTGTGACGGTGTTTGTATAGTAACATGCAAAGACGCCCAGGTTAAGGAAATAAACATAACAAATTTTGTCCCGGAAATATATATAGAAGCGGTAACAGTATATTTACACGCATTTAGAATTTGCGTTTTGGGGTTATATGGATCGACGTCTGAAGATGTAAACATTTTCTACACCAAATTAGACACATTACTTACATACTTAAAGAAAGCGTAATTATGTGGTGATATAAATGTAGACTGGCTAACAGATTCAAAAGAACAAGAATTTTAGGAATGATCCATAGAAGTGGATCAAAAGAATGCGACGTTTGTCAAGAATTTTAGGAATAATGCAAATAACGCATCAAACGATCTTGGCCAATAATTAGTTTTTGGATCAGGGGCCACACAATTTTTGACCGGCCCCGAAATTATGTTTTCGTATGTTTTACGAAATAAGTACATCATATTAAGTGACAGCTTAGATTTGGCTATGCTATATGCAGTTCTCCAGTTAAAAGATGTACAAGAAAATTTTTGATTGAAATGTATTCGACTTTTTGATGAATTTGTGGATTACGGACCACAAAAGTATTGAACGGACACTAAATCGAGTTTTCATAATTTTTTATGGAATAACTACATCACATTGATTTCAGTGATAGTTTGGGTTAGGCTACACTATGTGTAGTTCTCCAGATATAAGGCCTACAAGAAAAATTTTCCTTGAAATATATTGAAACTTTTGATCCAAAACTGAGCTTGAATTGATTTTAAGCACTTTTAACTTAACTGCAATCATAAATACTCCCACGCGCCAAGAAACGCAGAAAATTGGAAATATGCAACCCAAGTTTCAAGAATCGGTTATTAAGACTATGACGCAATATCCTTCTATGGAAGAGATCGGAAAAACCATCAAACGAATCGTATACTTTAATCAACAAACGAGATTTCAGTGACAACAATCTAAATAATTTTCTTCAATTGTTATGTGAAAAAGCCTGGTCCTTACTGAATTTATAATTTGTACAGTAGATGCAAAATATAATATTTTCATTTCAAAGTTTGAATTGGGATATGAAAATGAAATGAAATCTTTGAGTTTTACATCCCAAGGTTATGTCGGTTAGGCTAAAGGAGACAGTGATTAAGGTAAATGAATGAAATGGTGGAATGAAGAAGGTGGGAGGAAACGGGAGAACCCTGAGAAAACCCACGAGCACGGTATTTGTCCACCACAAAGTCCACACGGCGCGAGCGAGGATCGAAGCACGGACCCCAAGTACCTGACGTGAACGCTCCACCACAGACCCAACGCGCCCCCCTAAATAGAGATATGAATCTTATTCATTCCATAACAAAATTAAAAATGTTAAACAAGACAGAAAAAAGCCGTAGATTACCAATGGTATTATCATAAGTAGCAGAACCATAAAGGAAATACACGTCAAGTGTAGAAAGACAAATTAGAAAGATATTTACAAAAAGTATAAGAAGACATACAGAAGGGTAATACGCCAAAGCAAACAAAACTACTAAGGTTCACTGATACTTAAGTCACAAAATAAAAATTAAGCGACATGAAAAATATTAAATCAGGAGACTAACAGACATGAACAAAATCAGGAAAACAAAATTACACATAGATTATTCAAACGAAATTTTAAATAAATTAGGATTGCGGATCATTTCAATAGCATTTCAGTTCGGCTGAAAAGAAAACGAAAAACTTCCGAATCAGACATCTTTCTCAAAACATAGCCCACAAAAATATGACCTTAAATTCTATGCTACTGACACCAGTTACTTCAAAGGAAGTAGAATCTGTTATTTAAAATTAAACAATAATATTTCCCCTGATACTGACAAAACCCTACACTTGTATTTAAAAAGACAGCGAAAATAGTAGCTTCCAGCTTGCCTGTGTCATCAATGCATCTTTTAAAAATCTTACATTTCTAACGAAATCAAAACCATCAATCGTAAAACCATTACACAAAATAGGAGCAGGGGTAAAGTGGAAAACTACAGATCAATTTCCCTTATTTCAATGTTCCCTAAGATATTTGAAAATATTTTCCTTTCTTCGTTACATCAACCTTTTAAATGTAATATTATATACTCATCTCGAAACGGTTTTTAAAAAGAAATCAACTCAAACTGCTATCTACGATTTGATTATTACGTCAAACACGCCATGGATACAAAATGTTATCCTTTCTTTATCTTCTGTGACTTGAATAAACCACTAGATTGCATGGACCACAAGAGTTTATTAAATTAGTTGTAGAGATACGGTATCATTATCCTGGATAGAATCCTATCTCTCGGACAGAATACAAATTATAGAAATATTCCACTTAAAGAACAGTCGAAATACATAAGTAAGCACAAATCAAAACCTGAATACGTCAACGTAGATGTTCAAGGAAGATCTATTTTAGGACCTATACGACGGGAGGCTGGAATGTTCATGAAACCACCAAGAAGAGACCTACCTGGAAGAACCATTTTAATATAATATTCAACGTATTCTCCCCGAAGCTCAATACACTTTTCACAACGATGTTGCAATATTTCTAACTCTTGCAAATAGAAGGTCTTGTCCTGTTGTGCAAACTAGCCCTCCACCTCCGCAATGAGTGACTCATCGCATGGAAAACTTTTGCCTTTGAGATGTTTTATGAAATGTGGGAAGAGGTTACAGACTGTGGAGGCCAGATCAGGTGAGTAGGGTCAATGAGGTACACGTGAAATTCAGATCCACCACCAATTGCACCAAGACATTTATGAGTCTTGTGGGAGGATGCATTGTCCTGGAGAAACTGAACACCACTACTCACTTTTCCCCGACGTTTTTTCTTCAGAGCCTTCTTCAGCTCAATCAAACAGTTGGAATAAACCCCAGCATTGATGGTTTCACCCTTTTTGAGATATTTGATAAGAATGACACATTACATTTCCCTAACACCGATGCAAGCGCCTTCGATCACAGCTGATCTTTGGCTTCGGAACTTCTTCGGTCAAGGAGATAGACTGTGGCACCACTCCATGGATTGTTGTTTATTCTCTGAATCGTAGTAGTACAGACATGTTTCATCTTCTGTCACCAGACTGCGTAAGAACTCACCAGGGTTTCGAAACTTTTGCAAAATTTCCTGTGACATCTGGTCCCGTGTTCTATTCTTATCAGCACTCAAACGTTTTGGGATCCATTTGGCACTGATTTTCCGCATATCCAAATATTATGCTATTATGACACCCACACGCTCACGCGATATCCCCACACACGCAGCAATGTTTTTGATCGATATGCGCCCATCCTTCATGATTATATCATCTGTCATGCACTTTGTGGACTTTCCGTGGTCACTGCACTTAACGGCCTGTCTAAGCGAGGTTCATCTTCAGTCTCACGATGACTAGTCTTAAAATGCCTCATATACCTCGCTACTGTTGTATATCCAAGAGTGTGTTCCTCCAAAGTATTTTGCAAAGTTTTATGAATTTCGATGAGGTGCTGCCGGATGGTTTCTGCACTCACACTCAATTATAGTCCCAGTTCCTCACGTGTCTGGCCACTGTTCTCAATTTTTGCCTTAAGATCTTCATTTTGTATATGTTTTGGTTTTCCGTCACGTGATGCGTCTCCGAGTGTTTCCTCGCCATCTATAAACCTATTAAATCACTGCTGCTATTAATCACTGCCGCATAGTCACTGCTGTTATTAAACCTCTCGTCGTAAGACTCTCAGTCTTGCATGTGAATGGTCCATACAAGCCGGCACAATCGTGGGATGTAAAACTTAAATATTTAATTTCATTTCGTTCATACTATTGCTTTCAGGATAAACGATGTATGCTCTAAGCCCACTGCGGTAGAGTTCTGAGTGTTTGAGATCTCGCATATTCCTTGTTAGTGGGAAATAATCTCCCGAATTCATTCAGGTACCTCTGAGTATTTTATTACTCACAAACGCAATCCCAGGTTTCATATTGCTTCAGAATATTTCTGACTAAAAGCTCGTTTCACCTTCAAGTGTACAAGAGAAGCTCTAAAAGACAAATATGTTTCAAGTGGTAGAGTTTGTGTTAAAGCACCGTTAGAACTATCCAAGCATCAGTTACAGATTTATTTCGCTAGAACAAAAAGAAACCCACTTGAATATTAACATTCTCATATTACAAATCATGTTTCCAGAAAGTTTTATGGTCATGTTTGGTTTCTTCTAAATTAGGAGATATTGTACTTTGTCATCAACTTGATTCCAAGGATTTTAAAATTACATGTAAAACAATAAGATCAGGTACAAAAACCAGCGTTACCTACTGCTATACAAAGAAACAGATGTTAGATGAGTGTATATTAGGAATATGATATTAAAAGAAGTTAGACATTTTGTAACATCTAAACCATTGCACATTTGTAGATTTGATGTTCCTACTTACAGAGATACCTTGACGAATAGGATAACATAAATGCATAATTTAACCAAGTTTTCATTTCTAAATAATATTTAACAAATGTTATTCCTTAACAATGAATCGTTAATTCGAGAATGCAATATCATTTTAACAACTTATACAAAGCATCTGTCACCAAAAATTTCTCGACAAAAAGAACAGATGTTATTTTGCAATTTGCATTACATAGCGTAGTAAACCGGTTTTGCTGTATCTTAAGTGTAGTTATCTTTTAAGTTGCAATTTATGCTTCACATTATTATATGGTTTATTAAGATGTATTAAAATATGTTTATTTTTCCCTCATAACTAATGTTTCAAACTACGAGTAATATTTTGTCTTCATTTTATATCAATACTCTTGGATAATTGCATTCTTACAAATAGTTTCATAACTTCATAACTTCTTGAAATATGTATGCAAGTACTAAAATAATAAGTTAATGAACACAAATTATTAAACGATTAGAAGAAAGTTGGACATTTTATCAACTGACTGTTTCTGGAGAGAAAGTTTACCCTAAGCAACGTGTCATATGACCACGCTAACAAATTAAAATGATAAATATTAATTCAAGGTAGCGTAATTCAATTCGCCTCTCATCCTGGATTTAGATTTGGATAATGGATTTGGCTCTGTGGTTATTACAATTTACCAAGATCTTCTGGTTTCGCTGCTTTTACTCTAGTCCTCGCGTCACAAGAGATACCGTCAACAAAAGAATCAAATATGCTACTAGTACATTAAAATATACCTGGGGTTTAAAGTAATGTGCGTATTTTTAAAATGAATAGGGGTACTAAGAGTTACCATAAGAATCTGAGACTCCTCCTAGATGGCTGCTCCGATTTTAAATTTCCTCAATACATGTTGTTGTATTATCTCGTTTAGGTTTCTTTTGCATTCGTTTCCATGAAGGCTTATCCTTCCGATTAGAGTAGGCTCAAATCGTGTATGCAGAAATGCAATGACCATCAAGTTAGACAAATAAAGCTCGGTGCATAACATTGTAATTAAAAGTAAGAGGGAATATGTTCCATTTAAAAAAATATATTCCAAGGGAAGAGGGAGAATTTTCTATAAAAATATAAGTGAATGCAAGGGTATGTGGTGACCAAAACCTACTAGATTTCTGCACTCAATATGCTGATTCTTAGCACATGACTGACCATGGTTGTTTTTATCTCATTACCGGCAAAGCTAACAGCAGATGGTTAATCGGTACGTGAATTAGGCAACTCCAGTCCTATACCTCTTATACATAGTGCCTAATTTAGATTCTGAGAATGGTATGCAAACCGATAATTTTCGTTTATATTTACTTACTGACTTAGAACCAGTAGTGTATATCACTGTATTGTAATTTTAAAAATTAGAAACTGAATGAATCATTTATTAACTTATTATCACATCCGAAATGGTTAACTATCGAAACTTACCAGATTTTTGAGTTCACATAAAATTTTCGAGTTATAATATTCATGAAATAGGAGATTCTGTTTTCAGTTACGAGAAAGTAATTTACCTAACTCTGAGGTAAAGTTGCTTACTGATAGATGCTAAGATGATCACGTAAAATATGTTATTACAGAATGAAATAATGTCTTATTTTACACATAAAAAATAAGCAAAGATTATGTAGTCTTGATGTAAAAGAAGAGTTTAAGGTTTAAATTTAGGTAAACCTTGTCGTACCAAACCATATACTAAGGTATCTGAAGTACACCTAACATATCCTAATATAATCTAATCCAAAGTAACCTAAGTGGACCTAAACTAACATAACCTATCCTAAATTACCCTAAAGTAGAATATGTGAAACTAACCTAATGTAAGCACAAATCATAGTTTACATGCTGAAAACCAGGCGGAGTTTAACACAATAAACGTCAACATGAGTATTCTTCAACTACATAAAAGTTAAACTAAGGCCAGCAAAACAAAATTATGCTAAAATCGCAAAATAATATAATAGTGGCACCATATAATAATATAGTACAAAATCTGTATTAGTGTTGTATCATTAAAGCAATTCCATTATATACTCATAATTTTCATTACCCACGAGAAGTGTTAATAACATACTATTTCACATAGAAAAGGATCTCAAAATATATCTACCAAAAGGACACATGCTGAAAAATTAATGTGACATATAAATATTGAACTTATGTATGTTTTATCTTTAATCTATCCAGGTTTTACTCAACATTATTAAACAACATTGTAGCTTTAATTCGGTATATGGAAATTAAATTATCGCGATATGCAAACGTCCATGTATAAATACTGATGTTCCTTAACACCTCTTCATTATATATATATGCCAAACTAAACTGTTCATTTATCTTTTCAAGCATTGCATGAATTAGAGATATATCAAAGAAGATGCATTATTTACTTGAGGTTAGAGAGCAGTAGTATGACTTTTACCATTTATAGCGTCGTTGATTTATAAGATTGTTCGGATCCGGTTTTCTTTTTCAAATAAAAAGCTTCCTTTTTGAACATATTTTGAAACAGACCATTTACACACGTTTTTGGGCATTTTCTAACCTTGAATAAATCATTTGCTTCCTTTAATTGGATAATTAAAATTTATAACATGGAAAATTTTCCCTTTTTTAACTTTTTCCAAATCCGTTTTCAATATTTCCAACACTGTTTTTAATAATTTGGCTGCATTTATTTATGCAACAACATAATATATAACTAAAAGTAAAGAAAAACAAGGTTTAAAAGAGAGAAAACAACGGAACATTCTGGATAGATAATATGATTTCTATTTATTTTACTCAGTTATTTCTAGAGCCAGATCCTTTCTTCCTGATTACTTTCCACATGTGATGCTTTTTGTTTCTCATTTTACTGTTACTTTTTTTCTTCTGACTGTTTGTTTCTGCTGCTGTTTCTTGCTTTTTATCACTAGTTCCATCTACTTTTACATCGACTTAATCTATCTTGGCTGAATAGGACAAAGTGTAAAAAACCTTCGTCGGTTGGAAGCTAAATTCGAACCTTCATCGTTGGACGTTAATTTTCTCATATGCGACCAACTCCACAAGTGTACAAGCACAACAAAAGACCAGGTTCATAAAACGATGCTAAAATCGGTCTGTATATATGAAGAAACTATTAAAAAATTGATAAATTGAAACGTCATATATTAACGCCATCTATTAGGTACATGAATAGTTGTTTTAACGTAGTAATTACTCACATCGACAGAAATAGAGGTTTAATATTGCATTTTGGTAGATTGTCACAATCCAACCTATAAGCGTTGCCAATATATATAATAAAAATCAGTAAGTTTACTAAGAAATATTGATTGATGGAACCACTGCAAAACAATATTTCAATCGATAAAATATTTCAATGTAGCCTCTACATAAAATTTTGAGACTTTCTTAAAGAATATTTATTCGAAAAATCAAAAATAAACATGAAACTTTCAAACACCGAAATATTTCTTTGCTCTAATGTTGTCACTTTCAGCCTAAATTGAAAATAGAGAATCATTATCCTCAGCATAAAATTTAAAACTTTTAGAGAATGTATTTTTCGAAAAATCAAATATTAACCCGTGAAAAAATCCAAATTCCCATAATGTTTCTTTTGCTCTAATGCAGTTATCAATTACCCAAATCAAAGATCAATCAAAAAGCAATAGGGAACTAAAGGGAAGTTTTCTCGAGTTTAGCCCTGATTACCAAAGTATAAGGATAAAACAGAAGATAGTTTTTTTCTATTATAACCACAAAAGTGCTTAAATTGTTACATGTTAGTTACAAGTAGGTATACTGACAGTGAAATTTTCTATTAACTTTAATTTAAATTGCATATACTGATTTCTTAAGCTGATCATACTTCAAAGAAAATGAACAGCCATATATTTCAAATAAAACTTATATGATATCTTGTATATCTCTTGCGGTAATATTGAAACTACAGATAAGGATAAATTTCTTTGGAATCTCTATATAAACAACTCGTTTTGCATATTTTTATATAATTCCAGTTATAAAAATCGTAAAGTATCAATTAGAAATATACTTCATCCCATCATACCGCATAATTCATCTTTTGTCTTTATTACTTTTAAGACTTATTCCGTATTTTGTCATGCATATTTCTGTGGGAATAAAGTTTTATATTTTCCATCTAGATGTACACTTTCTATTTTACCAGTACATTTTGTCTTAATCAGTTTCCATAAAATTTCTCATATGGCTTTCCTTCCTCTAGATATTGTAACTAACAATTCTTAACACTTTGATATTGTTTTCTTGTTTAATCTTGATGATGCCATTATGGATTTATTTATACATGTTCCTAAGTTGATCATTTATATCAATACAAAATTTTAATGATGGATAATGATCTTTCAACTCAATATATTTAATGCACAAGCCTTTTATTATGCCACCTTTAATTATGTCATCTGTGATTATATCTGTCATATGTTTTGCATATCGAGCAGGAAGAAACATTTTAAATTCATCATATTCAACTAAAATGCTTTTTCCAAACTAAGAATTTAGCTTTTCCCTCATTCAAATTTTATACTTTTATTTATTTTCATTTATTTCCTAGTTAATAATAGGTTTTCTTTCAATATTTCACATCTTCTTTAAATCTCGAGACGCTTTGCAGTGATTTATGGTATAAAAATCTAAGGGGAATTTCATTTTTTATATAAAAATTCAAAATCTTATCCGACTATTTAAAGGAGATATACGGTTCGTCAAATTTCATATAATTCCTCTAACTGGCACATTTTCATAAAATTAGTACTCTCAGGTGGAAGACGTAGTAAGTACTATGACGTAACCACAAGGCTTGGAACTCCAAGTCATACTATCCGAATTGTCATTATCATAATCATTATATTCACTTTCTGAACCAATTTCTGATGTATCTGGCTCGCATTCATCATCTGTATTGAGCCAGTCATCCATTCTATCATCTGAACCGTCATCTTGAAGTGGTGTGCGCGTTCTGTCATCATCACACATCTCTTCTTTCTTCTTTCTACTTGTAGAAGACATTCTTACTTAGTAGAACTATGAAACAATGATATATGTTTCACACAAACAACAATAGCACACAAGAATAAACTAAAAACGTTACAAAGACGTCCTCGTCTCAGCAAGACGTTTGCTAGTGTTTTCAAATGCAGTTTCTGCTTCTTTTGTTACAGCAGAAGCAATGCTATTCTTACGAGAAACAATGTGCCATCTATTATTCCAAAAGCCAATGTTGTTTGCACATTATATGCATTCAAAGTCATCTATTAATTTGTTTCCGATTTAAATGTGAAAAGAAAAAATTGCAAGTGAGACCTTCCTCATTGCCACTAAACATTAATGACATTATAGTCAAGACGGAGTACTACGTCGTAGCCATTTCCATTGCACATATGCCATGACGTAGTACTACTTCATAACCAGTTAAGAAGTTAGTAAACCTTGTCATTTTTATTAACGAACAACGTTTATGGATAATAAAACATAAAGGAATATATATATATATATATATATATATATATATATATATATATAATATTCACAAATTATATCTGCATAACTGTTGTATTATCAAGGAATTTTCTGTTAAAAACTACACCAAACTTTATATTTCTTCTTTCATCTGTGGATATATTCCTTCTTCTATTTTTCATGAATTCATTTAGTACATTTCTGAACATCTACATATTATTCTCTTAAATGAAGTATAGATGCTTACGGCGTTTTTACGTGAAAGCCATAAGAGGTTTAACTCCACGTAAAAGTCATAAGAGGTCTAACTAGTGTAAAATATGAGTTCGTTTGGTTGAAATTTAAGTTAACACTATTCACAATTTACAACTACTTCGTGACAAAAAATAATTTCCATACTTTTTAACTACTACAAAATACCATGTATTTATCCACTTACTATTTTGACATACTTCAACATTTTATATAGCTTTAATTAACAAAAGTGGAGCTTCGAAAGGAAAACTTCGAAGCATATTTTGAATGCTCCACTACTTCGGCTCTTTCCCCATCGAATATATTATTGTCAAATTGAATATTTAGTGGACTTAAACGAATCCAAGCTCTCAATTATTTTTAAAGAAGTATACATCAATCAAAATGCCTCAGAATTGCAAGAAAATGAAAGTAGTATTCTTATAAAATAGAAGAGATTGTAAACAAGCAGTGGCGTATTTAGGGGGCTGGCTTCCGGGCTTAAGCCCCCCTCGAAATCTTACTTAGTATAGTAAAGTAAATGAAATATCTTGCAGAATTTTCACATTTCCAGGCAAAGCACCCTCCCCCGAAAGTTAGCAAAGCCCATCCCAAAACAAAATTGTAAATACGCCACTGTAAACAAGAAATGAAGAATTATTGCAAACTTTCAGAATATACTGTATAATGTTGATAAACACACTTTTTGAAATTTTCAACATTACATCCCAACTGAATTTTTCACTGTAACGCTTTTAGATCACTGAAGAGGGTAGGAATATATTTGCTTCTTCGACTGATTTACATTATTTTATTACATAGAAATTGACACAAATACAATATGATGTAAATCACCAACAAAAGCAAATTACATTAACAATTATTTTTTGTTTAAATGGCATTTTACAAAGAATGTTCCGCCTGCAATAGATTCAGAAGAATGGGGACAGTGCTATGTTGGTAGGCACATGAATCACTTCATAGGAGGAAAATACCATTTAAGATCAATATTACGAGTATATTAGTCCTCAAATTGTAGGAGACTAGGAACGTTAATTTTATGAAGAAACAGCAAGTCCGCCAGCATACGTTGAATAAGTGAAGTCTGAATATTGAATCTGTTTAGGAGCCGTGTTTTATTAACGCTATCCTATCCCTATTACAGAAGTCTATACAATCATCAACAACCATACAATATTTATTTAATACAAAATAAAATGGAGTCATTTCCTCTAGACTTTTTATCCCATAAGAACAAGACTCAATATAAAATTAGCGATGGAATATTTTCACTTCTTCCTATATCGAGAATAAACTCTCTTAAAAAAAACAAATTAAACATCTAAATTCGTTCTAGCTACTAAGCAAAGATGCTATTTCTGTTTTTTCCCGTATAAAAAATTGAAAATATCTCAACGCCAAAATATCACATTTCGTTAAGCCTAACGTCACAGAATTATTAAAAGTTTGTACGTATTATACATTTAAGATCAGTCTCACCAAAAGTTATTTATTAATGAGACGACCAAAATCTATTCAAATATTCGCATGTTAGGTGGGATAAGTAGATACATATATCTATTTAATGTCTCATAAGATATCACCTCATCGTTATGATATTCACGGCATTGCACAACGAACCAAAAGCTTGAGATATTATAATAATCTGTAGTGATGACGTGGGACATTGCTCTTTCAAAGCCAGAACACTACACAACTTGAGTTAAAAGACAAACAAACGTGAGTTTTTAACCTAACAATGCGTCTACTTTTCGTCCTCAGAATGCATCCAAGCAAGGAAGTGCTTGAAGTCTATAATGAAAATAAAATATAATCGAATATGTTTTACTGTAAATATAAAGGTAGGAAAAGCAGAACAAAAAACTAAAAGAAAAGATGTAGAACAATCAAGAAAGTGATTTAAAAATGAAAAGAGTTTGAAGAGAGAGATAGAAATGTGACTGATTCACCCGAGGTCATCGGCTCAAAAAACGTATACAACCAAGGTGTTTATTTATTATTTATAGTGTTTGAGATACAGATCAATTTGCGTTTTATACAGAAACAATGTAACAACGTATGTAAGAAATAACAAATATATATTTATATATACATGGCATATGTATCATATTTACAGACACTTGAACTTATTTTTAAAATGATTTTGAAAGTCAAAAATAACATCTGACAATAAACTATTTACAATGATGCTAGCCTAAAGTATAAGGAACATTGTATTATTGATAATCTGGTTGTTACATATGTACGTAACGTATGACTGCAGCTAAGACGAGTTAATATTCACGTGATAATTGAGAACGGAGACCAACGATTGGGAGTTAATTTTCCCCTTGATAATTTTATGAACAAGCAACAAGTTCGCCACCATACGTCGAGTAATTTAAGTCTAAAAGTTGGGTTTGTTCAGGAACTGTGTTTTATTAAGACTACGCACTGAAGAAACTCTTTGTTTGACGATTGCAAGAACAAAATAAGGACAGCACCAAAACGGAATAAATTTGAAGCACAGGCCATATTCCATATCGGTGAGAAATATTGAATTTAAGAGATACAGAAGCTTTCAAGAAAATACTCAGTGAATTAAGATCGCGAGTTTAAGTAAATCTATAAGAATATCCAGTATTATCATCGCACTTTTAATAGTAAAGGTGATGTGATTAGCAAATGTAAGTTTCTCATCGAATAATACCATAGCTATCTCTAGGAAGCCCCTGCCATCGAGACTTGGCAACGCAGCGCGAACGTCCTATTGGCTGTGACATTTGCCTTTCAGTAAATGGTGAAAATCGCATGCTGTCAGTAAAACGTATTGTTATTTTGGTGCTGTGAAGTGTAAAATTTATGGAAATTAGGGGACAGGATGTCAGATAAATGTGTTGTGCCCGGGTGTCACAGTAATTACGCCAAAACAATTAACGAGGAAGGATATGTAAAGTGTTTACGATTTCCAAAAAAACAAGGACTTACGTGAACGATGGATTTGGGGTATCCCACGAGCCAACTGGACTCCACCAAACAGGTTCGTGGTGTGTATAAAACATTTTAAATAGTGTGATTTAAGTTATGTGGAGAAACACAAAGATGGGATTGGAAATTTTCGTGAATATAAACGAGAACAATCCATTTTGTGTGAAGATGCCGTTCCGAAAATTTTTCCAAACTTTCCATTTTATTTGAGTGACAACAAAGCTTCAAGAAAACGAAGAAATCCAGAACAAATAAGAGAAGAGTTTACTAATTTGCAAAAAAGACAGAAAGACGCTGAAGAAAAACGCCACAAGGAGGACGACTTAATTAAAGATTTTTATGCTTTTTCTGCATCCATTAGGAATAAGGTAAACAAAAGCAATTGGTCTATTTTTCAAAACAATGCATGTTGTTTGTTGTATAAATTAGATCTTGCTAATGCTCCAAAACTTAGTTGCAGTATTATAATACATCAAACGTTTCATACTAAACTACACATGAACGGAGGGATCTTGTCTAATGACATGTTAGTGTGTAACAACAACAAAATACCTATTTGTAGAAATGGTATACTTCGACAGTGGAGTCAATTGTTTCAACTCGTCAAATTTTGTGACAGTTATTAGGTTCCAGATAACAACAAAGAACTGTTAATTGCCCAAATTATTGCTTCATTTGAACAATTAAAATCTACTATTCAGAATGATGACAGTAAAAGCTCGGAGGCTACACTACAGAAATTAACATTTTTGTATGATCAGGTCTGTCTTTTATTTTCAAAGAAACCTAAATACAATGTAAATAGAGTTTTAAATTCATTCTTGATATACATGCAGTCTGTCAAATGTTATGATGTAATTATGGTTAATAATATTTTATCTTTACCACATCCAAGGCATTTGCAAAAACTGTCTGCTTCTTTTGCTGTAAATCCTGCTTGTGAAAAGGAGAATATCCATTTTTTTTAAACATGTTACTAAGAGTCTTACAGAAAATGAGAAAATTGTGAACCTATTAGTTGAGGAAATTCATGTTAAGCAAAATTTAGATTATAAAAGTGGTCATATACTTGGTTTTTCGTCTAATAATTCCGAAAATTTAGCAAATAGTGTTCTTGCATTCCTAATCAGTTCTGCTTTTGGAACATTCAAAGAAGTTGTCAGATTAATTCCTGTTAAACAGGTGAAAGGTTCAGAGTTAGCACTAATGACAAAAAATCTAATAATGCAGCTGCAAATGTCAGGTCTCAAAACTTTATGCATAATAAGTTATAACAATAGAATCAATCGAGTCATGTTTAGTATTTTAACAACAACATCAGATCCTAAATATTATTTTCGTATTGAAGGCAATTCTTTATAAATTTTTGTACAATATCACAGTGTTCATGTTTTAAAAAATATTCGCAATAATTGGCTGAATATAAGAAATGAAATCAAAACTTTTCACATACCCTTTTGGCGTAGCTTAGATAAACCTCTGTCAAATACAGAATTAACCTTTATGCAGGGTGATGATCTCATTGAAGCTTCGTTTTCAGAAATACGTCAGCTGTATGAGAAAGAAAGAGTAAGCTGGCTAAATTAGCACCTCACTTGAAATTTTCAAGTGTATGTCCTGACAAGTTTGAAAGACAAAAGGTTAATTTGGTCGTTGACGTGTTTAATGAAGTTCTTGTGTCAGCGTTATGTATGCTTGATTATGAGGGCACAACATATTTTATAAATCTCATTTTGACATGGTGGTTGATTTTGAACATCAAAAGACCTATGACACACTGTCTGCAAAACAATCCTTTAAAGAAACCGTTTGAGGATGGTGATGACATTCAGATACGTTTCCTCGACAGTTTTATGGCTTGGTTGGATAAATGGAATGAAGTTAAGAGCGCAAATTCTGAAATCGGCAGGTTGACCAAAGACACATATAATGCTTTGTATCACTGCACTTTCGTAATGAAAGAAATTATATTGTACTCAATAAGGTTTTAAAAGTTAGTTATGTACTAACAGGCAAGTTTAAAACCAATAAATTGGAATCTAGTTTTGGTCAATATAGACAGTTAGCAGGAAGAAATTACAATATCACAATACCACAGGTGAGAGAAGCTGAACGGACGCTCAGGATCAAAGGTAAATTGGACTTTGTTCCGCAATATATGGAAATGTTTCATTCTCAAGCGAAATACTGGATGATCATTACGAATTTGTAAAGAGTAAAGATGATATTGATAGTTTGTTTATTGAGATTCTAAACAAAGATTATTTGAGCAGTGTTACAGTAGATGATTCTGCATCTCTGTACATATGTGGGTATGTGTGTTTCAGGACAGCACCCAAATTTAACTGTGATGTATGTAATGATATATTGATACAAAAAGAGGAATAAAAAGATGAATATTTCACTAACATAAATCGAGGCAAATTGTCGATCCATCAGATTTTATTGTAAGAGTACGCAAACATGTATTAGCCATCATGTAGGTGTTAATATCTATAGAATATGAGAACAAGTTCATTTCAAACAATAATCAGAAATTAGTCTTGCATCACATAAGTATATTAGGGATAAGCATAGACAATAACATTCTTGATTGTTTGTATAATATTGTAAATTCCTGCCACCACAATGAAAAATTGGTAGGAAACATTGTCTCTATTATGTGTAATATTCTTTTGAATAACTATTCAAAATTAATGAAGCAATCTGTTGTAAAAGAAAGGAATAGAAGGAAATTAGACATCCTTTCAGCATGAGAACGGTCTTGGATAGACCTACAGTTCTGGTAATTATGCCAAATGTGTATAAATATACTGTATGTGTATTATCTACAATACTTATGAAAATGGACGCAGAAGAAAATGACTTTAGGGAGCATCTCCCAGGTCGCTATATGAAGTTTGGTATTTTCTATTTGTATTAAGAAAATCTTAAGAAATTTAAGTTATAATACACATATACATTTTTGTGAGCCAGGGGACCTTGGCCCCCACCTTCGGGCGACCGTGCTTATAAATACTTATGTAAATGTTTATAAAACTAGAATATGAATTTATGTATATATCATAGTCACTTATACAGATAGCCTCAGTGCTGAAAAGAACACTGAACTTCAATTCAATTGTCAACTTAATGATATTAAGCCTATCCTGCTGTTCGTTTACCTTTCCTTGTCAATATATTTTGTAACCTTATTTTACGAGTACTTCTAATTTTATGGATAATTTTTATGTTATTCTAGTCAACGTGTTCCCATGATCCTTGTATTTTAAACATATCTTATTAATTATATTATATTTTTCAATTACTTTTTGATTACCCATTATTAACTTAAATAGGTTACGCTATATTAGTCTCTTGTTTATTTCGTTCAACAAGAAAATTCTACTTGTTTGTTGGACAAAATAATAATAAAAACGAAGTGAAAAAAAAAGAAAAACAACCTGCAGCGAAAGCAAAGATTTGTCCCGCGTTGCTCGCGATGGCCGTCGAGTTTTGTGGGGAACAGCGTTGCCACACCGAAGGCTGGGGCCTTTCTGAAGACGGCTATGATAATACTCCTAGGTCTTTATGTGTCGCGATAGGACTGTTATTAATACACTATCTGTGATAAATTTTCTTTTTCTTTAAAGAAATATTAAGAATACAACATTTTTGAGGATGTAGTTTTAAATTCTAAGTCGCACCAGTCGGTATTTTTAGTAAGAATTTGTTGATGTCTTAGGCCATCATCTATTTTAGAGCTCTTATGGAAAATTTTCAATCATCAGCAAAGATAAGAATGTTCGAAGATGGTAAAGACACAAACGAAGGGAGATCATTCATGTAAGGAATAAATCTCAGTGGCCCTAGAATATAACCCTGGGGAACTCCAGGAAGAACTGGAATAAATTTAGATGATACATGTGTCATCACAACACTTTGCATACGATCAGTAAAATAATCCTTTAGTAGATAGAGAAATTTGTCATGAAGATTAAATCTGTTGGATAGCTTATAAAGAAGCAATTTAATGTCAATTTTGTCGAACGTTTTGGAGAAATCTAAGTATATTACTTCCAGTTGAGAAGTTTCTGAGATACAGTTTATGTCATCAATAAGAAATTCTGATAGGTTGGTAAGATATTATTTCTGTTGCAGGAACCCATACTGCATAATGTTCAAACGAGGGGCTGTGAACTTGTAACGTCTATCCTTAATGACTTTCTCGGAAAGGATTGCCAACGGAAAGAGAAGAGAAATAGGTCTATAGGAACAAACATCAGTTTTAGTGCCAGATTTTTAGATTGGAAAAATGTTACTTTGTTTCCAAAGTTGAGGATAACTACTTTCTGTAAAACGTCTATTAGATAAAAAGACCACGGGATAAGCAATTGGCGCTGTAATATTGCGAAGGAAGATTATATAAATATTGTCGGGTCCAAGAGCACGATAGTCAGGGAGAGCTGACAAAGGTGACTTGACTTCAGGAGGCGTAGTAGAAATCTAAGATAGAGAATGTAAGCATACAGCTTTAAGATCAGAAAGAGGATTTGGTACCGTCTGAGTGAACAAATTTCTGTAAAAATAGTCATCGAATGATTCAGCTGTGTTCTCCAGTAACAGTCTTCCCAACATAGTTGACGTTCTTGGGCATACTAGTATTATTTCTCCTTGAATTAATGAGAGACCAGAAGTTCTTAGGTCTCAAACAAAACGAAGTTGCAATGTTGTAAATGTAATTATTGTATCTTTTTCTAACAAGGAAGGGTCACGCAGTGGCTCCGCTGAGATCGGAACGAAACAATTGTGTTTGTATTTGATATGTTATATCTAGATGGATCCCAAAGTTATACGTGCCACAGGGCGGAATGTCGTAAGTTACAACATATTTTGTAATGTAAGAACTACAATAGATTACCCTGCAGAATAGTTTGAACCGAGTCATTTGTTCGGAAATGATTGAGTAAGTGGAAAACTCTGCCAACACTTATCCCACCATTTTCAACGACAAACTTTTTGTGGTAAACAAAATTGCCCCAGGGTCCCCCACAGGGTCCCAGACGGGGTCCAACTCAAAATTTTCAAATGGCAAGGGGGTTAAGTGGCAGATCATTTGAAATCTGTTGTAAAATGAAAGAAAATGCAGCAAGTCTCGACTCTCTACAACAACCATGTGCAAAATGGCGATGGGTCAAAGTGTAAACAAAAACTTAACTGAAAAGTCCATGGTCACGTCTATAAATCGGAAACGGTAAGACAAATGTGAAAACAGGAAAGGAAGTGAGGCATTATTTTCTAAGTACAACGATTTAAGTGAAAATGTCTTGTCCCAGGGTCCCCACATGGTCCCAGGTGGGGCCCAACTAAAAAGTTTCAAATGGCAAGAGAGGTAGCACATCGTTTGAAAGTTCTTGTTAAGTGAAAGAAGATGGAGCACGTCTCGACTTTCTACGACAACCCTGTCCACAATTGCGGCGGGTCAAAATATAAACAAAAACTTAATTAAAAATCTATGGCCATGTTGTATCCAAGATGACCACTTAAAATCTATATTGAAAGGATAGGCATACCAAACTGCTGAAGGTAGGAAAACCAACTTTGGCATGAATCTTGATCAGTGGGTGACGAAAAGATGCGAAATGTTCAAAAAAGAAACGTATTGAGTTCAAAATGCCGTAGTATGTATCAAACGCATATCCAGCTCAAACCACTGGTGTTGGAGAAGCGAAATGTAGTATTTACGTTGATCAGTATAATCTGTAATCCAATTTGGCTGCCAGCGTGAAAAATGAGTTTGTATATAAATATGTTATTTCTTGGAATACTGCGACTAAACCAACAAAGTTTGACGCAGCTCGAAGTACTGAAATGACTTTCACATGGTTTGGTACTACTTGCCAATCTTGCAAATGATTTTTTTTTTTTTTTTTTTTTTTGTATATTTGGTATTACTTGGAGTATTGCGATCAGACAAACGAATGACATACAAAAAGAACCGCCATGAATACGTTAAAATAGAGCCACCAACCTACTGATGCAGCAAGTCCTTTATGCATGAACTACGTATGACAAAATTAGAGGAAGTCAGAGTTGTGTGTTCATCGCATATTCGTTTTATTCGAGTAAATAATGTCGAGGGAACCGCGACGAAAGTGCATTAAGAACAAAACATATATGTGTTTTAGCGAATGAAATTATAGTTGAAGTGAATCGAAATTCAATTTTTCTTTAGTCTTCCTATTGTTTCTAAATACATAATTGAGAACAGTACATAATTGAGAGATTTAGATTTGTACTGTTATGAATGACATTAGTTTTAAGCGGCCATCTTGGATTCGAGGTTGCCATAGTTTTTCAATTAAGCGTTTGATTACATTTTGGCCCGCCGCAATTTTGGACAGGGTTGTCGTAAAGAGTAGAGAGTTCCTCCATCTACTTTCATTTAACAAGATCTTGCAAACGACGAGCTACTTAACCCCTCTTACCATTTGAAAGCTTTTAGTTGGACCCCAACGGGACCATGTGGGGACCCTGGGACAAGACGTTTCAACTTAAATTGTTGTACATTGAAAATAATGCCACATTTCCTTTCCCATTTTCACATTTGTCTCACCGTTTCCAATTTATAGGAGGGACCATTGACTTTTCAATTAAATTTTTGAGTTGAGTTGAGTTGATTTTAGTTTAGCGTCCCTTTCAGCAGCGAGGCTATATGAGACGTGGACCTACTGATTAACGTGGAATCCGAACCACATGAGCTCTCGCCGGGAATCGAACCCAGGTCTCCCACGCCAAAGGCGCGTACGCTAACCGCTTAGCCACAAAGGAGCTCATCAATTAAATTTTTGTTTACATTTTGACCCTCCGGCATTTTGCACAGGGTTGTCGTAGAAAGTCGAGACTTGCTGCATTTTCTTTAATTTTACAACAGCTTTCAAACGATGTGCTATTTAGCCCCTCTTGCCATTTGAAAATTTTGAGTTGGACCCCGTCTGGGACCCTGCGAGGACCCTGGGCAATATTTTTTTATCCGAAAAAATGTGTCGTTGAAAATGACGGGATATATATTATCCGAGTTTTCCATTTACCCAACCGTCTCCGAACAAATGATTCGGTTCAAAATATTCTGCCAGCTTTGTAGTTCTTACATTACAAAATATGTTGTAACTCACAATATTCCGCCCGGTGGCACGTATAACTTTGGGATCCATCCAGTTATAACATATCAAATACAAACCCAATTGTCTCGTTCCGATCTCAGCGGAGCCACTGAGTGACCCTTCCTTGTAAGCAGGGACTTGTCGTATCGACAACATTGCGAGAAACTATTGTAAGTAAATTGGCTTGGATGTTGTCTCCAGAGTGACCACGCGAGCTTCTTGTTTCTAAGACAAGACCAAATCTCAGCATCAAACCAAAAAGAGAACTTGGATGTCTTTTGTGGTTTTGGGGGAACAAAAACTTCGACATCAGCTACATAAGTATTAAGATAACTTTGGTATCAATGTGTTCCTTAAAGCTGAAGCTTTCAGCCGATACGTATTTCATGTATGTGAGGGGTCCAGGGCGGGGGGAGTGAAAATACCTGTTGTTTTGCGTCAGGATTTTGGGGATGGCATTCCTTCTAGCTTGGGGATAAACTCATAAAAATTAGTATGTGAAGCAATAAAGCAGTCCATTATATGGTACCCCCGAGAGTGTGGCTTGGTGATGCCAGCTTGCATTCTTCGTACTCATTATGCACAACACTGTAACGATGCACTTACTGACATGTGGTCATATACATCTTTTGCTTGTTTACCCATAAGGAATCAACCCCTGACAAGTTGCCGTTCCTTTTTGTTACACCGTGTATATCGGTACTCAAATTTTAACGTAAAGAAGCAAAATATAAAAGAAACTATAACGATCAAAATAGAGAATACTGACTGTCCAGTACCTTCTACTGTGTTTATTCCCGAACTGACCGAAGAACTGGAATACTAGAAACATTTCTTGTGAAGGTGCATGTCCTAGCATGACAAAAGAAAAAAATGTCGTTCTATACCGAATCATTCACTGGACACTCACATACTGAATGAACAGAATATATACACGGAAACACCAGAAAACTGAATGCACGGTTATTCGCAATATATTAATATCTTGAACAAGGTTCCTATGCTTAAAACTAACTTAACCTAAAACATAAAACATGCACATAATAGATGTAGACACAGGCCTGTAGCCAGCCCAAAAATGTAGGGGGACCTGCTAAAGTTAGGGGGGACAATCCAACCATATTATATTTCATCACCATATTATAGTTAATTTGCAAGCCTACCGCGTAATTTTAGGGGGCACCCAAAATTTAGGGGGACCCGGCCCCCCCTAGACTCTCTGGATATGGGCCTGTGTAGACAATCCACTTAAAATGAATATTTTTGAGGACAAAACTTTCATTGTTACCACTAACCACAACAAACCAGGATTTTTTTTTTTTAAAAAAAAGGTGAAAATTTTAATATTTATAAAATTAAATCTTTCACAGAGAGGAAGAGGGTATGCTATACGAATACTATTTTCCTATGTCATATCAATCCCGCAAGACTAGGTCACTATACAAAAATGTACCACCAATTTGTCATATTAACTTCAATGCCATAATGAAGAAATAAAGAAGACATATTTTAGAATTCTTACAAAAATGAGATAGCAATAAATTAGACTATTCGTATTGAGAATTTTCTTTCACAAATGTATTCAAAATGGCTTACTCCAAAGAACCGAGGTGCAAGCCTCACTATCCTTATCATTGATTTTTTGTTTTAATTTACTATATTTAATCTTGTAGGTTTTAGGCCTAATTAATTATTGCCTTGCGCCGATTGCCGCCCAGACAGGGACTAAATCAAATGGCCAAATGAAAATTTTAATAAAGGAAGGAAGTCGGAAAGAAGAGAAAAAATGTGGAAAACGTGCGCGACAACAAAAGTCTTGTGAACAGTCACGTCGGCAATCTGCATACATCATGATCTTTGAGCTCTTAATTATAATTTTGTTGCGACACACGCCCCTTATAAAGTAAGGATGGGCAACCGAGCTTCAGAGCCATGTCGGTTCAAGCAAAACCAGTAGTGAAATCCAAAGCGCTTCCTATCCCGGAGTATAAAAGAGAGCCCAAAGTATACTTGCCTGACAATACAATTCTTTAAAGGTTAGTTTCTTGGGCCGGGAAAAGTAACAATTTGAAATACAACAGAAAGAGATCTGAGATCACTTTTAAGATTTATAATATAATGGCGTCGAGTCGTCCCTCTATAACACGATCCTTTGGTTTTGCCATTGTTGAGTCACTCATGAGCATTTGCTTTCATCCTTCAATAGTTGTAAATTTTATCAGCCAAGAATTCGAGCTGCGGTCAGTTATTCAAAGTCTGTTACTGTAAGGTAATGTATGTCTATGTTCTTATAGTGTCATGTAGAAAATTACCGTGGAAACGGAGGTTAGTAGTATTGTAACTCATAGATTATAAATTCGGACTTCTTGAATATACAGGGGGTACGAGTGAAAAGTTATTCAATTCTTTGTATATAATAGAAATGTTTCTTTTAAATAAAACAGTGGCTGCTGTTGAATCCGGTTTCACGGTTGTCGTTGGGTATTTATGTACCACAATTGATATTATAATAAAAACTGGTTATACAGGGTGGTCGTGCATGAATGTCAGAAAATTCGTGAGATGAATCTACAGGTAAAAACAAGCAAAAAATGTCATATGAACATTGGGTGAATGCGGCTTCGTTTGGACGCTAGACGCGTCTGAAATGTCACCTTCCGAGGCGGCAATTTGCAATATCTCAAGAACGGAGAGAAATACGAATGTCGGGTCAAAACATATCAAAGGAAACCCCATCCGAAAAATTCAATTATGAATAAGTGGTGGCGAAACAGTGGCGGCGCTAGAGGGGGCACAAAGAAAGTGAATGAAACATGGAGAAAAGTGAACAATTTACACTGAAAAATTGTAGGAGGGGATGTTACTTGGAATATGCAACAACAAATGTTAATGAACAAAAGCAACAGCGGCTAGTCTGTAGGGTCTTTATGACAGGCGGATTGTAGGAATACAGTATCTTTGTAATGGTGAGAAATAGGAATGTCGGGTCAAAAATGTTAAAGGAAATGCCATCCAAAGAATCCAATTATGTATAAGTATTGGCGAAACAGTGGCGGCGCCAGGGGAAGCATAAAGAAAGCGAATGAAATGCGGAGAAAGGTGAACAATTTACACTGACAAACTGTAGGAGCGGATGTTATATGGAACATGCAGCAACAAATGTTAATGAACAAAGGCAACAATGGCTACGCTGTAGGGACACTATGAGAGGTGGAATGTTGAAATACAGTATCATTTTAACGGAGAGAAATAGAAATGTCGGGTGAAAAGATATCAAAGGAAATTCCATCCGAAGAATCCGATTATGCACACGTACTGCGGAACAGTGGCGGCGCATGGGAGCTGCAAAGAAACTGTTAAACACTCTTAGTGATGAAACGTGCAGATCGTAAAAAACACGTCTGGAAGATGAGACCCAGTGTACTATAAAAACAAGAGGTATTGTACCTACCATGGTCAACATAATGCCATTTTATAGCAGCTGTTCAATATGTCCTCCTTGTTCTTCGAGACAGACAGTTACACGATGGCGTAAGGATTGTCTGACTGGTGCCAATATCGCTGGCGTTTGCCGTAATGTGGCAAATGCAGCACATACACGCTGGCGAAGATCTTCAACATCATGCAGGGGCCGTGTATACACGAGACTCTTCACGTAACCCCACAGGAAAAAATCTAGGGAATTCAGGTCGGGTGAACGTGGGGGCCATGCTTGTCTTCCACCACAACCTATCCACTTGCATGGAAATGTTTTGTTCAGATATGCACGAATGGTGTGACATGAGTGGGCAGGGGCGCCATCATGCATAAACCACATACACTGTCGTGCCCTCAGTGGCACATCTTCAACCAGAATAGGTAGATTCTGAGTCAGAAACTGGAGATACGATATTGCATTCAATCGCTGTGGTAAGAAATGTGGTCCCACAACGTTGTCGCCAATAATACCAGCCCACACATGCAATTGGAAACGCTGTTGATGCTTTGTCTTTACAATTGCATGCGGGTTGTTGAGTGCCCATCGATGGTCATTGTGGAAATTTGTGATGCCATCCCGTGTGAATAATGCCTCATCCGAGAACAATACCTGTGTTAGAAAGGCTGGTGATACACGGCAGCGGCGGTAACCAACGACAGAAACGTCGTCGGGTTTCATAGTCACCATCGTATAACGCATGCGTTCGTTGTACGTGGTATGGTCTGAGATTATTACTATGCAAGATGCTTAGCACGACTTGATGCGAAACGTCTTCCTGCCTTGCTATTCGTCGGGTACTAATACTCGGGTTCCGGGTCACATGTCGGAGTACCCTCTCTTCCAGGGGGGTGTTCGAACGCGTCGTCGTCTCGGAATGTCTGTGTTGGGAAGGAATAACCCAGTGTCCCGCAATCGCTGATGAATACGAATAAACATCCCCGGTGCTGGAATTTCTCGATGTGGGTAGCGTTCCGCATATAACCTACGTGCTTCTTTTGCATTACCTTCCGCTAAGCCGTACATCAAATGCATATCTGCCATTTCGGCGTTAGTGTATACTACCCTACTCATTGTGGTGCATTACACATAGCGCTTGTCAACATCAACACTGTTTCACACGACACAAAGTAAACCACATTCGCATACACATGGATTACTGCCCTGCCTGTAGAGTGTAGCACTAAAACGCTTGTGCTGTTATTGTCATTGCCCCATTCAGTACGAATGAACTGTGCGCTGTCCTCTGCACCTTCGATGCGAACGCTCTCGTTACCCACGCTTTCACTACTCCTATAACTAACTCTACTACGCGACGCTCTGCACGCCCCCTTGTTCCACCTACTGTAGCTATGCGCCCTCTGTCATCGGACATGTATCATACAGTACACCTAGAGTTGTATTCCTTGTTTCCTGAGTGCTTTCAAATAGTTGTGTTTTCACCAATTTCAACTTTTCTCCATGTTTCATTCACTTTCTTTGTGCTTCCCCTGGCGCCGCCACTGTTTCGCCATCACTTATACATAATTGGATTCTTCGGAGGGCATTTCCTTTGATATCTTTTGACCCGACATTCCTATTTCTCACCATTACAAAGATACTGTATTCCTACAATCCGCCTCCCCTAAAGTCCCTACAGACTAGCCGTTGTTGCCTTTGTTCATTAACATTTGTTGTTGCATATTCCAAGTAACATCCCCTCCTACAATTTTTCAGTGTAAATTGTTCACTTTTCTCCATGTTTCATTCACTTTCTTTGTGCCGCCTCTAGCGCCGCCACTGTTTCGCCACCACTTATTCATAATTGGATTCTTCGGATGGGGTTTCCTTTGATATGTTTTGACCCGACATTCGTATTTTTCTCCGTTCTTGAGATATTGCAAATTGCCGCCTCGGAAGGTGACATTTCAGACGCGTCTAGAATCCAAACGAAGCCGCATTCACCCAATGTTAATAGGACATTTTTTGCTTGTTTTTACCTGTAGATTCATCTCACGAATTTTCCGACATTCATGCACGACCACCCTGTATACATAAATTTGGAATAAAATTACGTAAATCGAAATGAAAATGGATTACACCAATTTCTAGTAGCAATATTAAAATTTACTATTGATAATTTCTTTTCCTGATCTTTTATCACGTCGCATAGTATATAATTCCATCACGACCACCTTGTAGGCCTATATGTGCACACGATTTGCATAAATACTCACAGTATGGGTACTTGACGTAGTTCATGGATCACAAGTGCTTACTGATATTAATGTTCATACGAGAACATTTTCTCGTGCTTGTTCCGGAAAGTATATATTTCCCCCAAAAAATATTTCGGGTACGTGAAGTGGGTGTTCCTTATCGTATAACTTGTTCACGAATAATGGAACCGCCGGTGCTAAAGTTAATTAAATTAATTCTTTTCGTAGTTATTATTATTAACAAATTAACGTATTAGTTATTAACAAATTACAAATTTCAGCCATTCCAAAAAGAGATGAAAATGTTTGCTAATACTGCCTGTGTTATTCTCATAAATATTGTTACCTACCATACACTTAGATTTTATATTATGACTATGGTATAATGTACGACGTGGCTATTAAAGAAAAGTGTGCTTTATCTAAGATAACAATGTGTTTTTATCGTGGGAAAACAACGGACAGTTGTTGTAATGGTGGTTGGGGATAGAGAATTCAGGGCAACAGAATATGTTAGCCGCCGGGGCCAACTAGTAGTCAGTCGGCCCTGTCCAAAACTCACGTTTTTAGTCTGGTAGTCATTGAACTTTACATCAACATTGTTTGCAGGTCGACAACGAAGCATGATTCTTTTCGCGCCACTCCGCTTAACTTCTTTTTCCCTTAACCAATCACAGCGCAGTTCGGAACACTTGGCTGAAATTCTCTTTATCCAAGTGTTCCTTTCTGAAGTTTCCACATGGAAAAAATTGGAGATTTATGTACCTGTCTTCTGCGGTTTGTGAACTGATCTACTTTTTTTTTAATACAAGAGAACGTTTTGTTCATTATATTTGTTACTTTTCACTTTTTCAATATTGTAAGAAATATATTTTCTCTCGTTTGTTACAGCGGCGATATCCACAGTTATAATTTCAATATCAATACTGAATGAGGAGTAAAGATGTAAACGGTATCTTACGGCAAAGTGTTCATTAGATCAAAAATTTATAATAGATTTTCAGTGGAAAGAAAATGAGTTTTTTTTTTAAAAAAAAGGCAGGGACGAAAACCTGGAAGGAAAGATTGTAACAAAGTGTTTGTTACAAATGTAGTAACAAGAGGCTGTTGCTGTAGTTGGTCGTCAATTTCTGATAATCAGTGGTTCCTACGTGTGGGCGCAAGGGGAGTAAAACCGTTATTTTTTAAAATAACTTTAACATAGCATGATTTGATTTTGGGAATTATGGCGATAAAATTTAATGTAGTGGCGGGTACCTTTCGTTTAGTTTTGATAAGATGTTGCAAATTGAGCCTGAGGTCTCCTAGACCACTTTTTGAGCTCTACGTTGAATTTGTTTTATTATAATATAACAAAGACATTAATGTAATAGATGATTACCATATATCATGCGTATGTGAAAGGTGTATCAGGAAACTAACCAAGTGTAAGAGGTTTCATGTATTTTCTGTTTCGTTAAAGTATTTTCCTTTCGCTTTCTTTTTTCACACACAAAAATAGTGACACTTGCTATTCGATAGAGATTTTCTTAGAATCTTTATTCAATACAAAGACTACGTCAGACACAAAAAATGAAATTAAAGTAAATCTATGATTTTAACATCCCACTAGTATGCCCGCTAGGCTAAGGAAGACAGATGAAAGCAACTGAATGATGATCGAATGAGAATGTGGGAGAAAATGAAAGAAACCCACGAACATGATGTTGTTCATCAGAATCTTACTTAATCGAGAATTACATCAGATCCAGACATACATCATAGCAACAAATTTGTACTAAGAAAGTTTCTACCTAAAATCAAACCAGCTCCACCCCACCACAATGGTATCAACGGTAGATATTTAACCAAATAAACACAAGGATAGTCATACATCTTGCAACATTCTCCCAACTAAAACAGCTGAGTGGCATACTCCATAATCAATCGTAACTACAAAAGTTCAAACTGGCTTAAGTGATATTGTGGCAACTTGACCATTTAATACGGAAGCCACCTTTCCACCTGTAATTTTTGCTAGTGAGGATGAGTGCAAAACGACGTCTGATACGTGAAGTGTTACTATGTGAATTCTAACTCAGACATAATCCTGTTGTAACATCCTGGAAACATTTGCGAGATAGAAAGATGAAGTAAATCATAGCACATCAACTCGTTTGTTCTGGATATTCCGTGTAGGTTGTAAAAATGTCGAAGATGCTAGAAGGTCAGGCTCAGGTTAACATATTTTATGACATATGACACGTAATTGCAGAAAATACATAAATCAATATACAACTTTGGTCGAAACAATTCAGCATGTCCAGTTCACTGTAGTGTGTCATTTTCCGGTCACGTTATCAAGGCAACCACACTGTGTCACGAGGTGACTTCAGCTCAGGTTTAAAAGCAACGGTCGTTTGTCAAGAACTTCTTCAAAACGCTTGTATGTGCATTTCATGAAGTAGATTATCAAATACGCATAAAAGTTTTTCTTTTCTAGATTTGAATGTGGAAAATCAATATTACAGCAACAGCTAACTTACAGAACCAATTGTCAAATAGGGCCATTCCAAGCATAAAGTTCTGCTCCGTGAGTGGTGAAACTACAAGTAATAATTCACTTTGAGTTCATGCCTAAATATCATATCATCAATTACGACCTTTATTCCGTTCAGTTGGACCAGATATATGCTTCACTCCGCCAAAACTAATATTACATTTATAAACCAAAAGCTCGCTTTGTTAGAACAGAATAACGGAAAATCACATTTGGCGCTAAAGACGCAACTAAACATTCAAGACTTCGATGGGATTGAACTTAGGACATGTTTGGCATATAGTTGCCTCAAATGTTCCTTCGTATTAGTACCTGTATCGGTCCTTGGTGTACTTCCTCAAATCATGATGCTGCACCAACTAATAGGTGGTGGAAATAGCAGTGTCTGATTTCTTTGCTACTAAGGACAAGGCCAGGTAGGTGCACGGAATTGAGAAACTGACAAGAAGTTAGCTACAAACAGTCCAACTTGAGGTAATAACATTTGAATGTTAGCCTGTTTTAGTATTACTGGAATAAATACAAGTATGTTGTGTACCGGGATATTGTAGTCAATGGCCCCTCCTTCCATTTAGTTCCAGATTATATAATATAATGCTAAAATAGTGACACTTGTTTCCATATTATTAAAATTCGAACATAAATTTGATGTAAGATATCATCTTGCATGACTTCAACGTTAACTGCAAATTAGTCTGATAATTAAGCTGAGGACTACATGAAAAATCAAATAAAATCAAAATGTTATCAAAATATTCTCTCTAAAGCATGCATTCTCTTTCGATTCATGCAATTTACAGTACCTCTTCAGCCTGAGTGTCAGACTTTAAAAGTTGAAACTTAAAATAAAATCAATTTAACGTCCTTAAAGAGGTATCTAATAGATATCCCAATACCATAAAATGCATAACCAAGCTCATAGTTTCAATGAAATAAACTGAACATTCCGAATTTTCTCTCGATCTCTCTTTAGCCCACTACTGTAACGTCCACCTCCACCTAACCTCTTCAGCTCGAACCCAAATCGAGACTGTTTCAAAAATAATAACAATAACAAAAACTGTCGATTTGAACTCTTTTAGATAAAGCCTTGCAGATGGGACTTGCTGATAGGATCTTCCTCATCCCAGATCAATGTAAAGCTAACAACATACTCCAATATTCCTTGTGCAAATCGAAACAAATCAGGATAGACATATACTTATAAACTAAATGAACACAAGGATTCAATTATCAATAACAATTTTATTCAACGAGAGAAACTGGTTGGGTATATGCGTTATTCCGTTAGAATAATCCATAAACACAAAACGAATAACAAAATATAAAATTCCAAAATATGGAATGTACATGAATTTTAGCTATCTAATTTTGATAATAATTGGTCGTTTCATATAACGTGTTGTATCAAAGTTAATAATTTCCAATTCAGAAAAATAGCGAATTCTCAAAGATGTATCAAATTCTTTTCAATTAATTTAGTCAAATTCACGAATCAGCAAAAATATTATCCTATACGACAATTCTTGCGAATTATCTAAGAAAAACTCCAGTCTTAATTCTAAACAAATATTTGCTAAACAATCAACTAATTGAATAATATAATTAGTATTTACTCTGAGTAACAATAAATTCTCTCAAAAACTTGGTCATTTTAAGTATTTAATCTGACAACAAATTTTCTTAATTATCTATGAACTTCTGTATATAAATATATTGTCGGCGCATGAATAATATTTCAACCTGACAAATCTTTTACTACTAATGACTCAATTTCGCAATTCATTTATTAAAGCAAAGCTTAATTTACCAAATTTATTCTTCATTTAAACATTTACTTTTTGGAGAAAAGGAAAAATATTATCAATTCTCATCGATTATTCAGGCTTAAATGTGTCTAAATCGAAATAAATAACCATTAAATAACTGAAAAACAAGAATGGAAGAAATATTGGGTCATTATTCAATAATCCATTTAATTTTCCTCTAAAAAAATCCAGCTCAAAATTTTCTTGCCAAATCTGGGGAGGTTGATTACCAAGTAAAGAGCACTATTAGGGAATAAGTATCAAATTTCTATCCTAAACAAGGCGGATATTCGAGTCACAATCTGACAATACAAAAACATGAAACGTGACACAACTACTTTTCTTTTATTAACAAGCAATTCACACTCACCTTATTTGATGCTCTATATTTTACCTCCACTCAATTCAGTAAAAGCTGTAACCTTCGACTCCTGTCAGACTAAATTTTCCTGAACCTTAGCATTCGACAATTTGGTAGATTGAGTGCCAGTGAATGAATTACCGTCGCCATTCACCCCACCTTTCAAAGCTACTAAGGCAACAACATTTTCAAAAAGAAATATAAATATCGAATTAAATACAGGTTTTAGCTGGTAAAAGTCAAGACCAATCATCCAGCCACAAATTAAACTTTCAACATTTGTCCACCACACAACTACGATTCTCCACATACAAGGTTACCATAAAAACTTGAAGTAGCCACTATTTCACAGACTTCTGTGATTACAAATTCACAAAATCAATTAATCTGAATATTAAACAGCACTGAATAAATAAAGCATCACTTTACTGCTGGCATTAAATTACCCCGAAATAGGCCACCTCGACTTGGCTCCAATCTCTTTTTTAGAGATTGACGTTTTAATAAAATATCATAAAACTCACAGTTGGGCATTTATGTTGAAGTCTCACTTCTAGTAATATAGCACACTTAATAATAACTATGTCTTTCATTTCTTTGGCACTATGTTCCAAGTTGCCCCATGCTCCATAGAATAACGAAGCACTTCCAACAACTACCCAAACGATCGAAAAGTAGTAAGGAAGATTAGGGAACAAGTCAGGTAACACATAGTGTTACCCTGACTCGAAGACCAAATCGCGTGACGAAGCCACGCCCCCTCCTACGCAATTTCATTCCTTTTTCTCTCTCACACAGCAAAACTCTACGAACCAAATCTTTCTTTTTCATTCATTTCATTTTTAAAAGTAACAGTTCTAAACAATGACCAGTTTAAATACAATGGGCCTTCTTCAGAGTCATTTTGATGACTGATTAACGCCATACTACGGGGTTGAAAGAATAAAATGAAATGAAATTTTGAGTTTTACGTCCCACGCTTATGCCGGTTAGGCTAAAGGAGACGGTGATAATGAGTAATGAATGAAATGGTGGAATGAAGAAAGTGGGAGGAAACGGGAGAACCCCGAGAAAACTCACACACACGGTGTTTGTCCACCACAAAGTTCACTTGGCGGGAGCAGGGTTTGAACCCGAGACCCCTAGCACCAGAGGTGAACGCTCTACCACTGAGCCACCGCGGCCCCATACTACGGGGTTGACTAACGGATGGTTATCAAATTGTATTTAGAGTCTCTGATTAGGACGTAGTATTTGACGAAGTCAATAACATGTGACTAATTAATCTAGAGCAGAGGCTAATCTTTTCTCCACGGTTTAGCGTGCGACACAACATTACGTATTTCGTATTTCATGTGTATTCATTTATACAGACTACGCGTGCGCTGATTTACTTTTCCGTAGTTGCCACATTTATTTTTCTATCCCAATGCATTGGGGTTATGAGTTAATCACACCCAATCATCTTTTTAGTTGTACTCAAAGTAGACCCTGAATACCAAAAAGTGCACCTTCCTTAGTAAAGAGTTAGAATGCTACTAACTAGTATGTGACTAACACTCGGTTAACGAATTCTCTCTGAATACCGCCCAATGCAATTAATTAATGACTAATAATTGTTAAATATAACAACATTCAGAGTAATTATAACCAAATATTATTTATTGACACTCCTTACTTTTACTTTTTTATGTAATCCTTGGACGAGTCCATTTCTCGTAGGTACAGGCAGCTCAAAAATGATAACTCGTTGCACTACACTTAGGAGATCAACGTGCATTATTGTTCCTGGTTGAAGAAGAGGGTCTAACAGCGATTGTGTCGTCTGCGACACTTATCACGAGCGGAGTTCTGTCTTCAGTTATGTAGATGTCTATACATGAGCTTCCACATTCTACTTTTAAATCTAAATAAGTGGACGAGACAGTGCCCAACTCTGCCAACTGTGATTTGTCTCTGTTTCCCACAGAACAACATTCCGATTTCCAGTTCCACAGAACATACATTTCGTAATAAGTCATTTTCTAAGAATTATAATGCAATCCTTCTTGATAATGCTATTGGTTTGAACAACTGTGGGACAAGAGATGAAAAAATATTTTTAAGATCTGTAAATATTTTGGTCTCGTTAATTACTTAATAACCCGTAGTTAACTTCTAGCTATAAAGTCGAGTATTCCATAAATATACAAACAATTTAAACGGCAATTAAAACGATATCAGTTTCAACATTAAGCTCAAAGTTAACCTTATCAACATTTTTTTTAAATTGAATAAATTAAAGACAATGAAATATGTTTAAAATGTAGAACGTTCAGTTTGCAAATATTATTCTAGCCCAGAAATTAATGTCCGTAGTTTCTAAGGTCATAATTATTATTTTAACAAAAGAGACACTGACCAAAGCTTAATACCCACTTTATTTTAAATTATAACTTGTAACTGTTTCGGATATCTAGCATATCCTTCTTCAGACACTATCAAAATTAATGAAAATACAGACATATATATAAATGTTGTTACAACAAAGTTTAAATTCTTTAACCGTCATATATATAGTCATTGTTATAAAAAATTTTAAATTCTTTTAACAGACATATATATATAGTCATTGTTGTACTTTTTTATTTTTATTTATTTTTTCTTTTTTTCTCTTATTTACTGAGGCCGTCAGCCAATCCTATAAGTCTTCGTGTACACTTTCCAATTAATCACTTTCCTTCATTTTCGGTTCTTATAAGGGCTTTTTTCCTCAATTTTCTTTTTCTCTATGCTATTCAAACTTCCTTGCCATAATTCATTAATTGGTAAGCCCCCTGTCCAGTTCATCAGTTTATCTCTTCCTACCTTCTTTATCCAATCCGCTTCTTTCCACTTCCTTATTATCATTCTTTTCTCCATCTCCAATACTTCCGTCTTATCGCAATTATTTCCGTGATTCGTCTCCTTAACATGTTTAAATATGGCATAGGTAAATATGGAGAAACTGAAGAATTTATTGAAGAAAGGAAGGGTCAGAACTTATAGAAAGAGTGGAGAAACTTTATTAAGATCAATAAAGAAGAAGAATAGAAAAGGAACTAAAAAGATTAACGAAGAGGAAGAAGGGGTCATCTACAGGGTATGGTGTGAGGACTGCGATATGTCATATATAGGAGAGACAGGAAAGAGAATGAAAGAAAGGATAAAACAACATGAAGATGATGTTAGAAGGAAGAAAGATACCAATGCCATATTTAAAGATGTTAAGGAGACGAATCACGGAATTAATTGGGATAAGACGGAAGTATTGGAGATGGAGAAAAGAATGATAATAAGGAAGTGGAAAGAAGCGGATTGGATGAAGAAGGTAGGAAGAGATAAACTGATGAACTGGACAGGGGGCTTACCAATTAATGAATTATGGCAAGGAAGTTTGAATAGCATAGAGAAAAAGAAAATTGAGAAAAAAAGCCCTTATAAGAACCGAAAATGAAGGAAAGTGATTAATTGGAAAGTGTACACGAAGACTTATAGGATTGGCTGACGACCTCAGTAAATAAGAGAAAAAAAGAAGAAATAAATAAAAATAAATAAGTACAACAATGACTATATATATATATGTCTGTTAAAAGAATTTAAAACTTTTTATAACAATGACTATATATATGACGGTTAAAGAATCTAAACTTTGTTATAACAACATTTATATATATGTCTGTACTTTCATTAATTTCGATAGTGTCTGAAGAAGGATATGCTAGATATCCGAAACAGTTACAAGTTATAATTTAAAATAAAGTGGGTATTAAGCTTTGGTCAGTGTCTCTTTTGTTAAAACAATCAATCCAAAGCCATGAATAGTCTTACTTTAATTATTATGTGTACAAATTTATTCACTTTACGGAGATCTTAAAGCAATTATTAGTTCATATCATATCGTTTAGCAGATACTACTTGGCTTCCTTTCCACATTTTCATATCCTTCTTTTGTTTTCAAGTTGTTTACTATTTTATAAAAAAAGGGGATCAGCCTAGATGAGAGTCTTAAAGAAGGGACTCTATTACTATATTCAAAGCTATTACTACTGCTACTATTATATTCCTATTACCAATAATAATGGAAATAATAAGTTTAATCTTGATTACTCTCTTTTGTTTTAATACTTAGCATCTTATGTCAAAACACATACATAAACTCACCATACAATCTTCTATTTTAAGACTCCAGGTCGTTGGAATACAGAAACACAACAAACTGTGGTTATTGTCCACGACAACAAAGGTATGAGAGTACATTGGTCTAACAAGAAAGTCATGAATATGGAACTTCCTGGTCTGCCAACTAACCCACAACTATATTATTCTATTGGAGTGTATCGAGACACAATAAGACCCCTGTCGAGGGTTAAAGGTAAGATCTGTTTTGCTAATGATAAATATATACTACGGCTAATGGTAATTTAGTGCAATATATTTCAGAGTTAAAATTAATCAATAAGTTGTTCAAATAATATTCTAGTTCTTCAGGTCATCATCCCTTGTTAGTCATAACAAATTTTCTTCTTTCAATAATAGGAACATTCATACTGTAAAAATTTAATGCATAAGTATTAGCCACTTTTACTTGCTATTTCGAAATGTATAACTGTTGTAAACAAATCGTATCATAAGCATAATGATGAAGCACAATACGAAGTTGAAACGCAAATAACATTAATTTTGTTATAAAATTTACAGAAAATATAATGTGCATATCTGTGTTGCTTGTTTTCGTTCTCTACACCATAATGTTTATTTCAGTAAAAGTTACCAATTTACCACTGATTAAAAAATCTCGTCATTATAAATAACCTACGGATTAGCTTGACATTCTTAGAGATAAAAAATGATTAAGTGAATTGCTATACCTTAATGAAAGTGGCAGCTTCGACGTAATTGTTCCGTCGGTATAAAATACATATTTTAAATAATTTGCCAATTTAAAAATTCGAAGTAACATATTTTCGATATATCATCAATACTCTATCTATAAAAAAGGAGGCACCAAACTAATCCTTACGAATTAAAACTTCGATCGAAATCACATTATAGAATATAAAATGTTAATATATATTATATATATATATATATATATATATATATATATATATATATATATATATATATATCAAAACCTGGTTTTATTCGTAACATGTAACTCGGGAAACCTTTAAAAATTATAAATATTCCAATTTCACGAGTACAAGTCAGAATGGCCTCACCTTAACGACGTTATGTTCCAATATGTAATAAATTAAAATAATCCTAAATATTGTCAAAAGTTTAAATATCTAGATTATTCTACAACAGTGAATATAACGCTGAGTGAGACGATGTAATCATCTGAATGGGGGAATTTTAGACCCAAGTAGTAAGTGAAAATGCTTGAACTGGTATCTGCTGAAGCGTATCCGAGTCAGAATTGTGTAAATGGCTGGCCAGAGATGGAAGGCAAATCGATTATATACCCAGGACAGTACTCTCGCGAAGATAGTCATAAGACACTTAGAGTGTATTCACATACAGTAATGTTACTGAGAAAAAATAAATAGTTAATCGAATATGTAGGTGACGGAAGGTATGACGATGCTTCAGCAGAGATACAGTACCGAATATTTAACCATATATTCATTATTTAACTAATGCATGTTAGATTATTAAATAATTTAAAATACACTTGTAGTGAGAAAGTAAGCAGCGAAAATGGCAAGAGTACGTAAGATCACGAACATTTAGTGTATATGACCAAATGTAAGAACAAGAAATAGGGAAAGTCAAAACAATGTAAAACAGGTGACAGTAAGATAGAGGATCAAGAAAATAAATTTCTTTTTCTTCCTAGTCTAGTAAAATTTTGGTGCTTGTTTGCATCCCTGATATAAATATATATAGATACAGATATGGATACATAGATAGATATAGATAAAGTTATGACACGATATGCAGAACATTTAAGGTCATTCGTATGAATATTTAATCAATAATTTCTATCAGTGAGGAACGGGCACCTGCATGAGCGATAAAACTGTAACCGCCTTATGCAGAGTCGTTTTGACGTATGATTAGCGTCATACTAAAGACTGACTACTACAGGAACCTTATGTTAGTCGAACTCTCTACTATGACTCTAATCACGCGTCAAAATGACTCTGCATACGGCCTAAGAGTTTTATTTATGGGTTGAAACCAGCCAATTCTGACAATTACAATTAACAGTTCGTATTTAAACAGCAAAGTTGTATTATTTCCTGTACCGAACGCGTTGTGCTATATATCGATCAATGAGATTTTAATTATCGAACAGAATGTTTTATATAGTGAACAGTAGGGTGAGCCGATTTTTTTTTTTTCATTTCGATTGGCCGGTTTGCGGAAAAGATGCTGTGTGTTCGTGGTGGTCTAAACATAAAATTTATATTTTTTTGGTCAACCCCTTCCTTTGCCTCATGGAACTTGAATATTTTTTATATGTGGCTATGCAACCCGCATGACACCACGAAGAAAATTGGGCTGCATAGCTATAAACTTTGACTCATTTTTACACTGAAGCATTCTGAGGCTGTGGAAGAGAACGGTGAGATGCGATATTGTTCCTATGTAGTAAAAATGGTGATTACTTACACGACAAACTTTATTTTTATGTCTCAATTCATGTTCTTTGCATATAGTGTGAAAAACAATGTTGACATCCTCATATTGGAGCTTTTTCACTTTTATATCGTGAACATCCTCATATGGTGAACAATTTCTTTTAGGCCCGTTTATATAATAAAGAAACTTTTAATCAAGGAATCTGATCTCGAATAATCTTGAAATCGGCTGTGCGATAATAGAATATATGTATTTACCTACAACATTCTACACGTCAATATGTAAGGAGTTGAGTTGATTTTAGTTTAGCGTCCCTTTCAGCAGCGAGGCCATATGAGACATGGACCTACTGATTAACGTGCAATCCGAACCACATGAGCTCCCGCCGGGAATCGAACCCGGGTCTCCCACGCCAAAGGCGCGTACGCTAACCGCTTAGCCACGGAGGAGAATAATATGTAAAGAATTGTTTTATAAGAGGTAGGAAACATTGTGATTTTACACAAGTCCAGTAACGATCAGCAACACCTTTCGGACATTTGCCAAACCGTTTCAGAAGTTTTGTGTCCGTCATACCTTCAGAAGAAAAAACCTGGACCAATTTTCATGTCCAGCTTCTCGTACCTCCGTCTCCTAATATATATTAGTACCGAAAATCCCGAAGAAGCACTTTGTTGGCTACCGCAGTATGTCAGCAAAGTATATGCACGAGTTTGGTATCAAATAAAGGGAAACGGAATTCTCTCACTAACGGGACGCGACACTTGTAGCTATTCGCACAATGTGCATCCATCTTCCAGAGGATTTAAGATGAATCGTGTGTAATGTATTTAGTTCCAATACTTACTTTGCCCATCCGGAAAATTTGTTGGCAATGATCACCTACAGGAGCCAGGACATCTGAGTTTTAGGGTGGAGAAGAATCAAAAAGTGTTGTCAGAGAAACAGATCAAATCTACGTGAGTTTGTTGCCTCGCAAGTAAACTTAGACGCAAGTCAATATCATGAAATGATCGATTGGTTCTCAACGTACGTCATTGAGCCACCATGAACAAGAGAAAATTCTCCGAGAAAGGTAGAAGAAAATATTAGAGTCGTGGTTAGAGCTTCTGAGGAAATTAGATGTTTTCCGTGCCGTACGCAAGCAGTGGACAGGATGATAAAGTAGTTTCAAAACCGTCAGCATCATTATGTAGAGCAGATCGAAGAGATATCTTTATCAGGGAAAAATTAGATTCTAGAAAAAAATAAAAGAGTTTGACTCCAAGCAGCACAATCAAATATAAATGATCCAGAAAAGGAAGCAAATAGGGGACGGGTGAAACTCACTTTCCAGCTATGTACCCCTGGTGGGTTCTGGGGAAGTTTCAGAGTGGATGTGCAGAAACGATATAAGACCTGCAAGGGAGAGTTTGTCAACAATATTTCATGATCTTATGTACATTTTGAGATCCTCCCTGGTTCAGTGTCTAAATTTTGGAGATGAAATAGAACGCAGGAAAGTTACCCTCCGTTCACCTTCTGAAATGAACGGGAATCTTAAAGTAAACAGACTAAGCGAGAGGTAATAACTTGCATGAAATGATAACTCAAATTCGATAGTTAATTTGTTCATGTATTTTCATTTAAGGTGTAAATTATTGTATAATGTGTTGTGTGTCAAATTCGGGTATCTCATTCCTGCCAGATCAAATACGGCATCTCTAAACATTGAATCGCTGACAACTGATTTAGAAAGTAACACATAGCTCCAATGTTCCTAGTAGTCCTTGGAATAATGACCAGCTCCACAACGGCAATCCCAAATGGTTGACGTGATCGATGGTCCTTGAGTCTCCTGGATATCGTGGGTGAATCTCACAAACGGCGATGCGTAATCTTTTACGTCTTCATTGTAACAACGATAGAGTATAATTTAACTGAATTCAACATAAACTACTCGTTTTCATAATTCGACTTACCTTAGAATACAACTTCTCGACTTCGCACTCCGATGTTCTCTCCCCCAAACTCTCTCTACCTCTGACTCCAGACTTCTCTCTCACCTCTCCTTCTACTTCGCTCGAGACCTTCCATCGTCTAGTTTTTGTTGACTTCCTCAAATTTGGAATCTGCATTCTCACCATGACTTCAGAAGCGTGTTCTCTTTCTGCTCCAGGAATCTTCTCAGTTTCCTCATTCTTGTACATCGATTGCAATCCCTAGAATGCCTGTGTCCGCGATATTTGGCAATTCTGACATACCCGAAATTGTATCAGTGTTAACAAACCTTCTATAAACTTCATGACAAAAGATTTCCTTAATTCTTTCCAGTAATGCATAATTTACATTTTGTTCTCCTTTTTAACAATTAGAATAATCTGCAAATTGTAGTTTCCTTAATGCCAATCGTATATAATCGTTTCATAAACTAAATGCAATGTCATGCTTTTATGTAATCTGTTTTGATATTCGTTTCTTTCTTAACTCAGTTTTGGTGAACATAATTTAATATTAATATCTGAATTGTACTTGTACATGAAAAGATAAAGTCAAAAATCGAATATTAAAAAAATAAATAACCAAATATATGCGTTCTGCCACATGCCCCCTGCCTAATTAGAGGCTGCTACGCTGACTCACTAGATCTCAAAGGAGATCAATTATTTACCAACAGCCTCTATACAAAATTTCAATATACAATAAAATATATAAAATATAAAATATTACACAATATATATTATAAAACAGTTAAAACATCTAATGACATATTTAAATATCCCTATTCCAAAGATATTTTAATATTTTATTATTATTATTATTATTATTTTATTTATTTTTTCAAATTCTTCTACTACTATTTTGAGGTTTAATATATACATTAAGTTTATCATTGAGCATTCTCGCTCCGTCTATCAGGTGCAACTGGAATTACTACGACTCGATACTTTATACATTACAACTTCATCATGAGCTAAATTCTTTAATGTCTGCATCTCGTCATGTGCAGTCTCTTTGCAATTTCCAACATCTCAACACAGAACGTCCATGAGCAGTCTTGCCACTTTGTGGTAATTATTCTGCTTTTCCATGATTCGTCACGACAGGGATACAAAATTTTTACACACTCTATTCACTTTATTTTACAAACGAAAACATTTTATGCACTATTTTATATACAACACTCAATATTGCACTTCCTTTCAAGAATTTATTATGACTTGTTTTTATTCAGAACAACGTAACATATTCTACCACCACCACTGTTAACTATACTATGATAATCCGTTTTTGAGGGGATTGCTACGTTGTTCTTGCCCTTGCTGACACCCCGGATTTTGAAGTTCAATGTGAATTATTCGTACGTGTCTCTTTTAGTGAAGCGTCGGTTCCTGAAACGTCTTGAAGTACGTGTCCCTTTTTACGTTGAGTTTGTATTAAATTCCAGAAATTTTGTTCATAACACTACGATATCGCAGTGAAAGAATGATTCCTTCATACCTTTAGTTGTCCGAACCGATTTCCCATTTATTTTGCATTTTTTCGTGAAAATATTGTCAGTTCGTAATTCCGGTTGGCTGTCGGGACCACTATATCACACTCTACTCTCCTTTTGGTGATCATTCTCAGTGTCCTTTCTGAGCTGTGAATATGTATTTCTTTCTAAATTATCGAAAGATAAAATGATAGTAAATGACGCATTATGATCTGGCGAATTTTCGTTGCAAAGTGATTTGTGTGAGATTTCTTGTGTGAGAAGTGTATCCGTGTTATTGCCTAAAAAACATTATCTTGTGCTTGTACACCTTAGCATATATAGGCGCAGAATAATGCATGAAGTGAGTATCTATTTTGCTTGTTTTCTGCAAATCCGAAATACATTTCAGCTCTATACTTTTGTCACATCTATTCCTACTTTCTTGGCTTTGTTCAAGATTTCTTATTTTTACTAGAATATAACATGTACTTAAAATCACAAATGACAGCATAATCCCTAAAAACATAATAATTAATACAAGATACCAATTATCGAAGTTCATCTTTCCAATATTTATCTGAAAGAGAGAGAGAGAGAAAAAAAAATAGTTGGAAGAAAATTTGGAAGAAACAGGCTCATTTTGAAGCTCTAATATTTATCTAAGCCTTTATATATACTAATCATTAAATATTTTTATTGTGTATAGTCCTAAGCTTGTTAATTTTATGGTAATTCGTGGCATCTATTACGTATGTTGTTCTTCTGAGTTGAGAATTGGCAGAAAAAATAAGTTTAGTAGGCGTGTCCTTTCTGGAAGTCGGCCATCTTAAAACTAGCTTTCATACAAGTGTCATTCCTGTTTCGTCTTTCCTCCGCTTGATGTCACAAGTAGTCAGTAACTTGTTGATCGCAACGTTAATAAATAACTTTTCGGTGCTAATTAACTTATAATTCCAAAATCAAAGTAATGTAATTATGATATATTAACTAAATGATCTTAGTTTGTACTTTAATGCATTTTAATTATTAGTTATCAATTATTGAACCAAAATACTTTTCAAGAATTTTAAATGTTAAATAATTTTCAAAATTTTATTACATATTAATAACTTCTTATATTTTCATACAAGATATATTACTTGTGTATATACTAACCACATCAATAGGTGACCAACACAATTTTTTTTATTTTCTTTTATTCTCATTTGCCTCATACCTAGATAATCTATTTCACTTGCTGAATTCCTAGATGGTCTATTCCATATACGAATTTACTTTTAGTACTATTTTTGTTTTCTTTAGGCTTAATAGAATCCTTGTAACCCTTTAACTAATAATGTTTTTCATTATGCAAATTTAATCATTGTATTAGCGCTTCTATAAAATTTCTATATTCATTATATATATATATATATATATATATATATATATATATTACTAGCAATCTCGAGTAACTAATAACTACTTTTACAATATTTATCTAGCTTTATCTATTTACTATTATTAGCTAAGCATCGTTGTTTTCTTCTAAAGCTTATCCCATGCGCCCTTTTGATGCTTTTGATGTTTTTATTTCCCCCTTTTATCTCATAACAGATTTTTTAACTAGCCTTATCTAGCTTGTCTAGGCATTATCTATTTGTTTTGTTATATTTTTTTCGTTTATTGTGTCTTTCGTGGTCTTAATTGGACTTCATCATTTCACCTACTTACTTCTCATTCGGTTGATTGGTCTAGCTTATCCTAGATACTAGATCATAGATCTATCTATACCTATGGTTGACGGTGACGGTAATGGCTGATACGTAAGTACCTACTGCGTGTTTTCTATATATCGATTGAGTATTCAACCTTATTCATTTTTTCATGACTAATTATTTTGTATTTTTTTTTCAAATTTTGCAATTTTAGGTAAATTTTGAAAATTTAAATATTCTTAAACCATTATTGTTTTTGTGTCACAGTATACAAAAACATTGTCCTTACTTCTGATTTATTATTATTATTATTATTATTATTATTATTATTATTATTATTATTATTATTATTATTATTATTATTATTTATACATCTTCGTTTTGCAGTTTATATCCCCTGATAGATTTATATAATCTACAATACAATGTTACAAATGAACTTGTCATAATAATTAGTAGTCATAATTGCTGCAATTACATAAATCATGTAGTCTGTTTGTAATACCAATCGTTTTATGGTTGTATCCAATTTCAATTTTAACAAATTTTCGGCCAATGAATTTAGTTCGTGCGTATGTTATGAAAAATTTAATTATTTTTCCGCCCAATTTCATATTAAATCAAATGTCTATTGTTAGCTTCAATTACGGTTCTTTTGGTTGGCATAGCTACTTCTTAGATTATCATATTATCAAATTGACTGTAGTTTACAAAATACGAACGGCTATTACCATACATCAGCTTCGTAGATGTAACCTCATGATGTTCACCTAATTTAGTTAAATAACATTCCCTTAATGATGAATACAGTACTCCTGCGTATGTCTATCTATATATTACTTTAGCTAGCAATTATTCACAAATTTTGTTGGAAACTATGCAAACATCCATTAAATGCAATATTATTCAAGCACTTCGCTTCATTATCTAATGTTACTATTTCGCAGAAATTTAGAAAACTTTTGAATTTGCATTTTCATTTACCTAGCGTGTGATATATATACTATTTGCAAAGTAAACTACTTGTGGTCATTTATAAAAACTTATACAATTTTGAATTAAATAGCCCATTGAAATAACATTATACAGTTTTGACACATTATTATCGTAAGTAATTGGCGTTTCCAACAATAAATCGATATTATTTTCATTATAGTGATATTTCATAAGATATATAGAAGATTTATACACATTTACAAATTTATCAAGATTTTTATTTATTTAATTATTAATTTTATGTATGTATTAATTTATTTGTACTCTAGAGACACCGATTGTTATAGAGGTACATCTTCAAAACAAATTATATATATATATATATATATATATATATATATATATATATATATATATATATATATATATATATAATTATGTGTGTGTGTGTAAACTCTAACATCCTAATCGTCTAATCACTGTAACCAACACATGTCTACCGATTCAAAATTCTGATGGAATTTTGCATTTCCTCAGACCTCGGATTAGGCTTTGGTTGTTAAACTGCCGCCCTACTGGCAGTCCATCGATAGACCCACTTCCTTTACAGTTAAATAAATTCTTAATTACTTCAATTTTTAAATCATTTCAGTCCGTTCCAATTTCCTATACGCGATCTTCTCGTTGTTCCGTTCTCTTTTGATTGTCACTTTCCGACTCCTCATCTTCATCTTCATCACCCTGTTTATCCTCTTCTTGATCTCTGAACGATTTAATCCTTCCAATATCTATTGTGTCAACATTTATTTCTCCTTTCTTTGTTCCATACTGAACCTTGTAAGAATTATTGTTGATCTTATCTAGTATTATGTCTTTAATATTATACTGTCCTCCAAAAGAACTTTGAATTCCTGCTCTGGCCATTTCGTTTATAAGTACAGTTTGACCGATTCCAAAACTCCAAATTGCTTTTCAATCTGTTTCTTTTGCGATCTGAACTTTTTCTCTAGATTTCGGTACGCAAGCTTTCTCGTCTCCTTAACCTCTTGAATTCGTACTTCGTTTTCTATATACTCACAAGAAATGTCTAAGTCGTGTTCCAAAAATGTTCTTGGCTTCTGTCCGTGCAACAAATAATATGGCGATAATCCTGTTACATTGTGTACCTGAGTGTTCATTCAGAATATTATACTTGGTAATATCTCATCTCAATTCGTAAATTCTTTAGCAATGTAATGTTTCATGACTTGTTGCATTGACGCAATTCTCGTTCAGAACTGCCTATTGAATAATGAGCTCCTGTGTTTGCAAAATGAAGGTTCATTCTAAACATTTCGGCCATTTCTTCCAAGATCTTACTCCGGTGAGCAGACAATCTGTCAACATTAAGAATTTCTTGGACCCATATTTAGTAATTAACTCTTTGAACATTACCTGCGCTATTATCTCCGCATTTATTGCAGGTACTGCTCGGGCAAATACATACCGTGTTGCGTTATCAACAAACATTAGAATATACTTATTTATATTATTTTTCGATCTTTTAAACGGTACTATCTCATCCAATGTTACAAATTGGAATGGTGTATAACTCGGATATGTTTGTGCATGAAACGAGACTCTGCCTGTTTTGGTCTTCTGTACTTGACAGCTTACATATTGGTGTACCTTTTCGTGTATTTCTTCATATTAGGAAATTTAATTACCCGTAATGAGCTTCTGTAACATTTACTGTAGGAGTAACGTCCTCCTCCGTACATCGAACAATGTAATTGCCTAAAAACTTGTTCCGTTAATGAGAACGGAATAAACAACAACAATTTTGTACCACTCGCCAATTTCTGTGTTCGGTATAATTTATTTTCCTTAGTGATGTACAATCTTGCTTGTTTCTCTGCATTTATGTCCACGTCTTCTGGAAGTTCAATCGCAATCATAATTGGACCGAGAAACGAATATCTTCTCTGTAATTCACCTACGTCCACGTCCTTGTCAAATGTTAAATTAATTTCAAACTCTTCTTTATTCACCTTTAATGTCTCAAATCCACATCAACTTTTGATGGTTCTATTGCTGTATTTCGTGATATTGTGTCGCTGGGATTTTTCTCTCCCGGACAATGAACAGGCGTATAATTGTAATGAGGAAATTACAGACTGCAACGAACTAGCTTTGGAGCTAATTTTTGCGTTGTTTTGGGGTAGGTACGCGCCTTACAGTCAGTGAACAATTCGAACTTTTTTGAATAAATAGTAATTAAATTTTTTTAATGCACTCACCACAGCCAAACTTTTTAATTCTATCATGTGTCTCAACTCTTCTTCTGGCCTTAAAACGCGGTTATAATACGCTACGGGAGACCATTCTCCCTCTCCTGTTTCTGCATCAATACCGCACCAATAGATTTTGTTGATGTGACTGTATATACCCTTTTTTAAGTTCTCACGAAATGGAGCTAGCAAAGGGGCATTCATCAATGCTTCTTGTAATTTTTCAAATCCTTCCTGGTGATTCTCGTAACATTCGAACTTTTGACCCTTTTTGATCAAAGTTTCGTGCTCAAAGCACCCGAACTTATGACCGCTTTTTCCGCATAATTTTTACAAAATTTTCGGACAATTTGTTAAGACGGAGGAGTGCGCCACAGCGGCCGGAATATTGGTGTTCAATTTAACATGGGATCTCAACCATTTTTTAGGCAAATCACGGCTTCATTTCGTTCTTTCGCAAAAATGTCTCAGTAGCGCACTAAACATGATGCATCTCATTTTAAAGATGCAATTTGAACGCTGTGCGTGATATTTTCTTCTTATAAATATAGATAATTATAATCCAAATTCCCATATGAAAATGATCAAAATCAGACGGAAAAGTCTTCTGTTTTTTTACAGTAAGGAAAAGAGCTAAAAACTTCGGACTTTTTTGAGAATGGAGTACAATCTTTGTATTTGTGCGCTACTGTACTATTTTTTCGCTGTTTCCAAAGACATCCATTTCACAATCGATGAGAAATTATATCCTTCATAATTGAATCTACAGAAATCAGAAATCAGATTTTTTCTTGTTCACGTACTTGGCCGTATAACTGCTAGATGGCACTATAGTCATTCCTCATCCCCCTTTCCTTCTCAGCGGGAGCCAGTCCTTTTGAAAATCTACTTTGAACTTCTTAACAGGAGCGGGAGGAAGAAAATCATCGTGAAGAACGGGAACTTCAAACACGAGGAATGGCAAAATTTATGACCTCTTTGGTTGATGGTTTCTGTTTCAGCAGTACAGTGTGTTTGTAGATGGTTTCTGTGAGAAGAAGTAATTTATGTTTGTAGCGATAAAGTCAACATTTCGACAAAAATTTGTGAAGGAGAAGCCGAACCAAAGTCTTCGTTTATAGCGGCCCATACACGTAAACACATGCCTGAAGAAACAGCCCGACTTGTATGAGAAATGATAAAACCACAGGCAAGTTGATCGTGTATGGCCTCGTTCATTCATGTTGAAAGTTTTCAAAATCTTCTGAAAACATGTTAGATGTTTTTGCCGTTCTGCATGCATGTTTACCGTGTATGGGCTCGTTCATGCAAGGTGGCTGTTTTATATTTAGGTCCGCCAATCACGACAGCGGAAGAAATCACGTGAGTCTCTCCTCCGTCGCATGCCAAGGTCGTGAAGTTGCAGAAAGAAAAAGCACGCGTTTCCTCGTCCTCCACATTTCTCAAACTACTTTCAGTATGTTGGACAGCACGTTGGTACGTGTGTGGTCAAAAAATTCTTTCAAGATGCATCATGAAAGAAACCTTTCATACATGTTCGTAATGCATGTGCGTGCGTCTATGGCGCGCTTATCTATTCCAAGAAAGAAATGAAAACTTCCTGCAGGCTAAGAATATACATGCAAGAGAAAAAATAAGATACATTATTATAATCTTTAGGATAGATTAATTCCCGAAATATTCTTTGTTTACCTGTCAAAAAATCAAGAATAATATGGTATAAAGCTCTTTCATCAGCTTCCATCGTACAACATACTAGACACACACATTTATATACATACATACATGTACATATATATTATATATATATATATATATATATATATATATATATATATATATAGTGGCGGATCCAGGATATGATCAAGGGAGGAGGTAAACCATAGTTTGCATCTTTATCCAGAGTAAACAGGATTGAAGCCCATTTTATTCAGTGTATACCTGAGCGTCAAGGGGGGGGGGGCTATAGCCTCTATAGCCACCCTTGGATCCGCGCCTGTATATGTATACTATTTACAGTGCCGGAGTTACGTGTAAGCGAAACGAGCTATAGCTTAGGGCCCCGCTCTCTTGGGGGCCCTAAAATCTGAAGAATAATTGGATTTCTAAAATATAAGAAAATTTAAAAAAATAAAGTAAAATTTATATATACGTAGCAACAGTGCTTCCTGCTGTGTAGCCTACGTTCGTTTAATTAATAGGGCTCCTACCAGTCTGCTCCCTAAATTATCTCTAGTTTCTTCATTGCTGTATGTAGGGTGCGTATGTTCATCTTGACACATAAAGGACCCCATTACCTTCAACAGCTTGGGGCCCCACTAAACCTAAATCCGACTCTCCCTATTTATGCATGTTTGCTCCCTCTTTTTTCGAAGCAGTGCTTCTTTGATATTGCTTCCAATTTCGGCAGGTTTTACCAAGGGGGGAAGAGTCCTTACTCATTCCAGGCATTCAAACTAGGGACTGGACTACTTGCTTCCAACATTCTGTCCCCCATGTTTTCCGGTCTGAATCAATTGTCTAAAGCCCATAAAACATTCAAATTCATATGTAATGTTGCTCATCAGTGTCGACACCTAAATATTTCTCAATCAACGGTAGGGGTGTTTGGTATCCTCAATCTGTCTCCCTCTTATTAGCGGAGCGGTAGTAATATCCGGTAGTAATTCTTTTAAAAAAATGTTTTTTAATGTATGTAGTATGCATAGGAAACTAAATTTTAATATACCCTAGTAGTATAGAAACGTACCATACGGTACCTTACCAAAATAAACACCCTATGCCAAGGACGCAAACATACAATAATAAAACAATAATAAAACAATAAATAATAAATAAACAATAATAAAAAAAGATAATAATAAACATTTTAAAGATATTCTTTCATTAATCAAGTCGCACTTAAAAGTTAAAAAAAATGTTTATGCGTGACTAAAAAAAAGGGATGCGCTCTCATATAGGCTTACAGTTACTTATAAATTCTTAAAATGACGCACTCCATTCTTTTTATTTAGTCTTGCATAAACAAAATTATTTTTAACTTTTTAGTGGGAATTTATTAACAAAAGAATGTCTTTAAAAGGTGTCTTATCATTTTTTTTTAATTCGTTGGACACCTTTTCCAAATCCTAAAGTGATATGCAACCAGGGATACCAGGGCTGGTTAAAGGCTAGTATTTATTTTAGGATATGGAAGTTGAAAATAAAAACATATTAAAATTTGCTTTTAAAATAAATAGATATATTGCAAAGTATGAAAGTAAGAATGGAATATTGTATTGTCACCGGACTTACATCGCTCTGCAACAGTTCTTAGTTCTATGACGTCAGGAAATAAGTTCAATTTATACGAACACTTATTTAATGTTTGAAACAAACACCTGTTACATCCTTGTACACTCATGTCCAAAATGATTGTCGCATTTCTATAACTGTCTTCTTGTAAAAATATCATGTAATAATGATTTTGCAGGAGACTTTTAATACTGATACTATGTGTACAATCGGGAAATATATGTGGTAAATTTCATAGGAAAATACAGTAATTATAAATACGAAGATTAGAATGAGTAAAATAAAATGTTGCTAAATGGACACGAAAGTTTTGTTTTCGTTTTATTGTTCTTATTTACTGCTCTTTTGACAGGAAATTTGCCACATACATGTCTTTGCCGATTGTACGCATACTAACATTATAAGAAATACCGGGTGAATTCGTTATCAAATTATATTCCTACAATAACATATTTATAGACATGCGACAATAATTTTGGACATGAGTGACACATCTTTTAATTCTATTGTTAATGAAGTGGTCTATTTCCCCCAATAAAAACCAACATCAAGCAGGGCATGTGCTCCCTCCTGTCCTTCTAAGACGGGCCCCAAGGCTGAATGTAACGTTGCGGCTTTTTCCTGTTATAATAGGAAAAACTCAGGATGGTCAGCAACTGGTATCGAACCCAGGACCATTCGAATGTGAAGGCGAGAGAGAGGGTAAATTTGGTGGTCATATTTTGAAGAGAAAATAAGGAAATGGATTCCACTAAAAAAATGATTCACATTGTCAATACATTTCAAATCTTTGTCTGGGTTTTCTGCCTTTCAATTCCAAGTTTTTTTAAAACCACGAAGGCTCTAAATAAATTAGAATATCGACTCTCCCGTGTGTGTGTTTTTTTTTTTAAATACTGGCATGGTTCTTCTTTTTATATCAGATTCTTCCCGCACTATTCTGTTATTTACCATAGGTAGAATCCTTTGAAAAAGAGACAGGCGACAAGTGCTTTAGTTCTCTATGGTATGTTTGTGACCGTTGTAGATATTTGAGTGGCTCTCTGACAGGGAGCTGACGGCTGATATCATGTTGGTCCCTGTTATTTATTTGTTTCTTCAGTTCTGTTTCTCTTTTAGCCAAAAGAAAAGAATTTCACTCTTCTGTCCCATTTACAGCCGTAACCATCCCCCTCCTACTCTGTCCAACTTTGACCACATGCAGGGGAAAACGAAGGAAAAGGACGTGTGCATTTGCATTGACGGCATTTCAGCGACAACCCCATCTGTTGCCAGAATAAGGAAACACTTTGCACTGCGATATCTTCGATTTGTCAAGGTCACTTGACTCCCGCCGGCTCTTAAGCCTAAAAATGACTTTAATTCCTTAACCGATTTTGGTGGTTTACAAGCCTTGATTGCTTCAATGACCTTCGGGCTGATCTCGCAACGTGCGTCGCTGACTAGATAACCTTACGCCAGCACTTTTTGTTCCATGAATTAGCATTTTCCTACGGACAACTTCAGACCAATACATTTCCTTAATTCTTTCCAGTAATGTATGATTTAGATTTTGTTATCCTTTTTAACAATTCGAGTAATCTGCCAAATTGTAGTTTCCTTAATGCCAATCTTATATAATCGTATCATAAACTAAATGGAATGTCAAGCTTTTATGGAATCTGTTTTGTTATCGTTTCTTTCTTAACTCTGTTTTGCTGAACATAATTTAATGATTAATATCTGAATTTTAGTTGTACATGAAAAGATAGTCACAAATAGAAAATTAAATAAAATAAGTAACCAAATATATGCGTTCTGCCACAATTTATAAAGTGTTTTGAAAATATTAATGTAATTTCTTCGTCTGAGTGATTATGATTTTTAACACATATGAATAATATTGCCTCTTACTTTCCTTTTGCGTTTTATTTTCAGTCACAGTATGCTTTCGTTTGAAAAAGAACTAAAGATTATAGCTGTGCAGCATAATTAAATTTGTGGTGTCGTGCGGGTTGCATACCCGCAGATATAAAAATTTTTAAGTTCCATGAGGCAAAGGAAGCGGTTGACCAAAATAATCCAATTTTTTTGTGTCGACTACAACTAACACGAGGCAACTTTTCCACACCAAGCCAATCGAAAAAAAAGAAATAGCTGTGCACCACAATTATCTTCGTAGTGTCGTGAGGGTTGCATAGCCGCAGCTATGATAATATTCGAGTCCCACGAAGCAAAGAAAGGGTTGACACAAAAAAATATTAATTTTGTGTGTAGACTACCACTAACACAAGGCAACTTTTACGCAACCCGGCCAATCGAAATTTAAAAAAATGGCGAACCTAAGTGAACAGCAAGGTTTAAATATCGAACAGAATATTTCACTTTTAAGTTCAATTTAATGTTTCAATGGATATAGTAACATTGTAAACATTTCACATCTATAAATAGTATAAACTAAGACAGCAGATACAAAGAGATATATTAGATTGTTCTAAGCTACAAAATATGTTTCATATTTCCACTCTTCAGCACAGAGAGAAGCACGTCTAACGTTAATCCTTTTTGTTTCCTTTTTTCCTTCAGTTCTTCCCGGTATTCTTCGAAAGATATTGGATACGTTCCCTTCAACATAAATTGATGAAATTTCCGAAACATCATGAAATCTGACAAACTGTTTGAAAGAATCATCACTACAACTTGAGGAAGGCGAGCATGCAAATTCCGAAGTGATCTCATCTTGATGCATTAATATTTGCTTATAATTTTTGCCTCACTTTTCGAAATGACGGGCTCTGGAAAATCCTTCTTGGGTGAAGGTGCGTACAATTCTAAACGTTCATTATTCCATGTGAATTTACGATTATCACTGTCTTCCTCTTCGTTTCCTTTAGCTGAGCTTTTACCACTTGTTCCGTTTTGATGAGCCAATTTAGTTTCATGTGTTGCATTGTACCCGGTTTTAATACTTTTCCGATAAGCATACAATTCTTGGTCACCACTACTCTGTTACTGTTCATCACATGTTAGTGTGTCACAGAACAAATTAAGAACACAAGGAGGCAGTAATTCTTTCACATCATCAAGCACGAAATTCAGTTTCTGATAAGAAGTAGGGAACAGCTGGTAAGAAGATGAAGGGCTACTGTGGTCACTCTCTTGCTATGGGTATCCCTTCGGGGTTTTTCAGAATATCGCCAACACACTTGCTGTAGTCTACAGCGTGATTCAATGGATAAAAACTATACGCACGAAATGTGCTTTCCACTATTTCTTGTTTGACGGCATTATCCCAAACTTTCTTCAACATTGGTGGAAAATTTACTTTCGTAACCGATGGTCCAAGAGTTCAAATTTTCTCGCTCTGAAAAGCATTCTCACATGGTCGTTCCAACTGTGAAAATACACCTATGCTGCGTGCTAGTTGCAGAAGATGACTGACGTTGAGGAAATGACAATTCATGATCGTGACAATATTCACTGACCTGAAGTGGTTCGTGACTCTTCTGGACATCAAGGAAGAGAATAACAGGAGGTGTGATTTTATCAGTCTCTAGCCAAGGCCTAAACTGTTGAAGGTAAGACAAAAATGCTGTAGTCCTCATCCAGCCACTTTCTGTTTTGTCATAGACCCATGGCTCTAGTATATTATTCTTGATAATTTGGTGAAGTCGTATGTTGCTATAGACAATTACGGTTCCGGCACAATGCTCGCAAGCACAGAATTTGCTGAGTACTGTTATGTCTTCTTTTTCTTTAGATGTTGCTGTAATTTGAAGCTGGTCTCCTCTCATACCAAGGTACTTTCATGAAACCCTGTAGAAAGTTTGTTTCATCTGCGTTGAAGATTCTTCATGAGTCAACCACAACTGCACTTAATCTCTCAGGTTCAAGATAGGTGGAAAGTTCAGCAATGTGGCCGCTTATTCTCTCTTCCGAAACCGTAGCCCCTGCCCTTGCTAATAGTTAAAGTCTTCTTGTGGTTGATACTATCTGGAACTATCCTAGCATCTGCCTGGTGTGAACAACGAGAGGCGAGGGAAATTTCATTCAGGATCTCTCGTCTAAAAAGAAAAAGAAAACTTTTACCTAGATATACACGACTCCAGAAGTGCATTCCCATCTGAAATTATGCCTTTCCTGCAATAGTAGGCAACCCCCAAAGGAACGTTGGAGTGGTTGAGGATTAGAAAGGCGTTGGTCCAAACTTCAGTTTTGTTACAAATATGACAATGTGGCAAACTGCAATTAAGAAAATAAAATTGTTAAGGATGACGATAATATTATCGTGAGAGCAATGGATGACGTAAAAAGTTACAAAATGATCTAACTTAAGCAGCTCAAGAAGTTGAATGCTAAAAAAAATATATAAGAGGAAAGCATTTTCTTTCCTTTTTCAAAAAAAATCTCGCAAAAGATAAATGTTACATACTGTAAAGGTTTAACATAAAAGCTTAACAGCACAGAAGCAAACATACATACGAAACAGAAAGAGACACAAACACACAATAATTGACACCAGTGGCATAGCAGAATTGCACGTCTCCCTTGGAATACAAAGAGATGGGGCCGTGGCTGTAAATCCAATTCTAAAATAATAATAATAATAATAACTCGTTTCCTTTTCAAAATTTCTGACTGTGCCTAAGAGCATGTCTGCATATAGCGATCATGTGGGCACATTTTGCCAATGAGCGCTTCCAAGGGCCAAAAGGTATGGAAATCTCCGAGAGAGGAACAAAATAAACTTTCATACGATAAATTCCAGGATAAAAGTTCGAAGTACTAACCTTTAACATATGCTATTTTGTTTCTTTGTTTCGGGATTAGAAAAATTCTGGCGCCTAAGAAATTACAGTATATAATATTGCAAATATGCAAGTGGATTTATTTACATTGCAGTTTGTGGTAATAAAGAAATTGTCGATAGAAGACATTGTTGTAAAAATTAAGTTTTACTTCTTCGTCCATCGCAAGTCTTAGGGACCCTTTACACATCACCCCTTCCCCCTCGAATATCAACATGTTAAATTTAGGATGTTAATGTATCGATGTTGATATATTTGCGATATCGAATATTGATGTATTTCAATATTTATATCGACGATTTCGATATATCGACCTATCTCAGTGGCCTACAACCTAGACACGAAGCTTGAAATATGCTGGAATCAACAATCAAAATCTATGTTCTTCCATTTTCGTATCCAAGGTTGAGGGGCAAGCGGTGAACCCGAAAAAAAATTGTATAACAAAGAAATCTTAAAATTAGTTATACTTTCCTCTTAGTAGGAAACTATTACTGTAATTTTCCTTTCATTTCTGTTTGTCATTGCAAATCAACGACAGTACACATACCTTACATAGTAGAGTAAAGGCCGCGGTGGCTAATCGATAGAGCGTTCTCGCCTGGTGCATGAGGTCCTTGGTTCTATCCCAGCTCTCGCCAAGTAAATTTATGATGAAGAAACACCGTGGACGTGAGTTTTCTCGAGGTTCTCCCTTTTCCTCCCACTTTCTTCATTCCTCCATTTCATTAATTTCTAATAATCACCATCTCCTTTAACGTAACCGAAATACGCGTGAGAGTAGAATTCAAAGATTTAATGTAGGAGTATACGCTATAATTGTTCACAACTAGGCAAACCGGAACAAGCTTCCTGTGATATTAGAAGAGGAGTTCTGCAAAATAATCATAATTCATTGTCCTTGTTTCTATCAGTACTTTTGCTACACACTCAGAGCTACAAGACTAACAAAACTAGAAATTAGAGATTTCATTCCTTTTTTTCTCTCAGACTAAAAGACTTCTGCATTTTGCTGAGATTGTCATGTTTAAATATGTTTCCTATGGCAGGCTTGTTCTGGCCACCGGGGATTCGAGGTAATCGGTAACCGAAACTGTAAAGTTTGTCGACTCTCAAATCTCAGTTTGTTAACAAAAATTTCACATATTATTTACCACAAAAACATTACTGGTTGTCTTTCCATGGTGAATTACTTAACTTATTCATTTACAATTATTAAAAAATGACTAATTTCTTTTAACAGAAAAGATCACTATAATTCAGTATAATGAAGTAGTGGTTGCATGAAGATAAGAAAGGAATCAAAATATTGTTTAATTGTGGAGTCGTGCAAGAGTATAATGAAGTAGTGGTTGCATGAAAATAAGAAAGGAATCAAAATATTGTTTATTTGTAGTCGTGCAAGCTGAATATTAAGCATAAGTGTTTATAATCCAATACTCTTGTGTGACAGAATTTGAAGACATGTGGTTGGTTTGTTTACTGATCCTGCCTCCTAGGGATGGGCATAGGCAAGTTCGAGCGAGTTTTATTTGGAACTTGACTTGATTCGCAAAATTGTCTCGAACTGTAGTCGAGTCCACTGAAAACGAAGCAAATTCTATATGTAGTTATAAATTTTCTGGAAAGAAGACATGAGGACGTCAGGCACAATAATACGAAGGATCATAGAGGATTTTATTGCCCACTACACTGCAATTATATAAATATTATTATTGTTATTATTATTATTATTAATAATAATAATATAAAGGATGCTAGAAACGTTCATTAAGTCACTTCAAAATGAATACCAAACTTGGTAGTCATATAAATTACTTAACTTCCAGTAGAACTGTAAATCCCTGAGACACGTCTTGAATAATGTAAAAAGTTTACAACATACTTTGTTGTTTACGTAAGGTTCGGTTGCAAATTCGGTGGTGTTCATTGGATATACTGATCCAAAATACATTCTAATAAACCCAGTAGGTAGTGTACGTCATACCTTCCATTACAGACTACTAATGCAAATTTAAAAAGAGAAAGAATCGAAACGAAAAGAGAAAAATGAATGAGTGCTATTTTACTGCTAAATTTATGCCAGAAACACTCTCTATTAAAAGTCCAAACTTCATCATAATGGAAAGTTAGAGATGTTGAAAAGGAAAATGTCATGTTCCTTATATCTATGTAAATGTATGTAATGATTTTTATTATTTTATATTGACTATGCATTTTAGAGGAGGGGAGGGGGAGCTTTCTGACTTCTTCACTCTTTAACCTTCCAACCAATCTCGGTGAAATTTTCATCATAGATGAAGTTTAGACCTGAAGTGGTTTTGTCGTTTCACTTTGACTGTGCAATTTTGGGGAGCGGGACGATCATTTATGCATGATCACAAATTTTCCGATATTAGTGTCAAATGTAGTTTTTGCGGGTTGCAGAGATGCAAAGTGGCTCTTCTGATGCTAATTAAATCAAAATTCAGCACCGCAAATTGACAAGGAAAAGGAAGAAGATATATAAAAATGGTAGAAAATGGCGAATATCAGTGTCGAATCCATAATTTTCGGGGTTGCTTAGATGAACAATGACACTTCCGATGTAATGGTTCACAAGATGGAGAGGGGTAGGAGAAGTACATAAAATCATCAAAAATGACTTATATTAGTGCCAAATTCATAGCTTTTTGGGGTCTTGAGATGAACAGTGACCATTCTGATAAAGTTTAAAAGCAAATTCAGACCTGCAACTTTGCGGAGGAGGAATGTATATCACCAATATCAGTGTCGAATAAATAGCTTGTGGGATCGCTGTGGAGAAAAGTGGCATTTTTATGTCGTTTATATCTAAATTCAACCACGCCACGTGGTGGAGAGGAGAGGAGAGAAATATAAAAATTATAGAAAATTGCCAATATCAGAGAGCGCTTTAATAGTAGTAAAGATTGACTGACTAACTGGACATATTACTATTCTTTTTAATTTAACCCAACGAATAAGACCTAAATATTACATCCTTTTCCATTACAAATAAGCATACTAAAGTTGATGGGAAAAAGGAAAATAAATTGGTTTAGACCCTGTCTAAGAATGAATTGCCTTATAAGAGTTACTTTCGAAGAATTAGTGCCTGGAAGGAAAAGAGTGGGAAAAGGTATCACCTCCTGGACAATATGAATACCGAAACTCGGATGTCATGGTTACTTAAAGTTATACTAGAGACTGTTTATATGAACATGAGGAAAGACAATACCACGCATAATTACTATGCTGGTGCAGAACGGAGTTTAACAAGAGCGGAACTCGTTAACTTTAGAACATCATTATCAATACAGCGTACCTACAGAAAGGACAATTATTATGAGACATAGTTCAAGTTACTAATACACGAATTACTAATTAAGACACTTACGTGGCCTGTACTTTGTCATTAACTTTTTACTATAATTATCCACTTTGACTCAGTGATTCATTACATACAAATTAAATTACTTCTAACTATTCCACTAATACGCAGCCATGACTTCTTTGTATCGCCGAACTAACTAGCCTTTCAAGCAACGTTTATAATTCCGCAGACATAGATAAATTCCAGCGATGAAGGGAATCCGATTTCAACTAGGAAATTTGAGTAAATGATACTAACTTACATGGCCCGTTAATTCTAATACTTATAGACAAAGGAAACTCCATGGTTCTCTGCAACGCATAGCTGCATATCCGTACACATCCAAATTATTTTTATTATTTTAACGTGCTTGAAACATTGAAAATAGTATTTATAACTAACGCTACCTTCCACCAAATGGTAACTGTCCAAATAGGCCGCATCAAAATTACTATCCGAACGAGCTAAATTTGAACAGACTACATAATAGAGGGATGAGATAATTAGCCACCATACTTTCCAGTATGCGTTGGAATTATGCTTTCGGGCCGGCTTACCTTTCTACTTTTCTGATTGGCCAGTTCGAAACAACTACTTACATACGAAGGAAATTTGCTAAGTACTATTAATTTGTATTTGATACAAAATAACTATTATCATTGAAAGATGCCAATATACTATTCTTTATGTACTAAAGAAAACGAAATATTACTATGAAAGACCATTACATATAGTAACGTTAATTCGTTCATCAGCTACGTTACATATTCCCTGATTCTAAATGTTTGTGCAATGCACGAGATTATCTAGAATAACCCAACACAGTTATGCACTTCAAATATATATTATTATCCTTCAACTTATACCTCGTTCGCCACATTAAAATATTATACAGAAGATGGTTCTTCGTTACATCTATATTCTTTTAGTTACCATAGCAATGACATTAAATATATAAACAAATCATCATAGCAACGACTAGAAGAAAAATCTCAATATAATACAAAATATTTAAATTATTTCTTTATGTAATTTCTTCTTCTTCTTCTTGATAGCTTGTGCAGTTTAAATAGGTCACTTTGCCCGTAAATAAAAATGATACTTAAAAGTACATAAGAGATATACATTATTGTTGTGTAATGGCTCCAGATGTATGGGACTTCTTTACATTGATCATAATTAAAGAAAGAATCCTGGACCGTTAGACATTTCGTATACAAGTTTTTGAATAACCCTCTTATATTTAAAAATTACAATTCATAAAATAACATATCATTTTCATTTTATCTCAATATTATTTTTATACTTATCCCATAATCAATTTTAAGTCTATAAAATTAAAGACGATAAGGAGATATTCAAAATGTGGTGCACTTGTTGGTTATTTTACGTCGTAAGTAGATTCTTTAATTTGATGTCATTTATTCTCGTTAACAGGAAAGTTTATGAAAGTCGGGATACAATATAACATTCATTTATTCGGGCATATGTAATATAAGCTTGATATACAATATTTGTATTTAATGCATAGCTATGATTGTATTGAATTTAGACGAAGTGAGAATTACATCGAAATCAGAACAATATTCAAAGTGAAACAAAACAGAAACCAATTAATATCACAAAAAGAACAATCACACAATCAAGAATTGCTTACGCTAATGACTAATTTGAAACTTCGATATTATTTATATTAATCTTAGATAAGACTTCTGAAGGGACTAGCTTTTTAACTAATTGCATCCATTTATTTTTGGTATGTTTTGACGGATGCCATAACCTTAGGTTAAGTTACATTATTAAGAGATTGGATTAGGTTGCATTGAATAGCACAATCTTGATTACAGTCCGGTATTTTTTTTATTTCACCAGTTCTTTGGTTCCTATTTTGAAAATTTCTGCCACCTATGTAATTATTACAAAATCTGGGAGTACGTGGAAAATTAGATCGATTGTTTACATTCTTCCTAGAAACGGAACTATTATTACTTCTATTTCTTCTGAAATTAAATTCTGTCGTATTGTAGTTACGAGTAAATCTAATTTTACTCCTCGTACTATGATTACAATCCTCTCTAACACGTATATTTCGAACAGGAATATAGTTAGATTCATTTCTTTTATTATTACTTTGCAATCAAATCTGACTTTCATAATTTTGAACAATCATTATTAAATGATTGAAATTTATACATTGCGACGAAATCAATACTTGCTGAAGCTTATTAATATCAGTAGTAATTTTTGATACTGGTGCGATAATACGTGACTCCTGCTGGTAAGGATTGATTTGTTTCAGGTCATTATACGCTGCGATTACAAGATCAGGAAGGTTTTCATCGACTTTTGGATCAAAACGTCTATTCTTTATCTATGCATCCGTGTCTGCTAACATAAAGTCATTCTCGAAATAAGCCAACAATGCATTTCTAAAATCATAGTTACGCAAACTACCCCTAATTGCTTTGTACCATACAGAAGAGGGTTCTAACAAAATATACGGTAAGAGTTTAAGAAAACTGGCCGTACCTATGCCAATTAACTCGCATTCTTTCTCAAATTTCTCTAGAAACGTACTTGCTGGGATGTTTTTATCTGCCACTAAATTTTGTTCCTGACCTTATTTCACTGACCTTCACCCGATTCTTATTAGTAAAATGCCCTAGATGTCGTTTTACGTGCGTACGATTCCTGTGAGGTGACCTACTTTCCACATTCTCAGTACTTGAGATGGTGTCCTTCCCTCAGAATAGATTTCTGATGAATTGTTGTCTTCTTCGCAGTGTCTTAACTCAGGTCTCCTATATACATCATGCACAACATTGAGGGCAGGATCAGGATTAAAGTTGACCGCACTGATTTTCTCTTTAATAGTATGGATCTCTTCCTGCAGTCTTCGAATTTGCGTGGAATGTTCATTGACTTGGGTTTCGACTACGTCAACAGTACTTTCCACCAATGCAAACCTATGAATAATCTGTTCCATCGTATTGTCAGTTGCTTCCAATTTAGTAATTATCTGTTCAAATCTGGAATCCAACTGGTGTCCTATTTGTCGTGTTACTTGTTCCAATCTGGTGACCAATTTGGAATCCATTTGTTGTCCTTTTTGTTGAGCCACTGGTTCCAATCTGGTGTCCAATTTGGAATCCATTTGTTGTCCTATTTCTTGAGCAACTTGTTCAATCTAGTATCAATGTTGTGTATAACTTGTTCCAACTTAGTATCCATCTGTTGTGACATGGAATTCATTTGTTGTTCTAGCTGTTGTAAAAGTTTAATTACATTTGTTGAAGTCTCACTTCCAGAAATATGAACTTCTTCAACTCTGGTATAGTGATGGGCAGTGGGAATATTCCCGGTGGGAAGGGATTTAAAAATGGGAATATTCCCGGGTTTTTTCCCTGGCCTATAAATTCCCGGGAAGGAATTTATTTCCATTTGTTTACTTATCTTCCAAATTATAAGAACTATATGACTAATTACTTTAGTTTAATATATTATGATTTACTTCAAGGTTTTAAAGAATTTGGAGGTTAAAAAATTTAAAATTCTTTCACTGTACTTCATATAACCAATAATATGATTTTTCAGGTTTCATTTCCATTTGCACTAGCAAGTAAGGTAATTGTTTAGTATTGGGGGGGGGCAAAACTAGCAAAAAGTGGGATGATTTACGGAAGAAACTAGTTGATAGTGGTGTTCAAGTAGTCAAGGAAGTATCGAACACAATTTTTTTAGGGCAGTAGAGGATTTATACAAACCGTAAAGGTAAGTGGAAGTGATTTATGTGAGAAAAGAAAGTGAATTTTTGGTAACGAAGATAGAAAACAAAACAACGTGCTATGCGGGACTCTAGCCCATCTTCACTCGCTAACGCTCGTTCTGCAATGCTGTCTGAATTTAATGTTGGTAATGTAATTTAACGTATGAAACCATAAAACAACAGCATCGCAATAGAATATCGCAAAAAAGTAGGTGCAAAAGCTGGCCCTCATATGCTAAACAATAGGCAAAATTAGCAAAGTACTAATTTACAAATGATGAAAAGGAACCATTTTGTAAAGTAATGTAGAATTATGTAGAAATAGAGATGAAGTACTATTAATAAACCCTGAACCACCGTTAGTAATAGACGTCGGTCTGTCACCTCTCTCTGACTCGAATTTCTGAAGAGGTACTCGGACTTCTCTTACATGTGAATTTATGCATGAAATTTCGAGAAATAGGTAGGAAGAAAGGTCGTGTATGGCAATGTTATGTGCTAAATTATAAATATAAATCAGTATCTTGCAAATTTTGTGAACATAAATGCGTATGCGCAAATGTTGATAAAATAGTGAGACGTGTTTCTTACGGCAGTAACCCAATCTAATTTGTTTATAACATTTAAAAATTTAATATGTTTATAATATCAGTAGTAGAGTCAAGTATAGAAAATCCACTTACTTATTAATTTAAACTGTTTAGCGGTATACAAATATGTGGACTTACTATACTATTTTTTCCACATATTAACTTTCATAGAGCATATTGTAAGTAAATATACATTTATGCTTATTATCTAAACACAATAAAATATTAATAAAGCAACATAGTACCGTTCAGAATATACATTTTAAAGAATACCCTGAAGACAATTGTAATAAACTGTAATAAAAAAACGAATTTAACTTCGAAATCTTAATCTATTCTCTGTTTCACATAAGCTGATAGGAAAAAGAAGAAGTTTTTTCCCCCACCACACTCAAGTACAGGAGAATGTTGGTGTTCCCTCTTCCACCATCAGCTCCCGCGCACTAGGAGGTATAGAGTGTATCTAAATACGTCTAAATAATAATTTACAACTTTCATAATAACACTACGTATTTTCAACCAATTACATTTACCTGTATTCGTGAGGTAAGTAACACATGTGTTATTATAATGGAAATTTTATTGAAGAGTTGTGTTGTTTATTTTCCTTCTTTTCTGGCAGTCGGGGTTGTGACATAATGTTGGAATGGCAAGGGATGGCAGGGTTGGTATTTACTGCATTGATACAATAATTTCACAATATCAAATCGGAAACCAAGTACAATATGTATGAGTAAATTATCAGAACGTTAAGATGATAACAATAGAACCTGAAATAATAATAATAATAATAATAATAATAATAATAATAATAATAATAATAATAATAATAATAATAATAATAATAATACACTCACCCAAAGCACCCCAACTCAGGCGAATGCCTTGATTTCTATTGATTATTTTTCAATGAAATCATTTTCCTACTTTTTCTCTTCGTACGTGCACCTGATCTGATGGTGGCAAAGTATCTTTTTATTTGTTTCTTTGTTTGTTGTTTATTAATACGCGGCGTTAAATTTACAGTAAAGCATCACACATACAAGATTAATCAACTTTGAAGTCTTCCGAGATTATTAAGGGAAAAAACATTGTTATGGTTGACTTAGAAAAACAATTCCAGATTGATTGAAGCCTGACACGAAGTAGTAACTACAGATGCCACGTAATTTGAACAGGCCCATGTCTGAGTTTGCCGTTTGCAAGCAGAATTATAATTATTGGAGCTTAACAATCATAGTGAATTTGACGACTCTAAAATCCCCTAAAGTGTTTCGCCTTGTGCGGTTGCAATCCTCGCCCAGCCCTTTCGTCGGCCTTGAGTCTAGTCAATTGATAATAGAGGAAATTGACTTTTGAATTGTTACTTGACTATTTTAATAAAAACGGAGTTGTCAATAGTGCTGACGACCGTTGTGGGGGAGGAAGAGTAACAGAAGTTTGGAAATGAAATGAAATATTTGAGTTTTACATATCGCAGTAATGCCTGGTAGGCTAAAGGAGACTGTGATGAGAGAATGAATGAAACAATGGAAAGAAAAAAAGTAGGAGGAAACGGGAGAACTTCGAGAAAATCTGCGAAAAGAGTGCTTGTCCACCACAAAACCCACTTGGGACGAGCTACGATCGAACCAGAGCCTCATGCACGAGAGGTGAACACTCTACCACGGCTCCAACAAAAGTTTGGAGTTCTCGTAGAACACTTGTCTGGAGATCAATGCAATTAATGGGTGCTTACTTGCCGTGACTTCAAATCCTCTATAAAATCAGCATATATAAATACACACGGAAGGACAAATAATACTGAGTAAAAGGTATTAGTATCAGTTGCTCTTCTCCAGAGTCTCTGTATTCATATTTTGGTCACTCTCGTCAGAGTTGTCACTGATGTCTCCAAGGTTAGCGATTTTTTTCTGTAACTTCGACAGTTAACCTGTCAAGTTCCCAGTATGTTGTTTATTCCATCTCCACTACATCTTGCATACAATCTTTCCACTTTTCACCTGTTACCATTTCTAACACTTCCTCCAAAAGATTCTTCACTTCACTAAGTGTAAAACGTTTATTGTTTCGTGCTATATCATACTTGACTCCAAATTAGTTCATTTGGATTAAGTGTACCGTAGTAGGGGGGGGGTATTCTGAGAACTTCCCTACCTGAAGAGGCCGCCATTATGTCCACTTTATATTTGCCGCATTCACTTTTGACTGCAAGAGGTATAAGACTAATTAACTCAGTTTTAACAAACGAGCCTCTTAAGAAATGCTTTTATTTGGCAGCCATCCTATTACTTTATTTTTTGTCAAAGACATGGAGGGAACCCGGCCTACCTTTACACTGTGATAAGATGCGTTATCCGTGATTATAACGCAGTTCGGTTCTAGATGTGGAAGTATGTTCTGAAACCAAGGTGACAGTTTACCTTTACCGGTAGGGTTCTAAAGTCCGGTGGAGAGTCCAGAGAGAAAGGCTTGTTAACTAGAATTCACAGTTTCATCTACCATTACCCTTGACACAGTATGAGAATTATTTACTCATGTCTAATCAAGATAGTAGATTTTCCTACCCTCTGCTCTGTACTTCTTAATTAAACGCAGATATTTTCTCCTCCATAATACTATGCCATCCCTATCAACTACAACAGACCTTTTATTGCGCGATACATACGTGAATTTCATTATTTTCAACAGTCTATGGAGAGTTGTGTGAGAAAAGCAGGTCAGGTTCTCATCGGTATTTACAGCTACCAGAATTTTATTTCGCAATTCATTACGCAAAAAGAATGATGTACCTTTGATGAATTGCCGATTTCGTGAAGTCATAGTTTTCCCAGAAGGAAATAGTTGTACGCGTATTTTTGGGACTTTATTTTCATTAATTTTAGCCTCCCGCCTAATTCTATAACCAGTTGCCTTTCCTACACTTTTCTGTTTCCCAGTCATGTCGGCTAATTCTTAAACAGTTAAATTAGGGTGTTGTTCTCTTAAAGCATGGAATACATTCAAAATGCAACGCATCTCAACACTTCGTAACGCTTTCCCGGGCTCATGTTTTATCACAGAACTACTGCAAGTATCATGAATTTTCGCTTCACAAAGCACTAAATACGCAACTATTTACAATTTAATATGGACTAAAATTTGTTTCAGGTAATATAATCTATACGAAATATAATGGATACAAAATACAATTTAATATGCTGTTATTTCACACGACACTATATGTAATGTAGTCGCCATACACGCTAAATTCATACAATACTTGCACAGGTCGATAGTCTGCGTACTCGAAAAGTAGACAACCAGAAGATTACCTTCTTTGAAATTGTAAATAATGACAGAATGTCGACAGAATTGGTTTGCTTCCTCTCCCGATTCTTAAGTGAAACAATGATGGAAATTAGCTTTATAACGAATTAGTTCTTATTTCTAGAAATGCAATTTAATAAATTGGATTAAAGCCAAAACTTTAATACATAAATTGAAAGAAAACTTTTCTTAAAAACAAAAATTAAGAACAGTAATTGTTTGTTACTCGGGGTTGATGGCTAAAACGAACAGCAGTGCTTTCTTAACATCAGGTGCGAGCGTATTGACGTACGAATTTCGAGTGTTCACGATTCTGTTTAGTAGAAAAGCTTCCCTCCCTGTGTAGGTCAACGGCTTGCTTTTCCCCTCTGTACTGGAGAGTGGTGGAAGGGAGGGGAGTTTCCTATCAGGTTGCCTGGAGTAGATAATAGTAATAAAATGCACTTTTCTTTATGATTGTACATAAATTCCCGGAAAAATTTCCATTTTGGGAATCTTTGCGGGAATATTCCCTGGGAATATTCCCGAAAAATATCTTCCCGGGAATTTACCCATCACTACTCTGATATTCACATTCGTTGTAGGTCTTCTGTAAATTTTTCTTTTATTACGAAGCAACAAATAATCCGTGATGCTGAAGGATAGTTTACTAATACTTCAAACTGATCTCCAAGGTCCATGGTTTCGGCATCCTAAAATATGTAACGTTAATTCTTTCGCCAACTACGTTACATATTCCCGGATTCTACATTTTTATGCAATGCACAAAATTATCTAGAATTACTCAACACAGTTATGTACTTCAAGTATATATTATTATCCTTCAACATATATCTCGTTCGCCGCATTAAAATATTATACATCCGAATTACACAATATGGTTCTTCGTTACATCTATATTCTTTTAGTTACCATAGCAACGACATTAAGCAGATAAAGAAATCATCATAGCAACGACTACAAGAAAATGCTCAATATAATACAAAATATTTAAATTATTTCTTCTTCTTCTTGATAGCTTGTGCCTTTTAAATAGCTCATTTTGCCCGTGCAAAAAATACTTAAAAGTACATAAGAAATGTACATTATCGTGGTAATATAAACGTCAAGAACAACATCGCATAGCAGAAGAAAGAAATGCTTACGCAGACATCTGAGCGAAACTTGCCCGACTGTCATCCATTTTGAGTCCTTCAAAGTGGACAAGAACCAGAAAAATATTCTGTTTGGGGAAGTATGTAACGACCAACTAGGAACGTTACACTATTCGCAATATTTTCACAAGCGACATATATTACCGCTGGCCGCCGTCATTTTATTCCTTAAATGTCCACAACTTTGCAACGGAAAAGTCTGCTTTCAACACATACAACGAAACAATATCGAAAAAAGTCCGGATGGAGCTTCCTTCATGTTGTGGTATTAAAGCACGCAAGGTGTATGAAACACTGACGGTAACGTGCACATATTTTGCAATTCCTGTCCAGGGCAGAATAAAAACTACACAATACTCATATGTTGTTACTTTCTGGTCCACACAAAGGAAAAGTTTCATTCAGATTACATTTTCAGTAAGGGGAAATTCATACTTAGAAGATGACATAATAAACACCGATCCATATATGAAACACCCAATGACTGGCATGAGGTTGTTGAACATGCACGCAAAATACAGAACCTTTCATTGTAAAATATTATAATCCGGAAATTTTCCAGCAATGGACATTTATTCGCAAGAGATACAAGTAATGTCCTTTCGCACAAATGAAAACCTCAGAATTCCTTGTGAAGAAGATGGATACTTTGGTTCTCCTTTGAAAGTCATACTTTAATTCATACGAAACATAGACACCTCTCAATTTCGACAGTTGACTTCAGGTTTATTGCCTCGAATAAAGCAGGGACAGCTTATTAGAATTTTCCGTGCAAAATTTGAAGACTTGCAACTCTTGAAGCAATTTTGTGGTCCAGAAGCTCTAGAGTACTTCACTTCATTTTGAATACGCGAAAATGAGGTGTACAAAGACAGTAAGTAAGTTTCAGTACAGACACCTCACACAAACCAGAGGCAAAGTGGAATATTATCTTTAGTTGTGTGGAGTGGAAAATTTTCCATTTAAAAAATTTCCGGAAACTTTTCCTCTATATTACTAGCAATTCAAGTAGCAATTCTTCTTTAACCACAAAATTGATTGACTTCATGTAGAGAAATGTTACAACCTGGATATCATTTACAGTATCTGAAAATTTTCATGGCTCAGAAAATTTGTGGTATTACTTTTCCAGTATTATATTTCCGGTAAACAAGTGATACAATTCTTCATGGATCGAAATTTTTCCTCTCGTGTATGGAAAAATTGAAAAACTTTTTATAAGTATGAAAACTGTCATCATTTTGAAGCAAAAAGTAAAATAACTTTTTATGAATTGGAAAGTTTAATTTCTCTGTACAAACAAGTAAAAGGAATTTTCATGGATAGGAAAATTTTCATTATGATGTGGACACAAGTGAAAGAACATTTCATAACCCGTACAACTTTGAATCTAATATAAATAAAATAAAGTGTGTATGTGTGTGTGTGTGTGTGTTTGTGTGTGTGTGTGTGTGTGTGTGCCTGTGCCTGGGGACCAGACGACTGGACCACGAGCTACCACATTTTGGTCACGGGTACCTTGGTTCAGGCCCAGATCAAAACGAAGCGCTTTTTTTCAAACTTCGACCCAGGGGGTCTCAGGAAGATTGTTTGCCGGGACATGTAAAGTAGTAGTTAAATGACCGATATTAGTGTCAAATCCACAGTTTTCGCGGCCGCTGAGATTAATGGAGATACTCTCACAGGCGTTTACTTCCAAATAGAGCCACCATGCGAAGAATGGGTATTTTCAGCTAGTACCATATATAGTGATATTAGGTGCAAACTTTTTAAACTATATTTAAAAACACATTCAGCTATAAAATTGAGTTCCTGTAGAGGAAAGTTGGACAGCAACAAATTATAATTTTCCAATTAGCTTTCGGTTAACCGTAAGATTTTCTAATATGTTGAGTTGGAAAGTGAAAACTTACATAGTGTTCTCTGTGTGGGGATAGTGGGAGTTGTTTGTGTGTCCGTGTAGAATTCAGGGAACATAAATCGAGTTCGTAGAGTACAAATATCCCATCCGATTGTTTAAAATGCAAGAAAGCGAAGACAAAATCTTGTGAATTTATCAATTATTTCAAAAACAGAAAATTCCACTATGTCTTCACATATAAGCCTACCTATCTAATGAAATAACTACATAGAAGTTCCAGCAGTTCCATATCGAGGTTATTTTTGTAACAGAAAATAAAAAGAAATGCTTTGACTTTTATTGTGTTTAAAGCTATAAGAAAACAGTCTTACGCGTATTAAATTAACGAAATGTAATTTTCTTAGATCAAAGGTGAATTTTGATGGAAGAATACATTGACGTTTTTCAAACATTTTTGCTGAAATGATGAATCTTTAGTTTTTCACTTCTTGAAACTTTTTTCAGATAATATTTATTGCAAATAAAGGTTAGGACTAAACAACGATGTAGGAATAAGTGTAGTATGCTTTTTTATGAATCGGAAAATTTAAATCACTGATTATCTCTGCACGTACTGTTTATTCAATAAAGTTTCTGCAATTGTATTTTTGTTTCTCAACTGTATTTTTTTTTATTTTTAACTGTTAATCATTGTAATCTACATGACACTAGAATTCAATAAGAAAGGAAAACGCATTCCGTAAGGCAAAAGTCAAAAGGTGAAATATTATCTCTATGCATGTATTGTTTATTAACGAAAGATACTGTATTTTTTCTGTAACTGTATTTTTTATTTGTAACTGTATTTGTAAATCATTATATTTAAATGAATATAGAATTCAGTAAAACTGTGTATTACTTAAGAACAGAAAAACATAATGTAATAATTGGCGAGAACAAACTGAAAATGGCCCTTACACATTTAAATAACTTTTTCTCTAAACGTTTAAAAATGCACCTGGATCGTTTTTATCTTCTACCCTTCATATAAAATATAAATATTTAGCTTAGCGTAGGATCTCGACCCAAATTAGCTTAAATCAGGAATTGAATCCTCGTATCTCGCAACGATGCTCAAGATAAACATATATACTACGATATTTTCCGATCATTTTTGTAGCTACCATTTTGGTTCATTAAATGTTTTCTGTTGTCTTTCTTATCACCATATATAAATGTTTCAAAATAGAATATAAAGTTCCACGAATTAGGGCCTATATCGTCTTTAAGTCGGTAATAGCGTTAGATTGTTTTATCATTCTGATTAAATAGTAGAAAGAGTTTATTTTTCCATCATGCTAGAAGTCTCAATAGGATAGTAAGACACAAATATAATATATCAAATATTTTTCTTCTCTTCTCTTTATCGTTTAAAACACAAGTATTCCACTTGCGTAATCAATATAATAATTTTATTTTAAAATTTATTCACCTCGTAGTTAGAACGAATTTAACACATTTCAAAGAATGCCTTAGGTAATGTTCTGTTATCTTGCGAAACAGTGTTAAGTAGTTACTCACTGAACAAGGGAACAATGTACGATGTTGAGGAAGGAATGAGGGACAATGCACGATGCTATAACAAAACGGAAGAAGAAGCTATTAGTTGCAACGAAGAAAGACGAACCGAATGTGCTGTTGCCAAAGCATGGAACAAAACATGGGGACAGAAAGCTGAAACGTTGCGATCAAGCCATTGAAGAAAGATGCGACTCAAGGCAACTTCGTTTCCATGACTGTAATCTTATTACCCAGCAAACGTCCGCAGTACTTAATTTGCGGAAAATGGATTTTCGAATTGCAAGGTGTGAGGTTATTTTTTCATAAACTGTATCCTTTTTCTGTGTATCCTTCAAATAAATGATGATGTGACTAAGATTATTAACCTTGCACTGAGATTTCCAACGCAATAGTTCACTAACTTTCAAGTAATAAATTCTTATATCAGATCCACTAGAAACTTCGAGCGCAATATCAGACTTGTGATTCTTAGAGGAACTCAAAACATCTCCCACTGTGTTCTGTTTTGCTGAAACGTATAAGATAGTAGGTGATACGATTCTATTTCAGGCAGAATATTGACAGGTTCTGGATAAGATTTTAGCAATGTTTGAGGAAGTTTGGATTTAGTATGGTGGTAGAAATCTTGATTCGACGTAAAATACCGAAAACACCAAAATGTATACAGGAGAACTAAGGAACATCAGGACAAACAACTCAGAAACAACTGACGAGATTGGACACGGGGCCATCTGTAACAACTGTTTTTGTCGCTGCAGCCAACCTTTTTGACAAGCATACATAAAGTTATGATATTCACAATTAAACTCCGAGGTATCTATTAACAGAGCTTTGAATACTGTTGTTCTTTATTGGAAGTGAAGTTGTCACCTTTTGTAACCTCGATTAGAAGGGTTCCAAGATTTGAGAGAATTCCTTCAAATAACGAGTCTACTTCGCATAACGGATCCACTACAACGAAGTCTTTCAATCAAAACCTTGCAAAGCTTTCAATCATTTCACCCACACATGAAGATACGATGTACAAGTGGTCAATCTTATAGATGATGCAAGAAAACGGGAAGCCTGGTAGCATAAGTTTCGCGAGTCTGTTAGCGCGGCAGTCGATAAAATGTTTGCCACAATAAGCGTGATGTAGACTACCTTCAACGTCTAGAACTGAAAGTCCTTTGCACTCCTTACAGCTTTATTTAATGTGTAGTTGAAACAAACCGTGTCATATATATGAAGAGAAATTAAGCTTTCATGCCATCCGAGGAAAATTGTAATTCGTTGAGGCGAGTAGAAAATTTCAAAGACAACGGTTAGGGGTTAAGACCTGTTACGTCTGAAATGAATATATAGACTACAAAGTACTTTCTTTAACAATATAATGGTATGATCTCATCGAGATATCTGCCAATATTTAAACCAATCTAACTGCTCTTTGACATCATCCCAGATATGGTATGGGAACGAGTAGGGATTTGTTCATTGGAGTAGTGTCAAACAACCCAATTTTATGCTCATATCATCTGGCGAGATGAGAACCGGCCCACGAGAACATAACTGGAAACGTACGAAGGAGCTCACAGAACCCCTAGTTATTTTCTGCAGGAAGTTCGGGGTTAATCCCTACTCTAATTGGTACTCCCATATTTCTGAACTCTTCTTGTGCTGAGATTCCTCTTCAAATGTACTGCCCTGTATACTTCTTCTGTCTGTTAAATAACATGTTTTTAAACCTTCAGCTTTCCTTAGAACAGTTAAAATTTGCTGCATTACAATGTGGCTATTAGAGTTTGTAACATACAGCACTGGAGACTATTTTGCAATGATGCCTGTGTGATAAAAATTCTCAATAAATCATCAAAATGCGGACATGATAGTAAGAAAACCTTATTTCCGATAGTGTCTCAACCTGGTCGTAAGTGCACCAATGTATCGGAACGAGATGGTACCACTACGTTCTCTATAATAATCGAAAAATATTCTAGCATTTTTTGTTCATCTAGAACTCTCATAGATGGATTTAAGGTTTCTAAACGGAATTCTGGGAGATGATTGTCAACAGAAGTGCTGAAGAGTGAAAGTATTGTGATGGTAAATATTAAGAGCTTTTTGTATTTAAAAAAGGCTTTTTGAATCAAACAAAGAATCATCAATAATTGAAATTCGGAATAAAGTGGAAGATATGGATAAAATGCTTGCCACCAACATTAGTCTTCATTTCCTCTATCTCAGAAATGTGTATGCAATACCTAGTTACCTCTTCCAGTCGTACATTGATACGATACTTTATCAATTCTTCTTACCGACCACACAGAAATAATCTGGCAGAAGACTGTATGTAATCAACTGAACCTGTTTCTGTTATGGACGTCAACGATTGCCGTTAACATTAAATCTTATTTCGCATAAAGATAATAAACTATACTTTAGTTAGCACCTTGTTCTGCAAACCCCTCTTAAGATTTGGTTGTTTATGAAACCATGTTATTCTTGAAACTTTTCCTGTTGTGATTTTTAAATTGCTCACACGTCAAATAAGGCTCCCTTTCAGTACTAGGAAACCAATTCTAGGAAAACACCCTAAGAACAATGTTGCCAAAAACCTCTGAAGAAAATAAGCTAAATGACTTTTAATTATGCTTTTTTACACAAATATTGGCTAGATTTTGAACTGCTAACCCATAACTTACATTATAGATTTTAAAGACCTTTTCCGTTGCATTTTATTCGCTGAATACTAACAGGAAACATACACGACATTAAATTCCAATGAAGTACATTATCAACTCATCTGATCGGTGAAAGCCAACAGCTGTATTATCAGTTGAAATGAAATAAGTCATCATCGATGATGTCGGAGCTAGCCAAGACGCTGGAGCTAGATGCACTATCGTTGAATTGTAGATTGTTTGTTTGCGTAGGTTGCCATTGTCTCAATTTTCAGTAGTATTTTTTGGCAAGTCATAGTCCTTATAAACATTTCTTATTTCTCCGTACGCCCATATGAATAATCCTGATTGTATTGAGAGTTTTCAAGCTAATTAGATTTCCTCTTTGTTGCCTTTAATAAAGAAAATCAATCCCTGTTGCTTAAAGAACCGAACAGTTTAATAATTGTTTGTTAGAAAACTCTCATTCTTGCAACGAAATGCGAAAATTAAAATAACTAAAACGTAGTAAATGGGGCTGTTACGGAAGCGACATTAATTTTTTTTCTGACTCGATAAGTATTATTAAGTACTAGTAAATCTGTGGATGGAGGGAGAGGAAGAATGAGAAACAAGTGTTTGCTGCGTAATAAAACGCCCTCCGTCTAGAGAAATCAATTAATACGATAATGTATAAAAACAAATAAGCTGTTTTTTTAAAAATACACTTTATTTTCAAAGAAAAAGTATTTTTAGAAGTAATTTAACGGCTAATTATAGAAGCCAAAAATAGCAAAATAGTTTCATAAAATAAGTTATATTTAAGACTATAAGCATTTCCTAGATTTGTATGCCTAAATGCCTCTCCACATAGGCTAGATTTAGCCAAAAAAAAGAGGCTAAATTGGCATAACTTTCTGAGAACCCAAGTTGAGATTTATTTCAGTATTGTATAAGTCCACCAATGTTTGCCAGCAAAATTTTCACTTCTCAAAAGGAATCTATTAATATACTACATTAATAAATAATGGTTTAGGCTTAATGATTGTATTAAGTACTCTAAAAAGTGTGTCCCTTCTTTCGAAATTTCAATCGGTAGTCATTTCTGAAGCACTAAGAGAAGAAAATGAATCGCTGAAAGATGTCTGTTCTTATAGGTTAGAAAAAATCTACACGTTACTTTCGCTGATTTTAGAGACAAACAACCAGCATGTTCAAAGAAAACGGTACCACTAAGATAAGAAATATATCATCAACTGTGAAACCAAGTCTCTGCAGCTAAATGATGGAATGTATAACTCTAAATGAACACTTGTTGGTCACAGAAATGGCATATACACAAATAGGAACATTGAGGAAATGCGTCTGTCTTACATACACATAAAACAACTAAGAAATGAACGGTAAGAATAATAGTACTATAAGCGTAAAAATTGTGCTGGGAGAGAAGAAACGAAAGAAGATCATTAGAACCCATGTGTATTGAATTTATCGAGAATTCTCTACAGTCTGATGTTAAGAGAGAATTCAGTGAAAGAAAAAATAACAGAACAAGAATAGAACTAGATTAAAGAAGGTAACAAAAACTGAAGAAAAGGTTTACCACTTCGTGAAGAATTATAACAACGCTTAGAAAAAAGATTGGGAAAGAAAATATTTCACACAATGAAGAGAAGACTATAAAGAGTGTTCTTGACAAATGCAATAAAATACAAATACCCTAGAGCTCTGGCACAAAGCATAGAAAGCACCCCTACTTATCCAGATCAGTGTATTAGATTCGCTCGAATTTGACGTTATATAGACAACTTCTGTCACATTGCGCAGAATTAAGTGGGCCAAGCTTGTAATGCTTATACCACCACATTAACTCACGACTCATCAGATCCTACTCATCTCCTAAAACACTTTGAAATAAAATATGAATCAGTAGAATAGATTAATGACAATATGTTGTATTTTGCCAGCATTACTGGCTTTAATCGATAACTTATTAATAACGGACATTTCCAGAGACTTTTATTACTCTATAAAAAATCTTAAGAGCTAGTTGATTATGAAGAACACCTCCTTAGACCTGACGGTGTTTTGTGGTCGCTCAAGCGGCCTTGTGTTTGCCGGAGGGTGCCACCATAGAAACAATTTTTCTTGTAAGTGGGAACCTTTGGTCCCTAAGGAAACCTTCCTCTGTAGAACCAACTTACAAGTAGTTTGGAACGTTGACACTAGAAAGCAGGATCGTCACACAATAGCAGCGTCTTTTAGAAACACGCGTGTTGGAGCTGCATGTCGTAAGTATTTATTTATTATATATGTTTATTGATAGAGTTGACAAGTTTCATGCATTAATTTTCATGTTTAACATCGGATTGCACAAAGCACGTAATAATTAGCGATTGAAAAGCTTTTTCGATAAAACTACAGTTCCGAAGATTTGTGTGGTCGCTAGAGCAACCAGTGGATTTAAAGCCATAACTTTTTGTTCTCTAGAAAAACACTCATGTGGCATTAAATCAATGTTTATTAAGGGCAAACTATACAAGTAATTGGTTTAGTTCTCTTGTGAACAGACTGAACCAAAAACGTGAGCGGAGGGGCGGAGTGTCTTGGGGATCCGGACTTCCCCACAAGTAAGACTTTTTTGTGAAATTAGTATAACTTTTTGCAAAATTCTGTACATATTAGGTAAATTTCGCACTGAGACACACCTTGGAGTCTCCCCAAATCCAACTTTTGCGTACATGTCTGCGGCGAGCTGAATTAATGAGCTGAGCAGACAGTATTGGCCTAAGGCTGTCATTTGTGGAGCATGACATCTCTCGATGATCACTTTTCCACGGATATCCCCGCTCTTTGTTGGTGGTTTCAAGAAACAATGGACCTATTGTAACGATCCCGTTACGATGAGCTGTGGAGAGAGGGCAAAATAAGAAGAAAAGGATTTAAAACATCTTATTAATGTAAATTATGCTTTCCTCTAGAAAGAGAATGTATAAATTAATGTATCTTTTCAGTCTTGATTACCTTTTTTTTTTAAAAAAAAAGTAAGATAAGAGAAGAGAAATGTATGAAAGAATTTGTAATTTGCGAGCTGTTTATCAGCTGGAAGTTGTAGTTAAGGAGAGAGAGGGGAGGTATTCTATCATACTGCCTCAAGGCCGTGGACGTTACGTGTGTATCTCATGACGCGATTGTGGCGCCGGGAACTATGGTGGGTTCATCCGTTCGTTGTGACGGCGAACTGACTATGTGACTTCCGAGGCGTGCAGGTGTCTTGGTTTGCTGTCCGAGGAGTATAGATGTATTGGGTTTGCTGTTTCGAGGGAAGGAGAATGGCTATTCTGTTAGCGATCGATATGGTTGAAGCGGTCCTTAGTTATTGGGACGTTTGATTCATCCTTTGATTCTTACCAGAGTCCTTGTTGGATTTCAACGTTGTGTGCAAAGTTACAGGAATGAGAATAGTGAGTCGTTGCTGTGAATTAGTTTTGTGCAATTTCCAAAAAGAAGTGAAGTTAAAGAAAAAGGAACAAGTAGAGTGTTGCTTTGTAAATGTGCTTTCAGTGCTGCTTGTGCCCAATTGTGTTTCCATTCAAGTGGAGTTTCTTTCTTTATTTTTATGCCTCGCCTTTTTCAGCCGTGTTTCGGACGAGAGGAAAATATTATACGAAAGTATATTAGACTAAGTCTGGTCAACTGCCGAGTTACCTTGTTGAAGGAAATCCCTTGCTGGATATTATTATTAAGTTCTCTATTTTTAGTGGAATGAGAACGTAGGTAACCTGTGCATGAACTGGCTGAAATATCCCACTTTAGTCCGTTTAAGCATTCCAAAGAGTTGCTTGTTGAATGCAATTCGCTTAGTGCTAGTATTCTATGAGATGCTATAGATTTATTTTTGGAATGGTGAAATGAGAATGTGGGGAGACGTAAGTGCGTATGGCAATTAAACCTTTAGTTTGTCTTAGTAAGGTTTATTCCCACTGTTCCAAGAAAGTTCTTTAACTTTCATGGTTTCGACGTTTTGTAAATGGTGGAATGCGGATGTGGGAAGTTCGAGGAAGACTTTTGGTCAATTGGTTAGTAAGAGTGTATCTATACCAGAAATATCCTCATTGGGCCCGTTTAAAGTTTTATTTGGAATATTAAATGTTTGCCACTCAATTGTAATTTCTTACAAGGGAGTGTTGCAAAGTGCAGCAGTTTGCTTATAGACTGGAAAGTTGAGTTTTCCATCAAACTGACTAAGAATAGCCAAAACTTCGATATTTCTTGTTCTGATTGTACAGCAACGGCCAAATTATTCTCGATTCCTCCTTTTCACTTGCAAGAAGACATGCAGTCCCAGGTCCAATGTGGAAGGAGGTAATTATAAAACCAAATGAAGTGTGAGGTGAGTGTTAAACTGTTTATTATTTCTTTGGCTTGTCCGTTGAGTGTGTTTTGTGTTGGTTGGTTGTCGATTCGCATCCATGGTTGCTCGTTTTGGTTCGATTCGTCACCCATACGATTATAGTTACTAAGAAATTGATAATTCAGCATTTAATATTTTTGGCTGAGAGCCGATATCATTATTCGTATTTGTGAGAGTATTGTTATTGCTTAAATATAATTCGTTCCCTGCAATATTGCTTTCATAGTATAATTAGGTTCGGATTAATATATCGTTTAGATTGATATTTAATTAGAAAGATTACAGAGTGAGATACGACGTTATCGTATTCGACGTAAATACCTTGTTAATGATTACCCTTGCTGAAACGTTAATTATATTAGAAGTATTGTTATTGATTTTACATTTAGAATTCATCCCCTCCAGAGTTTAGACTATTTCGAAGTATTTTATGATATTGATAATACTGAGGCTTTATGAATCTTAACCTCTCTCCTTAATAGAATAGTGAATATAATAAATACCTTAATTTTTGAATATTAATTATAACTTTTGAAAATTGACTATTTGACTAATTATCAACTTAAATTAATACTGAACGTATTTAAATTGGAATTGGAGAAATTGGATCTACGACATAGTATTTCGACGGCGAATTTAATGTTGTTTTGGGATATCTGAACGATCAGATATCGACCTGTAAATTAATTGTTAATAAATATTTGTTAAGTTGAATTGTGTCCGTTGTTATTTATTAAATTTAAGTTTCTTTGATATTTGTGGTATTATCCTGTTTAATTGGTGAATGCTGAATTATCTAATATTGCCTACTCCGCCTTGGATACCAAGAGAGACATCAGCTTGCGTAGATTCCTCTGTAGTTGGTTGCGGGTGTTGCTGATTGATCAACATATCTTGAGACCCTTATTAATCCATGTGTGTTGGACATTTGGCAATTTTCCAGACTTTGACGGCGGATGGGAACGCTACACTATCCGCCGTAACTCAAGTTTTTCTAAAGTTTTTTCTCAGTCACAGCAGGTAATTGCTAGCTTGGCACATTCAACGTAGGCCGTGACCAACAATTTTCAGTATTCTCACCCCTCTCCTATACCGGCCTGAGCCTTAGATCCCTAAAGGCCATAAATGGAATTCAATTCAAGAAACGATAGGAGGGTTCTGTTTCTATTATGACTCCGATTTATTGTGATACTCTCTGGCTTTTCTTGCCTCGGTAAAAGAATTTCTACTCTACAAAATTTTAAGAACTAAAACGAATTTGTTGTAGTAATAATGTAATAAACCTATAGTAAAACTATTGTATTTGTAATAAGCTGATAAGATGCAAGGGTAAGAGCTGAAATATCATTGAGATATTTTTTGTTAAAAATAAGATAAATAAAACAGTTACAATGAAAAATTAAACTTCTACCTTGGTATATCTTTGGCACTGATACCTAGTGGTCGCTAGGGCGACCTATCCACTGCTGGTCAGTGATTACTAGTGTTGAACAAAATCGAACAAAATTAGTTCATATGCATGTATTGCAACGAAAATCTTTGAATGAAACCCAATTATAACAATTAGTTTGTTCTCGGGTCTGAAATGGTTTAAATTCGCTCATTGGATGATTCTAACTAGTCATGGTTCTAAATAATCACCATGTTTGTGACCCATATGCCGGTTTAGGACAAACTGTCTGCGCCGCTCAGTAGAAAAGCACCTTAGGGAAAGTTACGATGCGTGTTTTTCAAATATGTACGACTTTATTAATAAAACAGTGTGAAAGAAAGGTAACAAAATATAAAGTTTCTTTTAAAAGTAAACTATTTGTCTATTTTTTTATTACCAATTGATTCAATATGCTTGAATATCTAAGAACAAAGTTGTAGTGCACTAATTTGCAATATTAATGGCCTTCCTTGCATCCTGAGTTAATAAATTAATTAATGTTTCCATGTGTGGGTCATCAAACGACTTTACGAAGCGAATTTTATTCATTCTTAAGAAAAATCCACAATGTTAAAGCACTGTGATTTGATAGTAGAGTGTTAAGTTCTGGTAATGAAGTTGGTCATGGATTCGATAATTATGGTTTCAGGGGGAACCCGAGGAAATAACACACGACATAAGATTTCGCTATACTGAGTTCAACACAAGGACGCACAAACTTGAGATGATAATCATGTCCATGACCTCTGAGAATTCAACAGTGGTATTATCGAAGTTAATAATATTATTTCACTATAATATCTTTGCGCTTAACATCATTCTCTTTAGCCTATGGAACACATTCTTAAATTGTCTATATTAATCCATTTAAACATTAAAAGATCGACTGATGTGTTTCTAACATATTAGTTAACACTTAAATTAAGAAATTAACAGATATGGTACCCAGTAATGATAAATAAAACTAGTTACAATTGACTGATTACTGAATAAAATAAAATGAAATTTCTACTTTTATGTTACACGGATATGCCTGTAGGGAAAGAGAGACGGATCATTAAAGAGAGTAAATTATTATAAAAAATCGGTGGATGGCCATGTGGGAGAGGACGTCGAAACGGGAGAACACCCACTAATAATATGTTGTCCAACATAAATTTATATGACCTGGGTTCGAACCAGGAACCCCTCGCACTAGAGAGAGCATTCTACTATTTACCCACAGTATCCTTTGAAATTAATGTTTGTGGTGTGTCATGACAAGAAGTAAACACAATATTCTGTTCCCGCGAGTGAAGCAATATAAGAGAAATCAATCTACACGGTGATTTATTCACAAAGGGCTGAAATCTTCAAAAGTTTGCTTAAATGATATTTTCGTTTGTGGACCTGCGGAAAACATACAAAACTCAAAACTCATATACCATTGATCACCTCAGAGTTAACGAGAGAATTTAGCTCGCATTCGTTTTAACAACATTTCATGTGGGGTTATTGAAAACAGAAAGTCGAAGTTTGAATGTAACAACACACACAATACATAGTGAATTTCTTTCAGTAGTCCTCTTGTTGAGGTTCGAAAATCTCCTGGCGCCAGTTAGTCATGGTGATTGGAACTGCGAGTCTGGTGGCTGAATAATTTAAGTCCAAAATAAATTTATGTAGTACCATGAATGAAATTGTATCTTTATGGTGCCTAGCGTAGAGTATTGGCGCCTGGATCAGAATAAAAGCCTCCGAGCACTTCTCTTGTTTTGATGCTCTTTCGGTAGGCTTTCGGTATGTCTGCCTCTTCGCCACAGATTTATTCAGTTCCGAATCACTGCGGTGACCACGAAAGCATGTTCCTTGTAGAAATATAGTAAGAAAGTAAAGCGTATATATTTGTAATATGATTCTTACAGCATAAAGATAATAATTATAGCAATAGTGTGGGGAGACCAATTGCTAATATGTAGAGTAAATAGTAGAGACAATGCAAAGATGTAGTGCGATACGTATTTTTTTACAAGGTATTAAATCTTTTGGTGCAAAAAGATATTATTTGTAGCCGTACTATAATATCATAGGAATCACGACAAATTCTCAAAATAAATAAAAGCTATAATATGGTTGCTTAGATATTCTCAATCTGCGCGTGATTTAATTTGAAATGATATGGTACAAAGACACTTAATATTTGGTGTAATACAATAATAAAGTAATCTTGCGTATATGTATCTCAAATATTTGTAACGATAGAACATTTCAAATCACCTTTAATGTATTTGAAAACTAATAGAATACGTCTTATTGACACGTTACTTTTATATATAGTATTTTACTTATTTTGTCACTCTTTCTTTCACTATTCCACTGGGAACTTTATATGTAGTTCCCAGTACGAAACTGTAATATGAACGCATTCTCTGCAGCTTTCAATACGACTAAAATTATGCCAAGATATAACATCACTCCAAAACACTTGTTTTGTTGCTGTGATGTAAGCTGTCCATTTTTGCATTGTTTGAATCATGGTATCTCTGAAACGAACTGAGGTTTTTGGTATCTGGTATAATAAAGACTAGTTTTCCACAAATATATATTTAAATTATAACCTTTGGCCAGAAAGGAAATGTTCATTTAAGATTAACCACAGTCCATAACGTCATATGAGAACCAAAGGAACATAACCCCAAGAATGTAATTTTTGTTTGCTTGAAATCTGAACATAATTCTGAAAGCCCAATCTGGTGTCTTTTGCCTGTTATTGAACCTGACTTTGTCATACCTTGCCTGATGTGACAATGTGTTTACCATCTTATTAAAATAGCATTTTGTTTTGAAAAAAGAAACTTTTTTCCTCTCTCCTGTGAAGCTACCAAAATGGAGTTACGTTCCTCCTTTTCCCATATGACGATATATATGCATACGCCTATCAAAGAAAAGAAATAAGCACTCTTTCATAATAGTGCACTAAGTAGTGATTACTGGCAACAGTAAATCGGTACTTTATCAGTCAGAAAACGAGAATCAAATATTCACATATATTCTCGCTCCGAACAATCCTACGATTCTTGTGAGTCAGACTTTTTTATTCGATTGTATATGATAGAAAGAAACAATAATTGATCTCTACTCGTTAGAGCTTATATAAAGGAGCATAAGAAGCAGAGATTAATTGGATTTGAAGTTTATTAAATATTAGCCAAATTTAACCAAAATAAGAATGACGAAAGTGAAACGAAATTTATACAAAAAAGGTATAATGAAATTAAATAAATCACATCACAAACTACGTTATAAATAGTCAATGAAGTAAAAAAAATCTATGTACCTCCTAAGTAGCATGTCTCTATTCTTAAGTGAGGATTTTTAAAAGGCATTGCTCATTACCTCAACCATCACTTGTTTACTTGTGTAGGAGTAATTTTGTAAAAAGTTGCGATTCTAGCAACTGTGTCATTAGTAACCTGTAGTACATATTTACCTTAGCGTAGAGAATCAAGTCGGAATTCGGAACAAAAACATATAATTGTGTGTTTGTCCATAGGTATTCTACAGATAGCGTGTTCGACAGATATACGAAAAGTAGAAAATATATGGTGCTAAGATTTGTCATGACATAAGAAAGATTAGGTATAACATGAATAATCAACATATTGTATTAGATAGGGTGTGTTATGTTGGCATACGTGACGTCAATAGTGTAAGTGATGGCTCAATCCATTTAATTTAAATACATATAAATTTAATTTTTATACATATCTTCCTTTCTCGTCTGCGTGTTAACACAAATAAAATCCAAATTTGTTTCAAGTAATGCAATGTTTCTGTAGGAAAGAAACTTCTTTTCAATCAATAGGCTGCTACTTCATACTTTTTTTGTCGTGTAATTGAATAAATCCAGTTAATTATATTTCCGTGTCATAAATAACCGAAATAGATAAATAGATGTTCACTTGTAAGAATTTTGCTGATATGATCGAATTAAAGTTGTCAAAATCAAACTTATTTCTTCTGGATCTATCCTCAAAGTTACTTTGTTTCCTTAACACGTGAAAATTGTTATCTCGCAAACCCAGATTTCTTTGTGCAGTGGTACTACACGGTATTGGTATTCACCCTAGGTCCAATCTTGGCTTATTATCACATTCCAGAAAGCACAAAAGTAACTAAGAATTGTAACACGAAATACGTTTCTTGTTAAAACAGTATCTGGTATTGATAAATAAAATACAGGCTGTAAGAAATTTGATAGTTCTGTTATCTTCTTCGGCAATAAGAGTTCCAGTTACATTGCTAAAGTAACACCGGCAAAATTTACGCCTGGTCAAAAGCTTCATCTTATTTCATGCATGTTGTACTTATTTAGGCTCACATACAAACTTTAATATAAGCTTTCATAGTACTTTTAGCGAACATATTTAGTGCAAAATATTCTTGTAATATACACGCCACAGAAACAAAGATGTTTTTGTTTACTGTTGGGTGCGGGAACTTGACGACACAACACAACCTAACAGTCAAGACCAGCTCGTTCACATTCAACACTGTGTTCCCTGATTTGGTATCAGTAGTTATTCTCTCAGTCAATACGCTGTGGCTGGTAAGAGGCTTTTAACAAGGCTAAGAAAAGATTGTCTACTCGCCGAAACGTATTTAGACTAATTGACATACAACACCACATAGTAGTTACTGAGAGGAGGCGATACACGCTTGACCTTTTACGAAACATTCTTATTGTATCTATGTCTAGTAAGTGCAGGATTCTGTTCTTTCGTATTCGAATTTTATAATCTCAGTGATTATTCGGCATATTGCTGTAGAATGACCATAACACTCAAACCTTAGTAATTGTTTAGCAGTGCCTAAGAAATTTAGTGACACTCTTTGTGTATTGGTGCCTTAAGGAAATGCATATCTAATTTGGTACATAGGATTGGACTTCACGAGCAAACCATTATTGTTAACTCCATTAGCAATGAACACTCGTACTGTCCTATACAAAATATGATTCAATTAACATTAGGAAGCTATAATGAACTATTCAAATGTTAAGTTCTGTAATTCAGTTATATGATTTCGTGGTCAAAAGAAAGAAGTGTCTTACTTGCTACCTACCTTCTCCCTTGGGTACTGGCTTCTAGAGCATTCCCTAAAGAAACAGTTGATAACAATTCAGGTCAGAGCTCGTGTCATGTCTAAGCGCAAATTGACAGTAGAAACATAAAAATAGCGATTTGATATGAGTAGCCTCAGTGGTTCGGGAACTTAGGTTTAATCATACTTATTTTTGTGATTATACTTGCATGTATATACGACCGGCAAGCTGACGATCCATAAGGATTCTCACACACATAAATAAAGAAGATAATATTACCTTGGATGAACTCCTATTTATTGAATAGATATATGGATGTACGAAGAAAACGAAAATATATTAACAACACACAAAATTTTCACTTCATATGGCATGACTGCTTGAACAAATGAAATTACGTACACAAACTGAACGAATGAAATTGAGAAAGATAAAACACTTTTTATCACGAAAATATACGTAGATATGTATATGGTAGACGAAAACACTAAGAATATAGCCCTTTAGCTACATTTGTAATCACTTGCACTAAATCGCTATTCACATTGAAGTTGGGCTTTCACTGCGTAGTAGGGGCAATGAGTGCGGGAATTGGAGGCAACACTAACTTCCGACGAGGCCCCGCAACTCAGAAGATGCTGTATTTTAGGAGATAATTATTGGAACATCACTTCGTTCACTTTTCCGGTCGATACTGCAGTAACTACTTGGTACTGCTGATACTGTTTTACCACGTACTTAATAACTTTTCATGGTCGTCCTATATTAATACGTGGGTAAGTTTATCCGCAGGAGACCTTTTGTGCCTTCTTCACTCAATGCTGAGCGCCAACTCCTCGCTTCTGCCAACATTTGGGAAAATCCCGCTCATCGTGCCTCTGGTTGGCAGTATATTGTAAAAATTTAATAAGAGAAATACCAAAGTTTGCATATCTCTACATAATACAAATATAGTGGTGGTAGATTTAATAGCTCTGGCAACACATGTTTTAGTTTCGTGGGAACGAAAACTTGGAGATTGCAACTAAACAAGTGTTGCAGACCAACTTTGAAGGTTCAGTCCATGACTGATGGATTTTCCTCCTTATAGTTCAATGCAAAGCAGTTCGGTAAAAAAGAATGCACATTGGCAATTGTGTGGCTTAATCATTCTGTCTGCGACTTATGCAGACTGCGAGCACTGTCCCACGATAGGTGGGATGACGAAACCTTAATGCGTGGCAGGGCAATGTTCAACGCGCACTTGTTTACACTGTAACAACTTTGTGTCTAAAAAAGATTTCCCAACTTTAATAATTATTGTTATAAAAAATATATACAAAACAGTCTCAGTAGCGAAAACCATGAGTTGGTAACTTCACCCAGTGAAAGAAAAAAATTGCTGTTTCAAAGCACTCTGCTAATGAGACAAGAGTTCGGTTCAGAAACAACGATTTCTTTGTTTTATCGTCAGAGGCGATAATTGTGAGGAACACCTGCGGGTAAAGAAAGAAGAGGGTTCCTCACCAGCTCGGAAGCGTTCATAGCCAAACAAGAAAAATAACTTCTCCTTTTTCGTGAATAAAATAAGTAGCATATCATCCTCACTACGAGCGCAATTTCCCCTCCCAGTACTTTGACCAGCGCAAAAGGACCCAACTAATTATACAAATTTACAAAGCGCACAGTATTTAGATGAGAAGCGCGAATCAGATAGAAAACTTTATGCCAACACATATGACACTGAAAAGAAATAAACAATCGAGGTAAACAATTACAAAAAAATCACTAAATCTAGTTACAAAATTACAAAAAATCACTAAATGCAGTTACAAAATTACAAAAATCACTAAATTTAGTTACAAAATTACGAAAAATCACTAAATCTAGTTACAAAATTACAAAAAATCATAAAATCTAGTTACAAAAGGATTTTCATAAGGAATCAAATTAATTAGAACTTTATAGCACTTAACTATAAAGAACTTATATCTAAAAACTTACAATCTAAAACTTACATCTAAAACTACATCTCTTCTAACTTATAATGTCCCCATATTTATACAATTCTTTAAAACACATCTCTTATCACCTACACAACTTAAAGCTAGCTTATTTACTTCTATACTGTACAAATCATGCTTATAACTTCTGATCAAATTCATCTTCTTATAATATTCTTTTTGGTTGAACAAGCAGTCTTTATAATCGTTAAATGATAATTCTTTACTTACAACATTTTTAAAACTCCTTTTGCTTTTTTACAACATTTATCCATTTGGAACTTGATTGCATACATTTTTTATCTTAAACCAACAAATTCTTCTATGATTGTTCCTTTAAGTTCATCTTTCATCTTACCATGTATTTTCTTATTGACTTGTGGTATCATATTTCTGTTATCTTTAGATTAATCACTCGTATCGAAGTAATCAATATAATTTTTCATATCCTCGTACACATCTTCTGTTTGAATATGATATATATAACTATCAGTATCTGCATAACATACTTCTAATATGTCTTGGTATTTTGGCTTCATCACATTATAATGGAAATCGTACATTAAATATTTCGACAAATCTAAAATTGACATACCCACATAAATCGGTTTGTTAAATTGCACTTTAATCTTGTTCATGTGAACTGCTACTAAATTTTCCGTAAAAACTGTAGTACTCTTATAATTTGATTTTTGCTACAAGCTTCTCGTATTTTTCTCATCACTTACAAGTTTAATATTAACTCTCTTTCTCATATTCTCCATAGTCTTCCCAAATACTGAATTATTCATGAGCTTATAGAAGTCTTTTTCAAAATCATTTGTTGCTTTCGTTCTCATTTGTGTGTTTAAATCAATATATTTATTTAACCAATCTGATTGTTCGAACTCTATTACTCGATGTATCTTCTTAAGTTTCAATCCAAGTGAAAGACATTGTTTTAGGTTTCGATAGTTAATTACATATTTATCTTTGTCATATAGGGTTGTTAATAGCTTTGATTGTTTTGAACCAGGGGGACATATGTTTTGAGGAGCTAGTGGGTAGTCTTCGTGATAGTCATGTAATTCTTTAGGATATTCAAGATCAACTTCTAATATATAACCAGTATCAGAATCATCAGGTATATTTGTGAAATCTTTTTCTTCTATTTCGTCTTCACTTAACCATCTAAATCCCTTATACGGTAGATATTGATTCATTGCCCACCCATACAAGTTATTAGCATCTAGATACATTAAATAAGAAACTTCTTTATTCTTATCGTAATCTTCCATATATTTATTGTTTGCTTTTACATAGCTTTTTGAGCATTGACTAATTCCACCTCTTATACCTTTCTCTACCATTAATACCATATCATAATCTGTTAATAATTCTAATTCTATATTTGTCATCTTTAACATTGCATCCTAAGCTAAACCTGGTGCTGTCATATACCAAGCAGGATCAAGGTCATAAGCTTTAAGACATGTTTCTCTAAATTTTTCGAATATATCTGCTAACAATAATACATCCGTTTTTAAATATAAATCATGGTATTGTCCAAGATTCTTAATGTAGAATGTTTCCCATACTTTCTTTGCATGTTCATAATCTTCATCACTTATATGTGTGTTCATAAGCTTGTTGAAGAATGCTTCTTTTAGCGGTAATTTTCTTTCTCTAAACCTATTCCAATCGTTAACATAATCACATGGGTGAACACCTTTTCTTATTACAAGTTGAAACTGTTCTTGATTAGGATAAAAGTGTTGAGTATGTATCATTTGTTCAGGATTCAAGTTCGTTGACAATCTTTCTAAACTAGAAGCCGTAAATCTAAATTAATCTACAAATTTTAATTTAATAGTTCCAACCGTTTTACTGAATGAAATGTATCTTTCTTCGTTATTGGGTATTAGATCTATTTCTTCTTTATTACCTCCAAGCTCTTTTATAAATAAGTGAGAGTCATATCCTGTCAAGTTATGTATGATCACTGGTACAAACTTTGGTACTTTAACTTTTAAATTGCAGTTATTACATAGAGGTCCTACAAATTTTCCTGTTATATGATCATGATGCTTAACTATGATTTTCTTTAGTATACTTCTGCTTACAATAATAACAACATTCAGATTTATTGAACTCTTTTCTCTGACTTCTTGTTAATGGTAATTCGTTATTTTGTTTGTATATGTTTGATATGTGTTTAGCTTCTTTTGTTAACAGTCTTATAAATTTATTAGCGGCGTTCTTACTTCTATACAAAACAGGATTAGTTTTACTTCCATCGCTCTTTACTACATAATAACAAAATCCAGATGGCTTATGTTGTTGATATTTCTTCGTATATGATTCGTCATCTGGATAACATTCTTGACCACTCATAACTTTATGTAACAAGCATTCAAAATCAGCATAAATCACAAATGGCATTTTCATTGTGTATTGGTAGTTTTTAAATTCAACGTATTTACCTTCTTTAGGCATTATTATTTTTATTGGCTCATTTGACGAACAATCTTGCTCATGTTTATTTAAAGCGTCTCGGTAGTAAAAGTATAACAAACATCTATCACATAAATATTTTCGAGCTCTCCATTTAGTTATTTCACTACTTACTAACCTACTTAGGTCTTTAATCCAACAATAATGTGTTTTAAGTTGGTCTTCATTTTGTTCTTTTATATATAATAAATTGACATGATTTTCTTTCTTGTTTTGCGTGTGATGTAGCATATAGATTGAATAGTCTTTATCATAGGCATAGACATTTATAGAAATATTAAATAATTTTTCAGCTTTTGGAATATCGCTTAGTTTTACCGGAAAATGAATATTTTTTAATTTTTCTTCTAAGTATTTAACAACTTGCTTGTACTTGGAAGGTCGTTGCGGATCTTTATTAACTGGGTACAGTGCAGAACAAATTGAATATAAGCAACATTTTCATCTTCGTTCTTTACATTTATGACTGCTTGTTTATTTCTAATTTTATCAGGTAAATCTATGTATGTCGATCCTCTATATGGTGTATATTTGACGATTGCTAGTTGTAAAAAGTTAATGTTTATAAGAGCCCAGCCAGAACCTCTAGCTTGGAACTCATCCATTCTTGTTCTTAATCTTTGTTTCATCTTAGTTATTTCTTCTTTTAAATTACTTGATTGATATATTTCTTGGTTTTCAGTGTTAAAATAGAAGTTTTGAGTTTCTTCACTTGTCTTATATGTACAACTTATATAAAGATTAGCTTTCAATGAACTTAGTTTACTTAAGCTAATTTGTAATCTGTTTAATATAGCTTTAGATGTTGCAGTAATATATTGCTCGAGTGGATCTTGTGGCTTATAATCTGTTTTAAATATCCATGTTTCTAATCTTGATTTTAATGCAATATTTTGACGTTTTACATCGATTGGTATTGATTCAATTTTGATTCTTGGTTCTTCAATTATTTCTTGTTTAAATGGGAATATATTTCTAATCTGCTTCTCCTTTGTTCATCGTCATGTTGTTTAAAAAGGTTTATTAGTTCTGCTTTTCGTAATCGGGAATATCTTTTGATTCCCTTCTCTTTACATTGTCGTCCTAACTCTATTACAGTAAATCTATTATAATTACTCATCTTATTTACTATATAGAAAATCTTTGTATCACTCTATCGCTTTTTATCTTCACCAGATTATTTCTAATCATTTTTGTACTATTTTTACTTTCATATGTCCTAATACAACACTTAACATTGTATATTTCTGCCATTGTCTACATATTACGCGTTGTATTGGAACATGGCTTTCAAGGGAATAACCCATCAAAGTTACATTTATACATTTTAAATCTTAATCATTTTTGTAAATTTATTCATCATCATAATCATCACTACCATATTCATATTCATCATCACTACTCAAATCAGATGTTTTTGTTGTGTTATTTATAATTCTTTTTCCTTTAACATTATTTGCTTCTCTATTAACAGAGTTTGCTTCTCTAGTAGTGTCGCTAAGAGTTTAAGATCTTGATGAATTACTTTAAGTCTATCATGTAATAAATCAAAATGTTTCTCCATACTTATTATATAGAAAATCAAAAATGAAATAAATTTTAAAAAATCTAAGAATAAAAACGAACAGGTGAATATGACTAGTGCTAAGGAAATATTATCTTACAAACCTATATTTGATTGTGTATGTAAACATTTACATATTGGTGGCTATAATGATGAAGACAAAATAAATTTTAGCGTGTCCATAGGTATGTTAGATCAATTGTTCAAGAAAGCTACTAAAGAAAAGAATTCGTTTCTTATACAAAACATTCTCTAGGCAAACGTTATGAACTTGTCCGATGAGATGCTAGATTCACTGACTGATGAACAATGGTTATCTATAGGTTATGATGATTATGAGGAGGAATATAACTATGATCACATTACAGAAGACTTTATACGCAAATATCAACAGAAAGTTAATTTGAGTGAAATATGTTCATGGAAAAAGTTACCAGAAGAGTTTATAAGAGAATTGGCTGAGAAAGTTGATTGGGAGATTATTAGAGAAAGCCAAGACTTATCAGAAGACTTTATAAGAGAATTTGCAGATAGAGTTCATTGGAAAGAAGTATCGTTAAATCAAAACCTATCTAAAGAATTTATTAATGAATTTATAGACAAAGTTGATTTTGATGCTATATCTTATGGAAGCAAACTCTCTGAAGCCTTTATACGAAAACATGCAGAGAAACTTTCTTGTTGGCGCTTATGTGGGACCCAGCAAATATCAGAAAACCTTATAAGAGATTACGCTGACAAAGTAAATTGGACAACGATTTCAATGTTTCAAAATTTAACAGAAGGATTCATTGCGGAGTTCAAAGACCGTGTTCATTGGCATAACATCTCAATTTATCAAGACCTCTCTGTAAAATTTATATATTTATTTAGACATATCGTAGATTGGAGAGTTATAATAAGATACCATAATAATCCTGATTTAGGTAGTATATTGAATTTAGCATTCGATGTTACAACAGATGGTCTGTTTAATGTTTAACTAATCACCTTTTATGGCTATTATACCATAAAAGTCGTAACCTTAATTATCAGATATTAACTGATCATATAAACAATCAATTTCTTTAACCAAATCTTCTTCTGATAGTGATGTCCAAAACTGATTACCCTTACCTTTACGAATATCTAGTTCTTGTTGCATTAGGTTGAATAGCTTAATACTGTTAGGATCTCTGAACTTTTCGTATATTATTACATGATTCGGATATTTTTCTTCTGCTTCATTAAGAGGCTTATATAGACTTTTCTTTTGGCATCTGATAGCATAATAAGGGAAAGGATCATTAAGTTTGTTCTTCTTGTATGTGATTAGACAAATATCTTTTGAATTATCCTCTGTATATGGTGCTGCAATTGTTTTAAAACGATTTATTTCCTTTTCTTGTTTCTCATTGTTTATACGTAATTCATTCATTTGTTGTTCTATTTCTTGTAGTCTTGTTTCAAGTTGATCGTTGTTAGTAAGATATTGCTGTTGAAAGTCTTTGACGAAGTAATTGATAATGATTTGATTACATTTAAGATAAAGCATAGGAGAACCCCATCTAGATATATCTAAGATCAATTCCTTACATACCTACGTTCCTCTTATTTCATTCCATATCTTTCCTTTACCTCCTGTTATTGTTTTGATAATTTCATCTCCTATTATTATAGCATTTGAAATATATATTCTATTAGTTCTTTTGATTCTTTATTTTCAGCCAATTATCAAATCTTTTCCCACCATCTTGACACAGCTTAGTAGCGTTAACGTATCCTGTACTCTTATCTATAATCAACTTAAAATCACCAAAAACACCATACCAATAACTGCCTTTAATCTGTTCGTAGCATATATTGTTTAAACTAAGAGAACTGTCCATAGTACTCATATTTATTATATAGAAAATCATGATTTTTGTCGGAGCATATCTGCTCCAGTTAATTTTTATCATAATATTCAAGTAGTTTCTTACTTCTTACTTCTTACTAATCTTAAAGTCACCCCCAACAATTCGGTTCAATGACTTTATATAAGAAATTAACTCTTTAGATTGTTTATTTTCTAACCATTTATAAAATTTCTTTTCCTCGTTGTTCCTTTATCTCCTCCTTTTAGTAGATATGTAGAGCAACAGAGCAAAAGTGCTCCATTGATCTTTTCCGTTGTGTTGTTAATTTTTCATTATAGATACCCATCGTGATATATCTAGAATCAATTCTTTACAAACATATATTCCTCTTAATTCATTCCATATTTCTCCTTACTACCTGTTACTTTCCTAATAATTTCATCGACCCGAATTCGGCCACTGGAAACAACCGGAGAAATAAAAAGGACCGACCTTACGCATAAACATAACAACCGGAGGAACGAAAAGGACCGCCCTTACACATAAACATATAGATTTTACCCGTCGTTTTAACGGGTTTCATTTGTTCTTGACCCGTCGTTTTAACGGGCTAAATGTTTAAACATCCATGGTGAAGAGTAACGTTTCGTTACCCTTTGTTGTTTGAAGAGTAACGTTTCATTACTTTTATCTCATTCAAACTAGCCTTTTATGATTATTATTCCATAAAAGACAACATTTATATTTACATTACAACATTAATTTTATCTATCCAGCTATTATGTGAATCATCAAATTCTAGCCATTTAACGTATACTTTGTCACCTTTCTTTCTCAAAACCTTTTCTACTAAGTATTCATCTTTAAGTTTCGTCCTTAATAGTTTTGGTTCGTAAAATCTACCTTGTACATCTTCTTCTTCTAAATCTTTAATTCTATACGTAGGCGGATTAGATGGAATAACTTTGCTAATAACAAATACTTCTGTTGACCAATTAGGTGTATATCCTTTCTCAAATAACGCTTTCGATTTACTTGTACGAACATGGTCACCTAATTTGTATTTGGGCTTCACACGCTTATATTCTTTCTTATACACTTTCTCCAATATTGTTCGCTCATTCTTCTTATTAACTTCTATAGGCTTTAAACCAATTGTTCTATGTACTCTATTATTATACTCACTATCCAATGTTGGTAATATTTCTATCCATTTGTAATTCCCTTGTGTTGTGAACCTTTTCCACATGTTCTGCTTAGGTGTTCTATTAAATCTCTCAACAAAAGAAGCTTTCTTACCACTATAGGTTGAGTAATGATTAATCCTATTTTCCTCCATCAACTTCTTAAATTCTGTATTGTAAATTTCTTTACCTTGGTCAGTTTGTAAGTTACTAGGTTTCCTCGTTCTTAATATGGATTCAAATGCTTCTGTAACATTCTTACCACTCTTATCTTTAACAGGAACAGCAAACGCATATTTCGAAAACACATCTATAATCGTTAGCAGATACTTATAGCCTTTATTTATTTTGGAAACACCTTTTAATACTCCGCTATCCATTTCTACAAGATCAGCTTGCCAAAGACCACCGATACCTTTTATAACCACACTTAGTCTGTCAAAGTTTTTTCCAGATGGTTTGTGAATTTCTTCTATAATGTCTTCTCTAACACATTTACCATCATATAGTCAATCATTCTTTTTAACGAATTGAGATTTAGTAACACCGCATACAGAACATATACCTTTTTTTAGATATCTTCCATTCTTTGTTCAATTCTAATGGTATCTTTCTTCGTATCTGTTAATTTCTTACATTTAACGCCATACATTATCATTATTATTATTTATTGTATAGAAAATCAACGAAAAATTTAAAATTTATCATTACCTAATACTATACTTTTATTTATAACATTATCATCATCATCACTTGATTCGTTTTCACTTTCATCTTCTGTTTCTATATGCATAATAATCAATAATAATTTACCTTCTTTCAAATTAGAATCTTTGGATGGTCTAATTTTAACTGATCATGCATATTAAAGTGTAATGGAAAAATTTCAACTAAAACGTCATTTAAAAATAGGCCTATAAGATATTTATTAAAACTTGATTCTATATGCATTAATCTACCTCTATAAAGAAATTTGTAGGCAGCAACTAAATTATATACAAAAAAGGCTGGTTTCCCAAGATCATCTGCCAATCGAGATGGAAATCCAAAAATTTCTTTCGTGTAAGTAAATAAAACTTTTCTTTCACTGATTCGAGCTGTTCTAATGTTATAACATCTTGTTTATCAATAGTGTTAGATACATTAACCAATCTTTTGTTCTTAAAATCAACCCAGGATGTGTATTTTGAAGTAAAAACTTCTCTATATTCTTCTTTTTTACTTTTAATATTACCAAAAATATCCATATTTATTATATAGCAAACGTCTCTAGGAAAGTTATCCTTCTATGTACATTACAACAAACAATAATTGTCCTTCCTCCATAGCTGAATTTTTATTTGGTTTAATTGTAATTATATCATTCTTGTTAAAGCTAAAAGGTAAATTTTCAATCAAAGTATCACCCAAATATATCTCTAGAAAGTATTTATCCAAACTGAATTCCATGTGCATTATTTTTCCATTATAGAGAAACCTATAACCATTAGGAAGATTGAATATTCTAAAGATTGGGTCTTTAACATTCTTAATTCTCAATCGATATAATAGAGGTATATTTTCTTTATGCATAATCAATTTAGTAGTATTTGTCCTAATCTTTTGAAAATCTTCTTTCTTTATGTATGTGTCTTGTAACATTTCTAATGCATCTTCAAATCGTTTTCTATCGTTCCCTAATTGAGATTCTAATTCTTATTAATATCGCTTCTCATTGATTCAAGCTGGTTTGTCGTAACAGCATCCTGCTGATTAATACCATTGGTTACATTAACTATTCTTTTGTTTGTAAAATCAATCCATGATCTATAATTTGTTGTGAAACATTATTTATTTCGGATTTAAAAGCTGCACAACTCATTAAATTTTGATGTGTGTAATAATTTTCTCTTTTATATTTTTCAAGTTCTTTCTTAACAACGTTATCTAAATTCCTTAACAGCTTCAGCTACTCTTCACTAATATTAACGTTTGAAACATCCTTTCTATCTTTAACAGTACCAAATATATCCATGCTCACTTTATTATAAAGAAAATGTCCATCCTAATTTTTCAAAACATTTCTTTAACATCTCTATTTGTTTTGGTGAGTGTTTAATATCAATATCAACATGAACATCATGCTTTTTCAACAGATAGTACAATACACATTTTAAGGTAATAAACAATTCGCTTTTCGGATACAGTTCTATAAAGGTCTCGTGTAAGTTTTCGAACTCGTTTATAAGTGTTTCTTAAATATGTTGTAATTTTAATGGGTTTTGATCGGTAACGTGATAGTGTATTAAATAGACATCATAATATTTTGTGTATTTGTTTTTCTTTAGTACTTCTAGAACATCTTTTGTTGATATTAAATCTTTTGGTATATCTCTAAATTCATAATTTAACACCTTGAACACATATTCGGAAATAATTCTATCCTGTAAAGCTTGTAAACGAGATAGCTGTAACTTAAATCTTTTTATAGTATGATACCATGGTTTTCTTGCACAACCAGCTTTCATCTCATCTTTAGTACTCTAAACCCAACCACTCTCTACAGAACAATCATTACAAATGTAGCTATTCTTACCTTTTGTTAATGAGTTACTACCACAATTACTGCATTCTAATGGTCTAGAGCTATAATTTAACAACAACTCCTTTAAGGTAATTATTGGACGTAACTTTTCCAACTCTTCTTCCGTGTACAAAAATTTTGGTATTAACGTTTTCCATAAATCAATAACATTATATACGTTGTTTCTATCTTTTAAGTCTATCTCACTAACATACTCAAAATACTCATAAAACTTATATCTATCTAGTGCATCTAGTTCATCCTGATGCTTCTCAAAATAATCTAAAAATCTATTGTGTATAGCTTCCATATTTATTTTAAACAAAACTTTTATGGATACAAATCATAAAAGCACTTAATCATTTTAATCATATACATAACGTCACTAAAAGAATATTCTTTATTAAGAAGATTTAAAATCTTAACACAAAGATGACCGCATATAACTGAATTAAAGTCTTGTATTCGTTCGTCATTGTAAAATAAGTTTTCGGTACCAAGATATTGTACTAGTTGTTTAGGAGGAACACCACCATAAGAATCGAACACATACTTGTCGTTGTTCTCTTTTCAATAGCATATCCAATGAGTACCAATGTTTTCTGATTTATCGAAGTTAACTACACCGCACTCATTTACATAGGGTTTCTGTGGAAGTTCGTCACTCATAAATACTCCTCTAAATCGTTTTATCTTTAATTCTTTAACCAACCTCTCTATATCGAAGTTGGTCAATGGTTTTAGTTTTTTGATTTCTTTGGTTTACCTGCTCCATGTTTTTCTTCTATAGCCATATTGTGCCTTTTTTGTTCTTCAAGTTCTTGTTTATTTTTCTTAGCATCAAGTACAGTTTTAGTAATTGCTGCTGCACCACCTGCTAATGAACCAACTGCTCCTAAAGCTGCAATTGTAAAGATAAAACCACCCATATGCTCTTTCTTAATCTTTTTCATTTGTGCAGTAGTTAGAGTTAAATCCATTCCTTAACCTTCCTTAATTTTCTTAGATTTATCGTTAAGTTGTTTCTTTGTTAATACATGATCAATATTTAAATCCTTTAGTTCACCGTAAGGAACACTAAACATACAAACTTTAATAGAACGCATCTTTCTATTTCAGAGAAAATCTTGGTTTGTAAAAGTACAGTTGTTGTAGCTCCACGAAAATCAATTGAGGAATCATTCTCATCTGTTATCCTTATCTCAAAATTATCAAGCTTGTCTTTAGATATAGGGAAAAATAATGGATAAGTAGGCTCATAAATAATACTATGTTTAAACTCAGTATCTGTTTTAAATGATGGTATAATTACTTTTCCTCTATGTGTGTACTCCGTATCTTTAACAAAGATACCATGTGCTATATTACAGTGAGCATTAATTGTATCGAATGGGTGAAACTGTGGTAACTTTCTTGTGTTTTGTTTTTTTTTTCTAAAAATTCACAAAACCTAAATCCAAGAACAGTATCTAAATTTCCCATTTTGATATCAATATCACCTGTTTCTATTTTTACTCTATTTGTTATATGATCCTCTTTTAACGTTATGTTTATGGAGTGATTTTAAATAATCATTAAGACTGTTTAAGCTGTATTGTCCATTTGGTATATGAACAAGTTCATCTCCATAGTTAAACAACGTGCCATGTGTAATGTTTGTAGTTAGATATGTATTGTAAAGCCCAACTAGTCCTACACTTAAATAGTTGTTACTGTTGTCTAATTTGTAATGGAGAATCTTCTTTAAAACAAAGTATCACTCGTTAACTTAAATACCTTAGCCATTTATTATATAATAAATGAACGAGTTTGATTTACCTAGAGATATTCCAAGAGAGAAAATAATCAAGTTAATAGAAGATGTCATTCAAAAGTTAGAATACAGCTTAAAGAAGAAAAAGAGAAAACTACGAATTGTTAGATATGCATTCTATACTTTTATCACGTTATCGGTTATACTTTCTGCAATAACTGGGTTTATTAATATTTTTATACCCGTAACAATTTACTCAATATTAACAACGTCTCTTGCAATGGGAAGTGCTATAATAACAGGTTTGTCTTCTAAGTTAAACATAAGCAAAAGAAAAGATGAATATAAAAGCATTGTCACTTGTATTAACTCATTTAAAGAACTATTAGAGATGTTAATAACATTAAATGGAGAAATGGATGAAGAATATATAAAAATACGTTGCATAAGATCAGAGAACAACTTAAAGATATAAGGACCTAACGATTTATCGAGTCTGAATCAAAATTTTCTCTATAATAAATGAGTAACAAAACTTTTAATTGGGGTGTATAAGAGATGATAAAAGAAACAACAGTTAAGAAATAAAATGGAGAACTTATATCTGATCATATTCGGTGTCTTGTCGTGGGTCCATCTGGTTGTGGTTACACTTTTCTGTTATTTAACTTCTTATTACTACCAGGTTGATTAAACAATAATTACTTCTACATATATTCTAAAAGCATGAATCAGCCAAAGTATGCACAATTAAAAGATCGATTTGAAAAAGCAGAACTAAAGTTCAAGAAGCAAATAGCAATGTTCTTAAGCAGTAATGATTGTATTGTACCTATTGATGAATGTGAAAAATACTATGTTCTTGTGTTTGATGATTACATTTTGGAGAACCAAGATACTGTTAGAAATTACTTTATGAGAGGTAGACATAGACATTTAGACTGTTTCTATCTTGCACAGACATTCAAAAGTACCTAAATAGCTTATAAGAGATAACGCTAACTTCCTATGCGTATTTAGACATGATGATACTAATCTTAAACATGTGTATAACGAGTTTGTTGGAGGAGATATGCCTTATGATAAATTTAAAGAGATATGCTCAAAATGTTGGCGAGAAGATTATGGTTTTATAGTAATTGATATGACAAAGAAGGTAAACATTGGTAAGTATAGGAACAAGATAAAACACTTCTTAAACGTTTCACGTTTTTCAAGTGTTTACGTTTTAACGGTTTACGTTTTTGACTTTTTTTGACGTTTACTGACGTATATTGACGTTTATTGGCGTTTGTTCGTTTTCTATATAATAAATGGATGAGAATGAAATTAATAAGAATATTAAGTTAAAGGAGTTCTTAATAAAGGGCTTGAAATCTTGGAAGAAAGAAAGAGCAGGTATATACGATAAATTTAAGACACAAGAACAACCTGTAATTGATGCTATTCAAAATTTGGGAAGTGAGATCAAAGAAGTAGCAGAACAAAATAAAAATCTAATAACTGAGCTTGTTCCAGCTGTACATAAGACGGTTTCAATAGATCCTAGTCTACTAGAAACACCTAAAAAGATAACTTATGATAGTCCTCCAAGTAGTAATGATGCACTTATAACAGGGGAAATAAAACAAATGAGAAAACAAATTAAAGACAACGTCGAAGAAGTAGAACCTTTAACAACGGCACAATCATTTGGTAAGATTGCAACTAAATATTATAGTAAAAGAAATGATAGTGTATTTGGAATACGAGCTGTTGGCGAAGATGGAAAAATAATAAATAAGATAGGAAATTCTGAAGTTAAAGTGAGTGGTGATGATTTGATAATTAAGGGTAAAACATATAAAGGAACAGAAGGTATGTGGGAATTGTTAACGATGAATACTAATTAAAAATGGAGATTATGATGATGACAATTTTGAACAGTACAAGGAAATAATAATAGAATCAGATGCTACCTTCCAAAAATATAATCGAAATAAAAAAGTAGCATCTAATAGAGCTTCTAAGTATAATAATATTATCAAGCCTATTTGGGATAATTATATTAAACCATATTTACCTCCAACACCAACAAGAAAGAAAACACCAAAGTCTGGAGAAGGAATAAAAATATGCAACGAATGACGTAAAGAATATATATGGATGGATGATGTGAGAAAGTTAATTTATCGGTTAATATTTATAGATGGAGAAGAAAAGGCTGGTAATAATAACTTTTATAATGAGAAAGTAGGTATAGAGAGTATGATTAATAATAAGCTTTCACAATTTATTCCTAATGATCCGAAAGGTATAGGTTATTTGATTAAGATCTTAAATACATTACCATCACGATTCTGGGATGATGAGAAGCTTGGAAAAGGATTAGTAAATGATTTGATTAATAACCACCCATTTGAATTAGATATTCCTGGCATGTTGTACTGCGGTCCGGGAACTAAGCTGCAAGAAAGATTAGAAAGAGGTGATAAAGGTATTAACCTATTAGATGAGGCTTGTAAAGAACACGATATATTTTACAGAGACAATAAAGATACAGAGTCAAGGCATGTTGCAGATAAGGAACTAGAAACTAAAGCATGGAAACGAGCATTTAGTAGTGATGCATCGATTGGTGAACGATTAGCTGCTTTTGGTGTTGGTACTGCTATGAATGCTAAGGTTAAGTTAGGATGGGGATTATAAGTTTTTAAATGTTATTATGTATGATTTTTTTATGGATACATTCCATAAAAGCGTTGTTTCAAGATTTTCTTTATAATAAATGGATAGTATTGAGAGTTACGAGTTACAGAGTTTTAAACCTAACACAAGAACATTTAATAATTTGAATGAAGCTAAAAAAGATATTGAGTTCGATTTCAATGTGGGGGATGGTTTCATACATCCACACAAAGCAGATTGTCATATGACTTTTGAAGATGTTTGACCATCAATTGGAGGAACATTTGGTGCAAATAATACTATAAAACTTGAAGATAACTTCTTACAGTTCTTCTTTTCTCAAATTGAGGTTAGAAAGCATGGAGTTGTTATAGATAAGATTGAACTACCTGGAATAACATCTACAGCTATTGGAACATTAAAGATTTCCAAACCAGAAGTTGAATATCTAAAACAACCAGGATTTGAAACGGATGATAAACATGGTCTACGAAAGGATTTTAGCGTTTTGTACCAATTAAGATTAATTCCTGGCTTTTTAAGTGATTATAAAGAGGTTATGTGGAAAGGTGGATTGAGAATAACATTTACAAAAGCTAATAATAATAACGATGCCTTATACAAATGGACTGTAACAGGAGCAAGTGCAACAGCTCTTCATGATGGAAAAATAACAATAAAGAGTATGCAGATAAGAATGCCAATTATAGAATACGTATCTAATTACGAAAACCAGTTAAAGTTGGATATTCTTAAAGAACCTAAAATCATGTTTTCATTCCATACTTATCAGTGTGTTCAGAAAACTGTTGTCGGTTCTTTCTTAGAGTTCCATGTTACTACTCAATTTAATTCTAGACAATTTGATATGCCTGATTTCATAGTTGTAATATTCCAAACTGATAGAAGTGGTAAACAAACAGCAGATGCAAGTAAGTTCTATCATTGTAAAGTAAAGAATATCTATTTTAAAAATGGAAAGAATGAGGTATTTCCAAAAGAATCAAGAAACTTAGATATTGCTAAGAGGGATTATTTTAAGATGTACGAAGATTATACTGCATTTAAGAGAATAACATGTGGTAATACCGAAATGTACTATGATCTTAAAGAGTTTATAGATAACAGACCAATGTATGTGATTAATTGTAGTAAGAGGAAGAATGTATCGGAAAATTAGAGAACAAACATGAAGATTGTAGTAGACTTTGCAGAATCTGTGGCTGATAATACCATATGCTATGCGATTTTAATTGGACAAAAGAACTTTACATATGACCCTAAGAATGAGAAAGTAGTAGAAGAGTTTTAGATAGTTAAATGTATTTTTTGAAATGTTTATGGAGGTTTTCCATAAACATTATTTTAAAATTGACAAAAATGATTAAAATATTTTTGGTGAAGATAAGAAATTGAATAGTGAACGTTGATTTTCTATATAATAAATACGATGGCGAGTCATATTGAGGTTATAAATAAACTTGGAAGTCTTGAGCAAAAACAAGTTATTGGATTAAGAGAATTGGAATTAGATACAGAATATAAGATTGCTAAATGGAAAGGATTGAAATTAAGTTTGGAAAGAGCATTTTAGTTGAATGCGAAGAGTTTATGGTATTTCTTCCACCTAGATTCACAAAACGCTTAAGAGATAAAATTATTGATGAGATCGTTAAAGATGGAATAAAAATCAAATACACTGGACTAAAAGATAATTATCCAACTGTTGAGTTCCGTATGTAAATTTCAAGTGAGAAGGGGTTTTATGATTTTTTTCATAAAACGAACATTTTTCTTATAACAAATAAGAAACTATGGCTAATTATTTGAATAAGAAAAATGACGTTAAAGCATTGAGATTCCTTCGCATAGTGAGTTAGAAAAAAGTAAACCGTGTGAGATAACATTATGAAATTGATTCAAACACAGCGTTATGGTAAAAGAGTTTTAGTACGTTTAGATGAAAAATATAAGACTTTATTACCACAAATATATAATGATGATACTTAGCAAGTGTTGAAAGACATGAAAATGTGTAAGCTGTTTGTTAAGTATGAGGGTTTGAAAGATTTAGATAATAGTTATAAAATACATCAGTTTTACTTTAGAAATGAATCCAAAAAATAACAAAAATGATTAAAAATATGTTTTCTGAAGTAAAAAAAAATGAATCGGTTATAATGGATCCCCAAATGAAGTTTATACGTACTAATAATTTCAATGTTATTGTGAAAAATGTGCAAACCGAAGTTCAAGTAGTTTTTGATATTAACGGCTGTCTATTCAGCTTGAATTACTATCAGTGGGCAGGGTTTAAGAAATCATTGTTTCCCATAGAGAACGAAGTTAGCAGAAGATTCCATTACAAATATCCGAACTTGTAATTTTAGGTATGTTCTAAGTGTATAAGTGTTTTTATGGTTTCAAGACTATAAAAACTAAGACCGTTGGACGTTTTGAACGTAATACCATTTGAATTTTAAAGACACATGTATAAATAAGAAAGATATTTGAGCTTTTGTAATTATATCCTTAGAGTTATACAACCTACAAGACATTTGATAGATAGTAAATTTATTTCTCTATTGATTGCCGTTTGAATTTTGAAAATTGGTTAATAAACAACGAAAATATAACGATTTAAAAAATAGTATCCCTCGAGTACGCCATTAATGACAGGGTTGGTTATCGTTTCCAAAAAAATATCATGTATACCATATGTCATAGCGACTCGTTAGTAATAGTGTCAAAGCCTAATTCGCAATTTTAACAATTCTGGAAAAACATTAAAAATAATTCGCTTCAAACACTGTTTATAGAATTTTGTCTCACAACTTAGGATTTAATTCTAATATTCTGGTATCACTGAGTGCTGATGGTAAGGAAAGAGAGAGACACTAGCGCATGTATGTGGCACGTTTTAGAACTAAATACTAACTCGACTGATGAGCTCCTCCGTGGCTAAGCGGTTAGCGTACGCGCCTTTGGCGTGGGAGGCCCGGGTTCGATTCCCGGCGGGAGCTCATGTCCACGTTTCATATAGCCTCGCTGCTGAACGGGACGTAAAACTCAAAACTCAACTCAACTCGACTGATGAGCATTATAACAAAGAACATGCACTTGCTTGAAAGCTGACCGTTACGAGGGAAAAGTTGGGACGATGAAAACCTCTCTATCGTTCAGAGCTGGGAAGAAAAGAGAGAAAGAGAAAGATTTTTTTCACGGATTCAATGACGTCATGTTATTATGGCTGTGGAGACTACGTCAGATATAGCGCCCTCTCGCAGCTGCTAGCTAAAAGTTCTGTTAAGCTAATGTATATGTATGTTAGCGTGCGGAGAAGGAAAGAACTGGATTGCATGTCACTCTTCAAAAAATAAAGAAGGAGAATGATCATAAATCTCATGTACATGTATGCTATTATTCTCTCAACTGAATGCATGTGTATGCAATGAGAGCAAGTGTATATACATATATACCTGTAACAGCTGTATACAACATACTAAATTTTAAGCTTTTATAATTCAGTTATTTCTGAACCGGTTTGCACCAAACAAAAACTATTTTTTGAATCAAGGACAGCACTATATGCTATAAGTCATAAAAGTTTATGAGATTTCACTTTAGGATTGTAGTTATGGAAATACTTTGTGCTATGTATAGTTAGTTGGACTCTTCTGTAAATTTGTGTTTTCCTTCTGTGCTAATAATCAAAGTACGGGGGAAAATAAGAAGTGTCCTAGGTTGTTTATTTTCTTTCAGTGTTATGTGTGTTAGATTAAAGTTTTCTATCTTATTCGTGCTTCTTATGTAAATGTTTTTTGCGCTCTGTAACTTTGTATAATTAGTTGGGTCCTTCTGCGCTGGTCAAAGTACTGGGAGGGGAAATTGCGCTCGTAGTGAGGATGATATGCTACTGAAATAATAATTTTGCATGATAAATAAAAGTTAAAAAAATACACACTCTGTCCAAAAGTGTAACCTTGTGGCCATACTCACGGTCACATACTTTTGTTCTTTATTAAAGCTAGTTAAGTGTGGTGTGGGATTAATGCGTCATGCATTTCCTGTAATGTAATATAAACATCTTCCTCTATTTCTCGCTTCAGCTTCAATTGCTTATCAGATAGTTTCGACACTTGCGTATAATTAGAACGGGAGTTGTTTTATATATAAATGCGCTGCTGAAGTGCGTAGGCGAATTTACATTTGCTATGGAAACACTGCAGTAAGGTGTAGGAGTGAATCTTCCTGTTATTGGAACATAGTCAGAGACACCAAGTTATAAACATAAGTAATGATAATAGATGGACGTATGAAGCCTATAAAAGACGAGATCTTTCACTATCGCCATTTATTCTTATCTTAAACTAAATGGCACTTACGATTAGAACGTCACCCGTAGATGTACTTTGCAGATATTTCTAGTTATGGAATCAAATATCGTGGTAGTTAATATCGTACCTAAGTGTAGTGCGGTATTTACGGAATTAGACTCCTGAAATGTTTGAAGATGTCATAATTATTCTGAATTTAAAACTTTAAAGCAGGTTTTTCACTCGAAGCCAATGCTTTTGATTTTTTTTAATTGATCGCTGTTATCGACTATTCCTAATTTTCTTAATAATTGTTCAGTTTTCGGATTTTTATGTGTCTTTCGTTTGAATTTCCAAGACGCAAAATTATTTGATAATATTGCAGTTTTAATATGCAAATATAGTGAAGTTTGTCGTGTTTTGATAATTCTATGATAACTCAAAATTTCATGTAATGCAGATTAAAACTTTGCATTTGTATTACATAGGGTATATATAGTTATTTTCTAAGGGTAGTTCATACACTCAATAAATTTTAAGGCCAGCTGAAGTAATAACAGGCTAGCATTGAAGAACCCAAACATATAATTGTTTCTTATAGGAGTCTGTAGCTATTTGTAGAGCTAATAAAAAACATTATAGGTTTTAACCAGGCCTTAAGTCATTTCTCAAACTGACTTCAGTGCTCATAAATGACAATTTTCCTAGTCTGGCGATCTTATGCCATCTATTAAACCGTAGATATCTAATAAAAAATTGAATACACGATTCCGTGTGAGCAAAACTCTCGTTATTGTTTCAGCACTGAGAAGTTCTTGGCGGCTAGGCTAAGCTGTCAGCCTTCAGTCCAGGTGCCCTCTAACTTTTAGATTATGTACTGTCCTGTCGCTGTCAATTTGCGTTACTGAACGACTGTGGCTGTGAGGACTTCCGACCACACCGTTGGATAGAGTTTGGATGGGTCTCTGCTATTTTGGATGTGTCAACTTAGGGACTTGAAACTTTCAGCGAAATATTTCACTTGTAGAGTCCTTTACAACGATATATTACTCGACCCCTTTGCCATTTAAAATTTTAAAGTTGACCCCACGTACCCCTATATGAGCATGTCTGGGGTTGACCTTTTATAGCTAAAACTCGAAGCCCCTTAAAATAAAGATGAACTTGTTTTGCGTTTTGTCATATTCGCAGACGATATATATATCGGTTGAGTCATTTAAAATTATTTTTGAAATATCTGGAAAACTAAAAAATCAGAATTTAAAAATTTGTAATGAAAGTTGTTCGTTTCGAGGAGGGACATTGAATGATACTACACTCGACCCCCTGCTCCACTCCCGGTGGAGATAGGGAGTCTTAAATCTTAAATAGGAACACCCATTCTTTATAGCATATTTGGATTCGCCGGGGGAAAATTGTAACTTTTGTATTGAACACCTTTTCGCTGCATGATACATGGCGCTGTAATCGACAAATATCAAAATGGGTTACAAACAGTTTAAAAACGATGCGTTTAAAATTGTTTTTGGAGACAAGTGGAAAACTACATATTGGAGTTTCAAAGTTTGTAATAAAAGTTATTCGTCTAAAGGAGGGACATTCAATGACACGATACTCGACACTCTGCCCCATATCGGTCACGGAAAGAGGTCAATTTTGAAATCTTAAATTGGAACCATTACGTTTTATTGCATATTCGGATTCTCTGGGGAAAAATTGTAACTTTTGTACTAAACATTTTTTGGTTGCGTCATTGATGGTGCTGTTATCGAAAAATAATCGTAATTGGTTATAAACAGTTAAAAAGTAATATCTCAAGAAATACACATCAGATTGGGAAATTTACTAGTTTTGATATATTTCAAATGCTATCAATTGAGACCATAGTTGATCTCACCATCACGAACTCAGGGGGTTAGAAAGACCCCCCTTGATCCGCCCCTGGTAACAATTAGAAAGAAGTGGAATACAACTACACTACACTAAAATATGTCTTACCACTTAGTGATACTTTAAATATTCAAGCAAATAATTTGATATCCTAACCTATATATTCCGAGTATCAAAAGTATTAAAAAGTTAAAACCAGTGTTTTTACGTGCAAGATCAAAATTTCCACATAAAGTATTGATACGGTCATCAATGACTACTAACGGAATGAAGTAACCCATTATTTTTACGACTGACTTGCTTAAAGCCAAATGGCGTCCAAAGTACAGGGTGCAGCACGTAAAACCGGCCCATCGTAGTATTCTGGTATATTGTGTTTTTGGCAACACTTAAATAGTCTACCTTCCTACCAAGAGATGGCGTGTCGATGTCGGGTCGACTTACGTGACCTGCAGCAGTCACGTGCAGCCGCAGCCAGTGAAACTTGTCGAAACCAGTTGAGAAAAAGGCCTCGTTGTGTTAAACCGGGTGAGTGTCAGTGTGTGATAATGCCCTATTCGATACCCGAGCGTGTTGCCATTGTTGAAGGGTTCATTCTCACTGGATCTTTTGTGAAAACAAAGAATTTCTTTCGGGAGAAATTTCCAGGACGTTCTGTGCCAGCAAAATGCACCATTCAGGAATTGATTGAAAAATGGCGGCGTACAGGATCGGTTCAAAATGCTCCCAGGAACAGACGACCATCTGTCTGCACACCTGAATTAAAGATGCAGGTGGAGGAGATAATGACAAGAAGTCCTCGAAAGTCAACCAGGAGATTGAGTCAACAGGTTCATGCGAGTGAGAGAAGTTGTAGACGTGTTTTAAGGGGACTAAAGTTAAAACCGTACCGGATAAGAGTTGTGCAAGAACTGAAGGAGCCTGACCTGCAGAAGAGGGTGCATTTCTGTTCATTTCTGTTGAGCTATGTTGCCAGTGGTTTGTTGGATCCACTAATGCTCATCATGAGTGACGAGGCGTGGTTCCTCCTGTCTGGGTACGTAAATTCCCAAAACAACCGGTATTGGTCGACAGAAAATCCACACGCAATCCACCAGGTACCCTTGCATGATGAGAAGATTGGTGTTTGGTGTGCCATTTCCGCCACACGCGTTATTGGGCTCATATTCTTTGAGACGACAGTGAACAGTGACGTGTATATGGGAATCCTGGAGGAGTTTTATACACACTTGACCGAAGAGGAGAGTCAGTTATGTTACTTTCAGCAGGACGGTGCAGCATGCCACACATCAGCTGCATCATTGTCCCTTGTGCATGAGATGTTTACAGCAGAGAGGACAATCAGCAAAGGCTTGTGGCCTCCTCGGTCACCAGACTTGTCCACGTGTGACTTTTACTTATTGGGACTGTTAAAGGGAAGAGTATACGAAACAAATCCACACACAATTGAATAACTCAAGACCAGGATCCAGGATGTCACCAATGGCATTACAACACAAGAACTGACAAGGGTATATATGAATCTCCTCAATCTTGCTCACATGTGTGTTGAAGTGGGCGGAGGACACTTTCAGCATCTGCTGTGAAGACTGCTGTGAAAGTCATATTCAATCCATTACATTTCATTCATGTGTTGTAGTTAATCATATTCAATACATTACATTTCATTTTATGTGTTCACTTTACGGGCCGGTTTTACGTGCCGCACTCTGTATTTCTTTCTATGCTTATGCAGTTTTTCAACATTCCTATTGTTGAGACAATTTTTAGCCAGATCTCAATAGCTGTCAGTACCCTGCTAGAAATCCTGCAGTTATGTGACAGTGACGTATCAGTTTCATATTCAAAATTTAAGAAAAGAAACACCACAATTGTGTATGATTGAAGTTTCTAAATACTTGTAAATACATGTAACTCAAAGAGAATTTAGACAAAATAGAGAGAAAATATATATTTGAAATATGATTAAACATACTATATTTTCACATGTTCTAAGCCAATTTACCGCTTTATTTTTAGGCATTCCTGATACAGGAATAGTACTAGAAAATAGCATGACATCATTTGGGGAATTCAATGGAAAACTAATCATAATACTTAGAGAACTGTATGAAAAAGATGGATATATTAATATATATTTGACAGGGACAAATAATATATATCATCCCTATTCTTATATTATACGATTGAGGCACCCAAACCGTGAACTCACACAAACTGGTGGTAAGCATATATTAGAAGCGAGTTGCATTGCCCTATGTGATGAAAAGGGTCGTAAAAGCATTTACTACCACTTCGGTGAAGGAACCGATCACAAAATGTGCACTATATTGGCAGAAAGAGAGGTAAGAATCGCTTTTCTTATTTTCTAACAAACGCTAATATTTTATTTACATTAACTATAATATTTTCATTAAGTTTATTTGAAAGCAATAATCATAAATAGTATTGCTGGAAATCGATTTTATTAATACGTAACTTTAGAAAGAGAAAACAATATTTTATATGCTTATTATTATTAATATAATGGATATCACTAAAGTTGATTTAAATTTACTTAAATATGAGTCATGTTTTAATAAAATTTATGAATTCGTCAACTGGATATTTATATTATGCTTTGCTTTAGAATAGCTGGTTATAAATATACAGTTCTAAAATATGCTAACCAGTGCACTAGCCGGTAAGTGACAACGTAATTAATATAATGTTGTTGACATTTACGAGAGGAATAACTTGGTTCAACTTGCATCTGTTATTTTTTTATCATCATCTACATTTCCGATATTTTTGGCAGTACATTTACTATATTACTAAGCACTTACAAATAAATTAAGTTTAAAATGCATACAATTATTGGTTCGGCATATGTAGATAAGAAACCATGTTAATAGTAAAGAATAAAAATAAATAATTTCTTAGAACCACTTAGGGCATACATATTGTAGTTAAGCACAGCAAACAAACGTTATGACAATAATGCCACAAAACATTCATTTTATAATTTTGAATTCTTAACTGTAAATTCACTTACTAAAATAATACTTTAGTTCGTACAATAGGTTCGAATCTGTAAACTTTGGTTTTACTTTTTACTGTAATTTGACTTTATTTGAATTATCATTTATGTATATGTATAAATTTTAGTGTAATAATATCACTATATACTAGCTTTTACCAAAGTTTTTTTGACTAAGACATTGGAATTACCATATGGATATTTGGGTGCAAAATATATTCGTAACTTTGTAGGATACAAAAATAGAAAAAAAATGAACGGATTGACTTGTTAAAGCTGTGATATATAATAAAATTGTTCTTGACACACAAGTCACCGTTTGGTGTTTGACAATTATCAACTCACTATTTTCCGTACAGATTTGTGACAAAACGTATAGCCCTTTCACATATGCCTTACACTCTTTTCAACTCCGAGCTTCCTTACAATGTATTCCCTGGTCAATTTCTCGATATTTGAAACTACTCCCTTTTCTCATATCCAATTGTAAACTAGTGTGTTTCCTTCATGGCTCGATACCAACTTCCACCAACATTGATTCGTATACATGTCCATATATATGTACAGTTCATGCTACATGCAGCAGCTACGCTTCCCAGGTGGCAGTCTATTCAGCAGAAGCGTATGTACGCACATGACCAACAAATGACTCTATATTAGCTGTGTAATAAGTTCAGCTGCCAATCCTTTGCTCCAGAAGTTACCATGTACACCTCCAAATTCAATGTCTTTATCGCACTTATGGAGGAACAAAAATTTAATCTATGAGGTAGTGTCTACAATATTCAAAAATTCGTTTTGCGACGTTCAGCCTATTTTATACCTATTTTATTGTAGGGAAGAAAATTATAAAATGTTCACCACAGTCTTAACAGCGAAATATTAAAAAAAAAAACTAAAGTACGTATATCGTTATTTTATATATATAAATGCTTATATAAATCCTTATATTAAACATTTTCTTTTAAAAATGCCCTGACTACTAGTAGTATTGCCTGAGTTATTATGAGTCGCTCACTTCTATTTTTTTATATAATGTTAAATATTATAGTTATAAACATAATAAGAAAATGGTACATACATTTAGTATAATCGGAATTTTTCACCAGCTAGTTTGACTTTCATAACATTAACTTTCGCAATAACAATCCATAGTGATTTAAGTACATAATGCATTTATGTTACGGTGATTTATTTTAGTGTTATATTAGAGTTAGCTGAATTCCCAGGTCAAAATTATAGTTATTTGAATTTAGTGTTCAAAAAACCTGCTATTATATAAGCAATAAGATTAAGATATATTTTTATAAATATTTTCAGGTAACACGAAACATCACAAACCATCCTACTTACACATATGTTGATATAAGTTTTACTCCCGATGGAAACATTCATGTGAATTGGTATGTTGATAATGACAATCGTCTTGTTTATCTGACAACAAAACACAACAACGCATTCCATGTGAACAAATACAGCATTGGTGTTTTCAGAAGTAGATATTTTGTCAACCTTTTGTCAGGTACAGTTAGATACTTCTCTATCTATCTATCTACCTATAGATATATATAAACTAAAATTATGCATGCAACCTAACCACAAAATATTTCGATATCACTCAAATATACAGTAAAATGAATAGCACGCAGTATGCTCGTAGATATATAATAATCCCGTTCTAATTTTCGTCGCACAAGTTAATTGAATCTGTCAATGTTAGCTTTGAGTACCGAGGTAATATGAAACATTGAATTATGAGGAATATATGTGGAGTGTGAGCTACATGTTCTTCCTCTACAAACCAAATCCTGAAAGAGCGTACATAACTATACTATGCCACAATCAAATCGCACGTGTTCTTGTTCGGCAACAAAAATAAATAAGGTAAAAGATAACTTCTTTTGAAAACAACACAAATCAATACTAAGTATGAATATAAATGGATGCAAACAGAAACATTTTATTCAAAACTTTGCAATTAATAATGATAATAAAATTAATCGTTTTTCGTTTTCCCGCACACACATGCGTAACAATGTGTAAGATACCTATTCGCTCCTTACGGTTGAAAAATCATTGAGTAGAAAATTTTCTTAATCGCAATTAATTGGACGTATCTGAAAAGTGAACCGATTCCGGGGCCGAGGGGCCCCGGGCCCCGCCAAAGCACATGTGGGCCCCCTTACTGTACTTGTAAATTTCCAATATTTGGCACAATTTGAATGCAATTTGTTTTAAAATCCTCATATATGCTTTCTACATCTGAATGGTTCCCCCAAATTTACAGAGAAATCGGCGCCCTTGGTATCTGACATAATATTGTCGAGATTATGTCTAGATAATACAATTTGAAAATGAAAGGAAATCTGTGAGATTTGCGTCCCACGGTTATGCCGGTTAGGCTAAAGGAGACGGTGACGATGAGTAATGAATGAAATGGTGGAATGAAGAAAGCGGGAGGAAACGGGAGAACCCCGAGAAAACCCACGCACACGGTGTTTGTCCACCACAAAGTCCACTTGGCGGGGGCTGGGATCGAACCCGGGACCCCAAACACCAGAGATGAACAATCGACCACTGAGCCACCGCGGCCCCATAATACAATTTGAGGTACTACAGTTTTAACAGTACGTAACGACTTTCATTTGGTATTCTGAGTACGACACCATTTTTAACTCATCAATATTACGTAAACCAAAAGGTATTCCGGTTTTAATGTCATATAATTCAAAGATTTTGGGTTTATTTTTTTAGTACATAAATAAGGTTTTCAAATACACGTTTTACGGTGGACAAATAATTTCATTTTCAAAGAATATTAACTAACAATTTTACGTATTATTATAAGAGCATAAACAATTTTTCTTATAAAAATAAGATTAAGTTACTGAGACGATTGTAATCCGTTCCACGCCAATCATATCTACTATCTAGTATTGTTATATAAAGGGTCAATTATTGTTAATACAGGTTCAATTATGTCACATTGTATAGCGCAGTCGTGACTAGAATTTCGTATAGAATATACTGTATTGTTTCTTTGTATATCAACTGGGATATTCCTACCACTTTGAAAGTTACCAGAGTCACATTCTTGCCCAAGATTTCGCATACTATGAAATTCATTATTTCTATTCAGTGTTGCCACACCTGGTACAATTGTACCTAATTCAGCCTCTTTTGTCATTCATCTTCCCGTTGGTACCACGCTGGCATTTTCAGCCCGTTTTCTGAAAAAGTTGGTACAATTCTACCCAATTCAGCACATTTAACAAATACTTGTCACATTTTCAAAAGTGTCAGTAGGACTTTTCTTACACCTCACGTTACCTATAGTGTTGGACTCTTAAAAATGCTATTGAACATTCGTTTTGTGACGTTCCACTGCTGAAAATTCGTACTTCGAACTATACCTGGAAACAAATTACTCTAAATAGGCGCATCTTCGCCGTGTATGAAGGAGACGAGAAAGAAGTAGTGTAGTTTAAATTTTAGCTTCCAAATCTTAAAAAGAAAGCACACTCGAGTTGAATCAAGTGTTGAACATTCTGAAGAAGACCAGCGTGTGCTCAAGTAAGTCTATGATATATGTGTCGTTAAGATCCTACACAGTGTGTCAAAAGTCCCTACCACCCCTATTAAAATCCAAATGGATATACTTTCAGCGAATTTGATGTGGTAGGTGAACTTGAGGGTTAGGGGGACACTTTCTGGCGTAGGATATGCGGACGCCGCCATCTTGAATTTAACTTTTTTATTACAAAAGCTACGTGGGTCATGTGATACATGACCATAGGCTAGAATTTCACCAGAAAACCGAATCTGAAGTCAAAATGCATTTATTTTTATGTGGTAAACAGTTACCCACAATTGCAGTGTGACTTTCGTATTACATAATGTGCTCAACATGTTCTCCGTGCTGGGCAATGCACGTGTTCAGACGCTTCTCCCAATTGCTATGGACACGTATTAAGATTTCTGGGGATATTTGTCACAGGCAGCCACGATACGTTGTTCCAGATGGCGAACATAACGAATTTTCACAGCATACACTATAGCCTTCACATGTTCCCACAGGTAGAAGTCAAGGGGGTTTAAGTTTGGTGTTAGGGCAGGCAATTCCACTGGTCCACGTCTACCAATCAATGTCCCAGGGAATTGTTCATCCAGGAACTGACGCACCTGGATAATGGGGAGGTGCTCCATCTTGTTGGAAGAACCTGGGGTAGGTACCATCCTCGAACATCAGAGCCGGCATTATGTTTTCCTGCAATAACGCGAGGTTTCGGTCTGCATTTAACGGTCCTGGAATGAAAAACGGACCGGCGATCTTTGTTCCCCATATGCCTGCCCATACCATAGTTTTCCCTGGGGTCATTTTCGGAGGATCAGTCCAAGCGGGATTATCACGGGACCAATAGCGCATGTTTTGCCTATTGACCTCACCATTTACGTAGAAATGGGATTGATCCGAAAAAATAGTATCTGCATAGCGAACTGCGGATTTGCCCTCAATTGCTCAATAGCCCACTCGCAAAACTGTATGCGACGATCGGGATCGTCCTACGACAAATGTTGCTGCAATTGCATCTTATATGGATTCCACTTATAGCTTTGGAGCACTCTGTGCACTGAACTGTGACTCACGGCACACTGAATTGCTAAACAACGTGTGCTTCGCTGCGGCGACTGCGAGAAGGAGGTCTGCACGTCAGTAGCTGTTTCTTCGTTCGTGGCTGTCCTTGGCCGTCCACTACGGGGTCCATCCACAATTGTTCCCGTTCCCTCGAATTTGGTCAATAACCGTGCCATTGCAACATGCGATACAGGTGCTCATTGTGGATGACGCGCATTCAAATCCGCAGCCACTGCGCGGGCACTCCTCCCGCCCCATATTTTGATGATGTGGATGCATTCGTTCCTCGTTAACGGCATGATTCACAACCTGCAGCACAAAAGAAACGCAGTCAAATTCATAACTTCAATTGTGGATAACTGTTTGCCACATAAAGATAAATGCATTTTGACTTCAGATTCAGTTTTCTGATGAACTTCTAGCCTATGGTCATGTATCACATGACCCACGTAGCGTTCGTAATAAAATAGTTAATTTCAAGATGGCGGCCGTCCGCGAAACCTACGCCAGAAAGTGTCCCCCTTAACCCTCAAGTTCATCTACCACATCAAATTCACTGAAAGTACATTTATTTGGATTTTAATAGGGGTGGTAGGGGACTTTGAGACACCCTGTACATCAAAACGATAATAGCGCGAAAAAATACATTGACACAGTTGCCGGCTTACCGGGCTATCTTGTTTAGTAGCGGCGCCATATTGAGGGAGGGTGTTCTAGAACGCTATCTCTTTTTCTTCCGTGTTATAGAGCCATGTATTATACTGGTATAAAATAATGAATTCAACCCTTTTTGTTTTAATTGGTACTATTTTTCAGCCCATTCCGGGGTTAGGACAGTTGCAATATTGTTTCTATTGTGCATTACATTGTATATTTCGGTTACTTCTGCAATTGTTACCGGATCTTTAATTACATAAATAATTAGAAATATTGTAACAATTATTTCTGAAATTTCAGTTATCAAAATTTCCATTAAAAATAGATTCAGTTGAGTTATTATTGCTATTGATAGCAAATCTATTGTTCCTTACATTACTATTAGTATTTTTGATACTTGTATTTCTTACAGGAAAATTATTAACTTGGTTTCTCATTCAATTATTTAGTGCCAGGTTATCCCCACCACTTTTGGACAAAGAAAAATCATGCTATTCGTTTCTGGTAGGTTAGTGCTGGTTAGTGCACAAATTGCAGCGTTTACGCAATCAAAAGAACAAACTTATGAACAATTTGAATTTCGGGGCCAACTTGACGTCAAGTTGGTACCGCTTTTCTCCCTAATTGAAATAGAATTAATTTTATAATGGTCATCGTTAGCGCTATGTTATTCCTGGTTAGGGCCTACCTTTCAGTGTTAGTGCTGTTCAAATAACGGCGTTATAACGAAATTATTTAGCGTCAAGTTTGCCCCGCTTTCTTTCCCTTATTGAGCTAGAATTGAATGTTACGTTTAGTGCTACGTTGGTGCTCCACTTAACGCATATAGAATGGATTTTCTAATGCCAAACACTAGTGCTATTAGTGCCCAAATTTCACTATTAGTTCTCTCAAATAACGACATAAATTAGCGTCAAACGTTTGTGCTACGTCAGTGCTGGTTAGTGCTAAAATTTGAGCATTAGTGCTGTTCAAATAACGCCGTTAGAACGAAATTAATTAGCGTCAAGTTGGCCCTGCTTTTTTGCGTAATTGGAATAGAATTGATTTTCTAATGCCAAATGTTTGCGCTACGTTAGTGCTGGCTAGTGCTCAAATTTGAGCATTAGTGCGGTTCAAATAACGCCGTTATAACGAAAATATTTAGCGCTAAGTTGGCCCCGCTTTTTTCCCCTAATTGAGATAGAATTGATTTTATAATGGTCATCGTTTACGCTATGTTATTCCTGGTTAGAGCCTACCTTTTAGTGTTAGTGCTGTTCAAATAACGGCGTTATAACGACATTAATTAGCGTCAAGTTGGCCCCGCTTTCTTTCCCTTATTGAGATAGAATTGAATGCTACATTTAGTGCTACGTTGGTGCTCCACTTAACGAATTAACGATAAAATTAGTGTCAATCATTATTGCATCGTTAGTGCTACTTAGTGCAGCAACATCTAACGTTAGTACTTCGTTAGTGTACATGGTCAAAGTAAAAACCTTTAGGGTTTCAAATTGACGCTGAGCCCCACTTTAAGGACTAATGAAATAATTAGTGCTATTCGTTAGTTCATCCTCAGTGCTTCTTACTGCACTAACCGCTAACGTTAGTGTTTCATTAGTGTAGGTTTTAGGGCCAAAGCAATGGTGCTTGCTGATCTCTCCACACTATGCACTAATGAAAAAAATCGTGTCACTCGTTTGTGCATCGTTAGTGCTTTCCGAAAATATTAATAGTTTCGTGAATGCTTACTATTTGTGTAAATATAGCGAATTATAAGTTCCAAAACTCCCGTATAAAATGCATTTAGATTTTCTTATTTCGCCAAATTCGAAAGTATTAATGATATATTCTATTGTAATCGCTAGTGCATTGTTAGTGCTTCTCAGTAAACCAACTAATGATGTTAGTGCTTTTTCAGTGTAAATGCTACAATTGAAAAAGCTTTGGGGAGCTAAGTTCACACGGCATCCACTTCAAGCAGTAACAAGAAATCAGTGCCTTTATTAGTGAATCATTATTGCTTCTTAGTGCGCCAACCAATGACGTTAGTGCTTCATTAGTATATTCTCTAGAGCCAAACCAATGATACGGAGTAATTACCCTATGAGCCCCACTTTAAGCACTAACAAAAAATAGTATAATTTCTTAATGCATCGTTAGTGCTTTTAAAAGCGTCAATAGTTTTGTTAGTGCTTCGTTATTGTTGTAGACATAGCAATTTATGTCACGAAGCTTCCAAAAGAAAAACATGTTATTTTTTATTCTGCTCAAATTCTCGCCAAGTTCAAAGCAGTAACCTCTTCTAGTGCAATCGTTAGTGCGTCGTTAGTGGTTGCTAGTGCACCAAGTCCGAACATTAGAGCTTCTCATCGTCAATGGTTTTGTAGAGAAGAGCTAGCGTGTAGTTAGCATCCCCTAAGTTTTATTTTATAGCGTCCATCACTAATGTTGGGAGTTCTGCAATAAGACCTATTAGCGAAGTAGTAACCATTACAATAATGGTGATTAGTGCTTTTAAATTTGGCCTTAATTTTACAAAATGAAAGACGCTACGTCCCTAAAGTAAGTCCCGCACGGTTCTCAAATGCTACTAAAACCTTTTACATATTTAGAACTTCTTTAGTGCACATTAGTGCACTAAACACTTATCTTAGTACCATGATACTTTAAAAGTTATTAGTGAATAGCTCGGGCAGTTCTAAGTTTAGATTTTTCAACATTCGCACAATTTTATAGTAATTGTACCACAAAAGTGGAACTAACACCAGCGGTTAGTGCATTGTTAGAGGTCTATGAAACAATAAGGCCTAAGGTTAGTGCTAACATAATTTAGAAGTTATAAGTGCATAACTCACTCAGGACTAAATTAAAATTTATCGAATTTTACATTAATTTTCTCGCAAAGGTAGAATAAACGTCGAATTTTTGCACATCGCTAGTACTCCAAAAATTATAACGGAAGTGCTATTTAATCTCTAAAGTTAGTGCTATAATTGTTTGGGAGTTACTGATGAATAACTCGTGCGGGGCTAACGTTAGATCTTTCAGTTTTTGTAGAATTTTACACTTATTGTCAGATACAAATAAGATAAACACCAGGAGTCAGTGTATTGTTGGACCTCTATTATACAGTAAGCACTAACGTTAGTGTTGTCATAATTTAGGAGTTATTATTGAATTACGCGGACGGTACTGAATTGAAACTTACTGAATTTTACACTAATTTCCACACAAAAATAGGACAAACGCTAGACTAGTGCATTGTTAGTGCTACATAAAACTCAAAGCACTAACGTTAGTGTTATCATAGTTTAGGAATTATCAATGAATAACTGGGAAGGGACCTAATTTAAAATTATCGAGTTTTACTCCAATTGTTTGACAAAGGTAGGACAAAAGCTGAAGGTTTGAGCATCATTAGCAGTCAAAAAAAATAGGTACTAATGTTGTACTATCTCATTTTAGTGGTTGTTAATGAAGAACTCAAGCGAGACTATTTATTTTACACTAATTTAGATTCATATTACATTTTTCACTTACACAATTTTACACTAATTGTCCCACAAAAGTGGGACAAATACCAGCGCTTAGTACATTGCTAGAGCTCTATAAAACATTAAACACTGTCGTTGTATTTTCATGAATATTTCAGAGGACTGAATTTAAATTTATCGAATTTTACTCTAATTTTCCCACAAAGGTGGGTAACCACCAAAGCTTAGTTCATTGTTGGAGCTTCATAATACACTAATCATTAACATCAGTGCCATCACAGTTTAGTAGTTATTAATAAATAACTCGGCGCGGATAAAATCAGGATTTTCAACTTTTACACATTTAGTGTAAAATTCAATAAATTTTAATTGAGTTTCCTTCGAGTTATTCGCTAAAAACTCCTAAAGTATGATATCATTGTCGTCAGTGTTTACAATGTTTTAGAGCACTAACAAAACACTAATATTTAGCGATTACTCTACGTTTTGATTGACAATTATTGTAAAATTCGATAAATTTAAATTTAGCCTTGCGCGAGTTATTCATTAATAACTCTTAAATTGAGATAGCACTAACGTTAGTACTTAGTTCATGGAGCACTAACCTCTGGTTTTGTCTCATTTCTGTGCGACAATTAGTGTAAAATTGTATAAAACTGAAAGATTTAAAGTTAGCTCCGCCCGAGTTGTTCATTAATAATTCCTAAACTACGATAGCAGTAACGTTAATGTTTACTGTCTTTTGGAGCACTAACGATGTACTAACCTTTGACGTTTACTGAACCTGTATGGGATAATTATTGTAAAATTCAATAAAACTAAATTAGCCCCGAGTGAGTTATTCACTTATAACTCCTAAACTATGATAGCGCTAACGTTAGTGCTTGATGTTTCGGCAAGCAATAACGATACACTAACTTTTGAGGTTTATCTCACCTTTGTAGGTCAATTATTGTAGAATTCAATAAATTTCAATTTCGTCCCACGAGAGCTATTCACTAATAACTCCTAAACTCTCATAGCATTAATGTTAGTGTTTAATGAACGAAGCACTAACCATGTGAACTGTTTTGGTAGTAATTCAGATGCGTGCGAATCTAAATTTAGACAAGGGGCATTTTCCATTTTGTAAAATTCTCGCCAAATTTAAAACCACTAATGAACATATACAGTGTAATGGTAACTATTAGGATGTTTTATTGCAGAACTCCTAATATTAGTGCTTCAATTGTTTGGACGCTAAAAGGTGAAACTTAGGGGAAGCTAACTACACGCTATGGCTAGCCCCTCCGCACAAAAGCATTCACGACAAGAAGCACTAGTGTTCGGAATAGGTGCACTAGCAAACACTAACAATTACACTAGAAGAGATCTTTTGATTTGGTGATAATTTGACTCAATGAAAAATTCCCGATGTATTTTTTATGGGAGTTTCGTGATATAACTTGCCATATCTACACTACTAGTGAAGCACTAACAAAAGTATTAGTGTTTTCTAGAAGTACGACCGATGCACACTAGCGTGCGCAGGACATTGGGAATGTAGGTGTCAGATCTAAAGTACCACCATATGGAATGTCGTCCTCTCCTCACTTTATCCTAAGAAAAGATAGCGTCATCGCACCCGACGCTGCGTCGGCGACGCACGGCACACATGTAGATGGAAAATAATTTACACGTAATCTCTTCTCAGTTTGTAATAATTCTACATAAAATAAAGTTTGTCTAATGGGGGTGTCAAGGCACCCATGGCACCCATGTTGCGCACGCCTGTGCCGATGCACTGAGTTTCATCATTAGTGCTTTCTCGGGAAACTAACATGTATTTAGACCTCCCAAAGTTTATTCCTTCCGGCATTCAACTATTGAACCATTATTGTTGCGAGTTAATGCTTCAAGAAGTAGTAACGAAGCACTAACGATTTTACTAGAAGGGATTGTTAGTTGCTTTTGAATTAGGTGAAAGTTTGAGACAATGAAAAATTGCCCATGCATTTCTTATGAGAGCTTTGTGACATAAAATTGGCCATATCTACAGTAATAGAGAATCACTAATGAAACTAATAGAGTTTTCTAGAGATACTAACGATGCACTATCGATTTTACTAGGTTTCATCGTTAGTGCATTCTTAAGGGCTAAGGTTATTTGCTTCTATTGTCCACCTATTGAAGTACTAATGTTGGGAGTTTGTGCTCTAAGAAGCACTAACGAAGCAATCACAATTGCACTAAAAGAGATCATCAGTGCTTTTGAATTTGACCGAAATTTGAGCCGATGAAAAATTCCCGATGTATTTCTTATGGGAGTTTCGTGATATGTAATTGGGCATATTTACACTAATAGTGAAGTACTAGCGAAACTATTAGTGTTTCCTAGAAACACCAACGATGCAATAACGAATAGCGCTAATTTTTTCCTTAGTGTTTGAAGTGGCGACCAGAATGTAATTACATACTATTGTGTTTTTTCTTTAGAGCCTCCACTAATGAAGCACTAACGTTAGGAGTTTGTGCACTAAAAAGCAGTAACAATCCACAAACGAATGGCACTACTTTTTTGTTAGTGCTAGAAGTGGGGGCATAATGTTGTGGCCCCACTAATCCCTACTATTGTTTCGGCTCTAGAGCTTACACTAATAAGCACTTACGTTAGTAGTTGGTGCATAAATAAGCACTAACGATGCACTACAAAACGGTAGTATTTTTCGTTAGTGCTTGAAGTGGGGACAGTGTCAACTTGATCCCCAAAGGTTTTATATTTCTAGCACCTACACTAATGAGCACTAACGTTAGAGGTTTCTGTACAAAAAAAGCGCTAACGATGCACTAACGATTGCACACAAAGTGATCATTAGCACTCTTGAATTTGGCAGGAGTTTGTCGCGATCAGAAATTAACCATAACTACACTAATAATGCAGTACTATCGAAACTATCAGATATTTCAAGAAGCACTAACGATGCACTAACGAATAACAATAATTTAATCGTTAGTGCTTAAATGGGGGGCTAAGTTCACACTGGCCTTGACACATGTTTTACTTATAGCACCTACACTAATGAACCACTGACGTTAGGTATTGATGCACCAAAACTTACCAATGATGTACTAATGATCGCACTAGAACGGAGCATTAGTGCTCTCGAATTTGGTGGGAGTTTGACGCAATCAAAAATTACCCATATATTTCTTATGGAAGTTTCATGACATGTAATTAGCCATAAAGTCACTAATAGTGAGCACCAACGAAACTATCAGAGTTTTCTAGAAGCACTAACGATGCACTAACGAATGTCTCTAATTTCTTCGTTAGTTCCTAAAAAGGGGGCCAAGTTCACGCTAGCCCTCCAAAAGTGATTTACTTGTACAACCAACTGTAATGAAGAAATAACATTAGGAGTTGGTGCACTAACAAGAACAAACGATTGCACTAGAATAGATCATAAGTGCTTTCGAATTTACCGGGAATTTGACGCAATGAAAATTTACTCATGTATTTCTTTAGGGAATTTTCCTGAAATGTGATTCCAATAACTACACTAATATTCAAACTGTAACGAAACAATTAGTATTTTGTACAAGCACTGACGATGCACGAACGAATGACTAATTATTCGCTTAGTGCTTGAAGTGGAGGCCAGCGTGAAGTTTGAGCCATGAAGTTTTTTGTTTACTTGTAGCATGTAAACTAATGAAGAAATAACGTTATGGGTTGTGCACTAAGATGAAAAAACGATCGACACTGATTTACTGTTAATGCCATAATTGGGGGCCAAGTTCTCTGACGTGAAAGATCAACATCACTATAGGACAAATAGAAGCAGGACCAAGCAGTAACGTAGCACAAACGCTTGGCATTATAGAAATTCTACCTCAAATAAGGAAAACACCGGGCCAACTTGACGCTATTAATTTCATTATAACGGCGTTATTTGAACAGCACTAACGATCAAATTTGGGCACAAACCAGGACTAACGTAGCTCAAACGTTAGCCATTATGAATCAATTGTATCTCAATTAGGGAAAAACGCGGGGCCAATTTGACGCTAATTAATTTCGTTATAATGGCGTTGTTTGAACAGCACTAAAGCTCAAATTTAGACACTAACCAGCACTAACGTAGCACAAATATTTGGTATTAGAAAATCAAATCTATTTCAATTAGGGAAAAGAGCGGGGCCAACTTGACGTCAAGTTGGCCTCGAAATTTAAATCATTCATAACTTTGTTATTTTGATAGCACAAACGCTGACATTTGGGCACTAACTAGCACTGACGTAGCACAAACGAATGGCATTATTTATTTTTCTCGGTGCAAAAGTGGTGGGGCCAACTTGATACTAATACTGAACTATTATGTATCATCACTTGATTTTCATAATTTCACAGTGTCTACTAAAATTCCAAAATGAAATTTCGTGACTTCTTCGTGACCTTTTCTTTGCCAAACCATAAAAGTTAGTAACATTTTCAAGAGTGAATTTGGGTGCTAATTTGCCCAAGTTTTCAGATATGGCATAGAAGCGTGCTTTGCTTGCGATTTGGTAGCCTCTAAAGCCGGCCATAGACATTTTTGAAGGTGAAGTTTGACCTTTTATAGAACATTTTTCAGTCTATACTTATATTTGTACAAATTTAAAAAAAATCATGACCGCAAAGCTAAATTTTGCGACTTTTCCTTGACATTCATGACCGTTTTCTGATTGCATGACTTTTCATGACCTTGGTAACTTTCGTGACCGATAGGCACTCTGTCATTTCAAATTATAACTAACAAATGATTAAAGTTTATACACTGTGAAGAAATAAATATTTGCTGTAATTGGCAAGGTATAAGCATACGTACAGAGGCAATTATGCGATTTTCCGGTTTAAAATAATTTAATAATTTTAGATCATTATTACCTAAGTCTTGCCAGTTTTTCGAGAAAGTTGCTAGCTGGAGTATCATCCGACCTTCAACGAAACTTGGTCATGAATCTTATCTCACTAAACTTAAAACGTGTTCTATCTTTTCTTAATCTTCCTAGGATTTAGGATTTTAGAACATACGCACTGTAGAAAATTTTACACTTTTTGTAGGAATAAACTGCAACGACTTTTGATCACATTTTTTAAATGAGCAAATGCGTGTCAAATCAGTAAGAAATGTGTCCAAAATTACAGCACAATGCCAAAATGAAATTACTAGTAATATGCAGAGGACTAACTCACTCCTCGTTAGTAAAGATTTACTAGGGCGATTTTAGCATATCATTTGCACTAAATAAAGGAAAAATAAATTCCAGCATTTGTTTCTAATTAGTAATATGTATGTGCATTTAGTTAAGATTTATGAGCAACTGGAAACAATTTTTTAAAAATGTATGCGTCCTAAAAATATAAAAATTCTTCCAATAATTGAAGTTCTTTTCCTTTTTTGATACACAAATAGTGCCCCGAATTTATTTTCTTAAATAAAACAGAAGGTAAAGATATATTACGTTTTTATGTACAACGTAACTGTCACAATAGGAAACCAACAATGATCATCAGCGTGAAATATTTAGACAGAGACTACTTTATGAATACAAATGTCAATACAAATGTGCTCCTAACGTAAGACCTAATATTACTATAGGGTCATATTATGAGACAGGTCTCATATCCTAAACCCGTTGAGGTTCTGATAATAAGACATTCGATCGATAAACAAACGTTTAACGTCAAGTGAAATGTAATTGGAAGAGAACCAGTAAGTCTTTACATCTTACAATACGCATACTCACTGGTATAAAAGAAAGTAAAGATAGAATTAATATCAACTTAACTTATCCATCTTCAGCTCCTGATGTTTGCACGTTAGAAAGATTGTAGGAGCACAATTTCTTCCACCTTCCACTATACTAACATCTCTCCACATAAGGAGATCACGTGACTTCCGATGGTGGGCTATTTACTTTTATTTTAGCTCGCATCCACTAGATTGCTGCTCTTGCTTCACAAGATAGGTAGGGCTGTGAATTTAGGAGCCTATCCGCATATTATGGATTCTTACCCTATAAATTCCAAAGGTTAAACCAAAAATATATTTCAATCCTTAAAAGCTCCTCGAATAACATGAGTTTATTTGTTTATGTTTGCCACTTATCAAAGTTTCAGGTAATTACTATTCAGCAAAGAAAGAAAATTTGAAAAAAAAATCATTAAGAAAATGCATTTGTAAAATTTAATGTTAATAAAGTAAAATTATTAATAAATGCGTGTTTCTGTATACTGTGCCTGCAGGTTTTGTGATTTAACGAGTTTCTTGTTGGATAATTGGCAATACCCTTGTATATGTATGAACAAGCTTGGAGCTGTTCAATGATCTCGAACGCCATGCCGAACTATAGAACCAATGCTAATCAGCTCAGAGAGAACTGATCAATGTGGCATCGTGATCTAAAACAAGCAACTAAAATATTCCGCCAAACAGTAACAAAAATAATTCGAACTAACTATATATTCCACTTCTGAACATAAAGCTTATTAATTTTACGTTCGGGAAAATAACCAACGTATTTATTTTTTGGCCTGTGTACAGGCCATGGCGTCGACCTTCCAAATTTGCTTTATAAATCTTTTGTAAAGCTTTTCACACCGGGTTTTTTTCTTTTTGCATTTATTCAAGTATGGAAGCATCAAAGAACATGTTTTGTGGGCATTTTGCAGTCACGTGTGCGATGCCTAGGGTCAGTGACTTCACAAACAACGAAGGCGGCTTTTAAAAAAGGGTAAATTCTAAAGCTTTTTTTTAAAAAAAAATCGTGACGCATCCCTACTAATCTCAGAAACATAGTTTGTATTCGTTATAAAGCAGAGTTTCCAAATATAGCGCTCCCATTTCCCTATTGCGTACCAGAAATGGGAAAATCCTGCCCAAATCGAAAAAATGGATTTTTCAGGAAAAAATTCCCTTTTTTCTAAATCTCTCCCCTCAGGGAAATATAGACATAATAGAATTGGTACCGCTAGAAACCTACTCTTATTTGCAACAAAGCAAGATACAAATCATGATATTAGAGTAAATAGAAATGTGCCAGTAAATTTTCCAATGTTTGAATTCTTGCTTTATTTACACATTTTTAGTCAATTAGATTAGTAAAGTATCTACAGTATTATCACTATTTATCCTAAAATCATGAATCGTAACTCGTTCTCTTCGTCATGATTCGGCCTACCGAACGGTGTAACTTGCATATACTTATCGTTCCCCTATAAAAATTGAAAATTCTCCCAAAAGGGAAATTTTTGTAAAAAAATCATTTTTTTTTCGAATTTTGGGCCCCTCTGTGCACCCCGAGCGGTAACGCTCAGCGCCCAAGATATTTCGAAATATACTACTTAGAACATGTAATAACTGTACGGAATACCAATCTCATATCTTGAAAACTAAGGCCGAGAAAAAATATTGACCCATGTCTCGACAATATGCGTTCCCCTATAGTATAAAAAAAAAACGCCGAATTCTAGATAAAATTTCTCTGTGAAAAAATCATTTAAAAATAATCCTGCATAACAGAATTATAACATTAGATGAAACAACAAATTATACTTACTTTATGGAGCTCGATGCAAGTCCTTCCAGCATGCTCCATCTTCTGACACGCAGCAGTACACTTTGCACTTCAAGCACATGTGGTGTCTTGCGCGATCTCTGCTTTGTCTTATTGCAGGGTTTGTATTTCGTTTGCACTTTAGTTTTCACAGGCGCATGCTCTGCAGCCTCTGGGAAATTACTCCCAGATGTACGAGGGCCATGCGCCCGTGACGGACCAGCCATACCAGCCTTTCCGAATTCCATCAACTAATACAGCAGAATTCTTCGAAACTCCTCACGGAAATTGACCTTCTCTTTCAACGCGTCGTTCATGGCGTAGAAATTGACGAATGCTACGTCGACCAAATGGAAGAAGAGCTTGATCGTCCATTTTGCAGTTCTCCTCTTCATACCAAATATTGTGAACGTCTGATCAGATGGTTTGGGTACAAAACCTCGCGACCAGAACCTCGCGGCGACAACCTCGCGGACCAAAACCTCGCCTGGCCAAAACCCCGCCTCCCAAAACCTCGCGGCCCAAAATCTCGCCAGGCCGAAACCTCGCCTGGCCAAAACCTCGCCGCCCAAAACCTCGCGGGACAAAATCTCGCCGGGCCAAAACCCCGCCTGGCCAAAACCTCGCCGCCCAAAACGTCGCGGGCCAAAATCTCGCGGGGCCAAAACCTCGCCTGGCCAAAACCTCGCCACCCAAAACCTCGCGGGCCAAAATCTCGCCGGGCCAAAACCTCGCGCCCCAAAATATCGCCATACCCAAAATCTCGCCTGACCAAAATGTAAATGTTCCAACAAATGATAAGGATGACGGTATAAAAGACGCTGTTTCAGAAGAAGTATCACGGGTATTTGACCAAGTCCCGCGATACCATATGAAAATTATATTTCTGTATTAGAGGATTTCAATGTGAAGGTAGGGCGACAGGATGTTTTTAAACTGATTATAGAGAAAGAAAGTCTGCATAAGGAAAGTAATGACAACTAACGAGGTTAGTTGCGTGAACTTTGGAACATCCAAAAACTTAAAATTTTAACAAAAATCTAATAATATTTATGAAAATATGAAACAATATATGAGTTTTTACGACGTCCCTTGATTATGTCCTATAGGTTAAAGAAGACGTAGATGACCAGGATGAAGGAAATGATCGAATAAAGAAAGTGGGAGGAAACGGAAATAACCCGAGAAAGCCCATGCACACGATGTTTTGTATGTTATTATTATTATTATTATTATTATTATTATTATTATTATTATTATTATTATTATTATTTGTAATGTGGAATTGCATATTAGGAAACACATTGGGTAAATTTTAAAGAAAAGTTTCATTCGCGGCGAGGTTTTGGCACGGCGAGATTTTGGGCGGCGAGGTTTTGGCCCGGCGAGATTTTGTCCCGCGAGGTTTTGGGCGGCGAGGTTTTGGCCACGCGAGGTTTTGGGCGGCGAGGTTTTGGCCACGCGAGGTTTTGGCCCGGCGAGATTTTGTCCCGCGAGGTTTTGGGCGGCGAGGTTTTGGCCACGCGAGGTTTTGGCCCGGCGAGATTTTGTCCCGCGAGGTTTTGGGCGGCGAGGTTTTGGCTACGCGAGGTTTTGGCCCGGCGAGATTTTGTCCCGCGAGGTTTTGGCCGGCGAGATTTTGGGCGGCGATGTTTCGGCCGCGAGATTTTGTCCGTATACCGATCAGATTTGCCAACGAACTTCATGCACAGATTATAGTCTACGACTATGTCAGGTTTGGGGCAGTTGCCACTCTGATTACGGTAATTCCCAGTTATAGGAGGGACATGTATGTCCGACAACATGTGCACCTCTCTCTTGTCCTTCCAACATACAGCATCCACTTTGCCTTCCTGGAAAGAGACAATGTCACCTTTCTTGAGTTTCAATTGCTTTGGACCAAAAGAAGGTGGCATCCCTTTCTTTCTAGGGTTAACTGTGCCACATACCCGAATTCCCACTGACTCAAGTTCTTCATACAAGGCAGGAGAACTGAGAAAGTTGTCCATGTATATATTATAGCCAACATGTTTCAGCTCTTCTGCCAACCACACAACTAGGTCGTGGGTGACAGTTTGTTCTTTCAACGTCACGTCTCGTAATTTACCAAGATAAACTTCCATTTTGTGGGTATAACCTAAAGCATCAGTGATTTGGAATATTTTTATTCCAAAACGCTTATGCTTCTTAGGTATATACTGTTTAAAAAAGACTCTTCCTTTGAACAATAGATACACACTGTGTTGGGTCGTATTGTTTCGAGAATTTGTCATTTATCTCGTCAAAGAAGCGTCTGAATTTCCACAAGCGTTCGAATGTTGGAGAATACGATCCGAACTCTGCGTATTATGCTCAAAGTATAGGCTTCTCAGAATATAAAGGAATCTGTTTAAGACATGGTATTGCCATACCATGGAATGTAATCAAATCTCTTTGTCTTCCAATAGTCTACCAATATATTACGGTGATTGAAGCCCATTGTTAGAGTTACACTGAGAAAAACACAGAACTCCTCCATCGAGAAAGGTTGCTCATGTGACTACCTTGCACGCTTTTGAGCCCTTTGGAAGAACTGGTCCAAATACAAGCTACTTTGTTCCACTACCAGTCTGACAACTTCCGTAGTAAAAAAGAGGAAAAGCAAATCAAGCGGCCGTACATCTTCATGAGAGAGAGACCGATTCGTCATCCCCGGGTTTCCAGTAAACTAGGGAACCTGGGGAGTAACAACATTCTGTCGACTGTGTTCATGAACTTTCAACCAGTCCTTTTGCCGTTTACGTGGAAGGGCGCTGCTGGTGGAAGGTTTAGACACATCGTCGTCAGAAGAATCATCGTTCTCTCTTTCAGAGACATGCAGAGCAGCATTTCCATCATCTATATCCTCTCCGTCTGCCCCATTCTTACCCGAAAAATCATCACACCTTCCCCCCTCAATTCTCGCTTCTAAATCCTCCTCATTCTCCAGATCAAACTCACTTTCCATTTGCTCGTCGTCGGTGTCATATCACCCAAGAAGTTCACGTATCTGAGAGCTGGAAAGGGCCATGTTAAGTTTCGAAAAATACTACCTATAACTCGAACCAGTCAACACACTTTTCCTGCTTATTATACAAAAGTGCAAACACTGTTACTTCGCGAGCAGCACACCAAAAATTTTTAGATACTACACTCCTAATAACTTCACTCAGTAAACTACGCTGTATCAACAAAGTACACTGGATAGCAATGAAACTCGTATAGGTTCAGACAAGTCTAAAAATAGATTTCATTGATATTTGATGAGCAGTTGCCATATCGTTCGTATTTTAACTTTTTTTAAAGAATGAGAAGTTGGATGGGGAGGGGAGAGAAGTGTGATTAAAAACACAAACAATTTTTCCCTCTGTTAGTAACGTAGAATGCAGAAAAAAGCTTTCACAGGCCATTTCTTGCTGGAAAAAAGGGAGGCTTTTACGTTCTATTCATGTAAGGGGTACGTGGCTAAGAATGGGTCAATATGTTTTCTCGCCCTTAGTTTTCAAGGTATGAGATTGGTGTTTCGTACAGTTATTACATACACTATGTAGTATATTTCGAAATATTTTGGGCGCTGAGAGTTACCACCCGGGGCACACAGAGAAGCCCAAATTTCAAAAAGAAGGGTATTTTTTACAAAACTTTCGCTTTTAGGAGGATTTACTCCACTCAGGTGCAAGATACGGATATACAAGTTATACCGTTCGAAAGGTCGATTCATGCCAAAGACAGCAAGGTATGATTTGTGTTCCTCCGACAATTAGGGATGTGTCAGGGAATTTTTTATCTAGAATTCGGCGTTTTCTCATGCTATAGGGGAATATGCGTATTGTTGAAACTTGCGTCAATATTTTTTCTTGCCCTTAGTGTTCAAGATCTGAGATTGGTATTTCGTACAGTTATTACATACACAATGTAGTGTATTTCGAAATATTTTGGGCGCTGAGCGTTACAACCCGTGGCGCACAGGGGGACCCAAAGTAGAAAGAAAAGGATTGTTTACAAAAACATCCCTTTGGGGGGAATTTTCTACCCTCAGGTGCACGATGGGATATGTAAGTTATACTGTTCGAAAAGAAAATTCATGCCTAACAAGATGACATACGATTAATGTTCCTACAATGGTTAGTCTCTATGCTGAAGCGGAAATGGATAGAAATTGACTGAAAATGTATTACTGAGGGAAAATTGGTAAATCGGCTATAGCATCAAGACTATTTCTCCTCGTACATTCTTCATTCTTCATTATTTTCACAATGAAGCAAAGTTTTTTTGTATCATTCGCATTTGCGTGTGAAATACCTGAGCGGAGAAATTCGCGATAAAAGAGGATTATTTTCAGAAAATCCCTTTTTTCCACTTTGAGGGGGAATTTCTAGCATTTGTTAGTAATAGAGAAACTTGACTGATGCAGTTGGAAACTCTGCTTCATTACAAAAAAACGATAAATGAACCAGATCCTAGCGTTAAGAGTGTTGGTACTGTAGCTGCTTGACTGAAAGCCTAAATATTACTTAAAAACTCCAAAATTATCTCAAATGTATTGTAGAGCATTTATTTACTGCTTTCCCATGAAAAAATTCAACATGAAGTAAATTTACTAAAAGACAGCCTTTTTTACCTTGTTTACTCACTACAACATGATGAAGTTTCTGAATGAGCAGTATCCAATCCAAATGTTCCATGAAGTAATAAGATCCTCTTGAACGATTGGTGCAGTTGGGTTTCCTTATCTTCCGTTTCTTCACATCTTGAAACCATGCTGTCTTCCTGTGTTGAATAACCTCCACGGTTCTCCAACGATGAGTTGGAGAAGGGGAGATTGTTTTTTAATACACTGGTGTAAGAAACGACGTATGGTTAAAACACCTATATGATAACTTTTTTTAATCATAGCGCGTAAAAAGCGTTTATAGGGCTATTTAAATTATTACCTTTTCTTTTCTTTCCTTTTTTTAACAGTTACAAATACTTTTCGTAAGGTTTGTAAGAAGTAAACACATTAAAAACTGACAATTTGCAAAAAATAAGGTCTTCACCTATATGTCCCTTTTTTATTAGTGCCTTGTGTTGTGTAAAGAAAAAGAACGAAAAATCGTTTTTCCAAGAATATAAAAATATAAACTTAAGTGTCAAAAATCACGTTCATAGTAATTCCAAGAAATAAGCATAAACCTGCATATCAACAAAAATATCGTGATCTCGTTGACATGTATGAAGAAAATTCGGCACGCCATAAGATCAAAGTGACATCTGCTCGCCATGTGAAATCGAGACTTTAATTCAATAATGCTCAATATAACAAATGATTTCATTCTGAAACCAAGTTATTATTAGCGTAGGACTAGAGGAATAAATGTTATTCGCATCAAAAAAGGTAAATATTGTAGGGTTACCTGAATAGGTCGCTACTATCTGCAAAAGAACTTATTAATAAAGCGTTGAAAATTAAACAGTGTTGATGCAAGTTTTTCGAAGGTCTGAAGTTAACTCACTAATCGAAACATTCCTGAAACAAATGGTCATTACACCATGAATTGACCAAAACCATAGGTGGGGAAAATGTGTAATACTACACGTACTTACACACAAAATATGCAATCGTTTCCTACGATGCAAAACTAGAAACGTGAAAAGCCCTGGAACCATAGACACTTACAAAACGTTTCTATGCGTAACTGAAATATATGAACACTTTAATATTCAGTAATGTACATGTATGTTCCCTGGAACACAATGTACGTCTTCCACGTAGAAAAAGATGTGTAAACAAAAAAATGCTCTCGTAGAATACATAAGACATAGGACAAAATTCATAAGACCTATTAAAAGAAAAACGTATGATACAAACACAAAGATATAGTCAACGATATTAAAACTTTCTGGTCGACTTGAAGCATCAAAACTAAATTTCCTACAAAGCAGCTCTGACAAGTTTCCCTAGGAATCTTCGCTACAAAATATTCAAAAAGATTTTATTGACACATTAAAATTTAAAGGCATCGAGTATATGAAATAATTGACAGAAAGTAATTTTCATACCACGTTATGGACTTATGCTGTTGGAAACTAAGAAAATAAGTATATTTTTTCGAGATCTATAAGCGAATTCAAACAGTTTGTAGGACATGCTGCAACTAAAATATAACTTTCTCAAAATTAATATGAAAAACTTTACGACGTATTACCATACGAATACACATCATATATTTACAATTCATAAGCATTAAAATATTCACTGAAATGTTATTTGCCAATAAAATATACTGACAAATCTAACCTAAAAATACACATGCTTAATTATGGATTACTGTGAAGGAAGAAAAGAAATGAAGAACTATATTTTGCGATTGATGGCAAAAATACAGTTAGCTACGGAATATCCAATCGATTAGCCACATCCAATTTTAAAATAGAACTGTAATTCCGGGAAATATTACCTCCCTAAAAATATATTTACCTCCATGAAATGTCCAACCCAAAGAAGTTTCCCTACAATCGTTCAGTGGTCTAAAGAAGACGGAAAGAACGTTAATCAGAACTTACAAGAAATTATAGAAGTTAAACATATTTCCACATACATATCAATATGGGAGAAAAACGACCGTTCACCATCATGATTCCTGTTCACATAGTTCCTTCAGAAATGAAAAGATCACTGCTTTAGTTCGGAGAATATAATATACACATGACATTCCTGCACATACTATTAACCAGCAAGGAAATGTCTGTTTCACTCGTTTTAGGCTTATTCTACTTTCCTTTCTAAACTTTTCTCTTCGAACGAAATATATCAAGTCACATCCTGGAAATTCAAGTAAGTCAAAGTCGATTAAATGACGTAAATGAGATTCAACAAAATTACAATAAACACTTCAAAATGAAAACAAAAATCTAATATTAACACAAAAAACAAATTTAACATTGATTATAAGTGTAAAATTTCATATTCTACGCATGAGATTACATACTAAATTTCAATTACAAATATACAATATATATATGATTAACAACTAAACTTTTCTCATCCTGGACATCTCGATACACTCCTTTTTTAAAAAAAAATCTAAAAAGAAAATCAAACATTAATTGTGAGTAATTCGTATGATAACATGTTTAAGAATTTGGATAGTGGCAAGAGATTCTAAAAAGAGTTTAAAAATTTTAAAACACAATAAAAAGATATAACGCCCAAATATCTTGTCACTGGCTGAGAGTGCCGAAATTTAGCCAAAATTTCAAGTTGCTTTCAAAATGCAATTCCCCTACGCGTGTAGAATACGTTTTTACTAAAAATCCTAAACTCAAACATCTGAAATAAAAATTAATGACATCAAAATAAAAGTGAATTATTAATAACGTTTGCAACATTGGTATATAATTGATTATATGAAGTACGCCACTCAGCAAAGACAGAAAAAAGAAAAAGAATCAATCAGCTGTGTATTGCCTGTTATTATAAACATAAACAGGTGGTCGAGAATCCAGCGGCTATTTTATCAAAACAAAAAGAAAGAAAATCGTCTTATCTGCTCTTTGCTGACCAGTTAAAAGCTAGAAGCACAAAGAAGTTTAAAAGAAATGCGTAGTTCTCGTTTTCGTGTGCATGTATTCTGATCAAAAGCTAAAAGCAAAAAAACCAAAAAAATATGTCGCTTTCCTGGATGAAAAATTTGTATCAATGTACAAAATATCGGTTAGCCCTTTCTTCTTTTCCTATGATTACTATTGCTATCTTGATAACTACAATCTGTTCGTCTATTTCTACAACGATTACCTCTATGTACAAATCTATGCTTAATGTCACACAAGTTGCAATTCCTGTCCCGTTTGTGATAACTCAGATTATGTGATCAAGATTTACTACTCCTTTTGTTTCTATTACTGCCTTTCCGTGTGTGGTCTTGGTTCTGGTTCCCTTTAAATTTCTTGTGGTTTACGATCTGATCATATCTTTGCCTATTGCTATAATATAACCTCTCTCTGTGGTTTTTGGTAGTTTTAGTGCCTTTGCGACCTCTGTGATCTACAGTCATATGTTCATAATTTTCACTACTACTACAACTGCTAGCGGTTTCACTAGATTCTAAATAAGCAGAATCGTTAACATGTCCATTACGAGGTTGATTCAAAATGTCTATCTCTATTTGAGACTCTGATTCTTGTTCTTTCTGTTCATTAGGAGAGCCAGTCTTTAGTTCAGATTACGGTGTTTTGTTTTCAGAATTTTCTCTGGTCTGAGCGAGCTCTACCATATCACGCTACTTTCTTTTATATTCTTATCTATTCCCCGAATTTCAGCAGGACATTCTGCGTTAGATTCAGTTTTTACTTTCATGATATAATCTATGAGTAACGCTTCTTCGTACACGATCTTAATGTCTTTTACTTGCCTTTCTACGCGTTCCGGAATTTCCTCAATACGGTCATGCATCTCATCTAATTTATGGACTGTATCTATACGTAAACTAACGCAGCCTGACACACATCTCGGGCTGATTCCAACTTACCTTGGAGGGATTGGGTGCATTCGTGCAAACATCCTAAATGATTCTGGATTTTACAAACTTTTGTCTCTATTTTTTCTACACGGTGACATGTTTCTTCAGTTTGTTGCCTAACTTCGACGCTGGTCTGTTTGTCGAGTTCGATTACATGTTTCGTACTAGAACTAACTTCGTGAAGCTTGTCATGAATCTTAAGTGTTATGCCATCGTATTTTTGTTCGAGGATTTCGTTCTTATGTTTACTTTCGGCTTCTACAGTTCTAATACTCTCCTTTAATGTTTCGTTATTTTCGCGACATTCTTTTTGCACAGCGTCTAACTTTTGACCTAACTCGCTCTTTAAGTCTTTTTATAATCTGTCAATATTCTCTTTATTTTCCTGTTCTATCTAGAAAAATTTTCTTTACTTTTCTTTTCTAATCTGTCAATATTCCCTTTTAAAGGGAACAAAATTCTCTCTAAACTCTTCAGAATGAGCACTGTTTTGTTAAAGAAGTAAATCTATCTTAGTAGACCAATCTATTTCCTGATGTGCCAACTTGGACAAAAATAAGCTTATAACGTACGATTAGAATAAAATAAACTATCACAAAAACATATGATTAAAATAACCTGAAGGATATTTGTTTCAAATTCCTGGTACTAAGCTGAAAGAGAAATGCTATATTAAACTATTGATCTTATATGTATATTCGAACACCAACGGTCTCGATTCGGATCCTTGTTCGGGTGCCATTTATTTGTAACCACCCGGGGATCGGGTCGTTGTTCGGGCAGCCATTTATTTGTAACCAACCACTGGATCGATGTTCGTGGTTCGTTGTCCTACCAATAAGTATTTTCCTGGAGACCTGGACTTACCTGGGTAGGACGTTGAAGGACCTCTACAAATTCTTTTCAATTCACTCGTTGATCTCAATGATGAGATGAGCATTAGGCGCCGAGAGGATCTAAAACACACTGGATAAAATGACACTATACTTATCTATTAGAATAGTATTAAGAAAAAAATAACGAAGAAAATGATCACAACGCATAACACTGAATATATATATATATATATATATATATATAATTTCCACTATCAAAATCACACTTTACATTTCACTATATTTTACCCCTTTTTATCACTTTGATTTCTATATGAGATTATATATTGAGATTTCACCATAAACGCTTTTGGAAACGCGTGGGGAAAGGGTCGCCGAGTTAATCCCACGTAGTGACCTGGTGGGTACTCCAAACAGTCCTGAAGAGTCGACGTGAGTCTTCAGCGAAATAATTTCCAAAGTGGAATGCTGATGTTGCAGGGCGCGTTTAAAACTTTTTGGCGCACAAGGTTTATGAACCTGACTTATTGATTGGGGCTAGCCGTAAGAAAACGTCCTTCACCGGCTAATAGCTCGTGCCCCTTAACACAAAATCATACTTAATTTCTGACGCGACATGCGTGGTGGTTGCACACAATTCCGGACTCAAACTACTTGAGCGCAAAGGTTTGAGATATGAGTTGCAGTGGCTCATTGAAAAATTTTGGCAGTTTATTCTAAAAACCACTCAGTTAAAACACCTGTATGCACATGCAAACAGAATATGGATAAGGATTATGGTAATTTTAGTCCACTGGCCACGACGCACGACACATTGCGATAAATCGGGCGTGGGAAAGTACAGATAAGGAACTGGAAAAGCAATGTGACTGGCGTCACTCGGGTCACTTGAACATCTAGTCAGCTAGTATTTCCATAAATCATTAAAGAAAGCACTTAATTCAGTTCCAAATAACTGCAGAATATATACTGTGCATATAATAAATCAGGGAGAAACACTGAAAAGGTTCGTCACTCACTGAAACATTCTCACCAAAAGCAATGGTTTCAATATATATATGAGAAAACAATGAGAGACTTCTTTGTAGAGTTGTGTGGGAGAGAAGCAATTTCCACCGAAGAAAGAACTTATTTCCGTCGCAGAATAAAGTATAAATCGAAGATAATAATCACTGTCTTTACGAAATATACAGAGCGTTTACAAAAAATACTTCTATAACCTGGTTGCGGTTTTAGTACCATTTGTTAGTTATAACGTAACTCGTTATACACAGAACGTCAGTCATAATTATAGCTTTATTATATCAGTAAAATCACTTAAAACTGTATATATGACATTTACCTTTACGTGCTCTTATTGTGGCACACAATTACTGAAATAAAAATACACGTTTACGATTATGCATACACACTTTTATAAGATGGTTCCGAATTATATCGTTTATTTACAAAAACGTTGTTATGACAACCTAAAAACAAAAACTCAACAATCAATTTTTATTCTTTTTCTTTTTCATATTTTCTTCTTTTTCAAACTGGTTAGTGCATATTTTAAAATCATACGTTGCCAGGAAATATAAGAAAATGTATTTAAAATACGATTGAAAATACAAGATATCGTTGCAGAGTTATTAGGGAATTATTTATTTATCAAATATCAATAAATTAGCATGAGTAGTAGCTATTTGAGACAATCGTCAGAGGGAAAAACTCTTTCAAAGAGTAAACAGTCCATTGTGTATAACAGGAAATAGGGTACTCAGTGTTAAACATACATTAATGAAATAATAAACGATGGAGTAAGGGCAAAGTTTCCTGAGTTGTTTTTAAAGTATTACTCATAGGGAAAACCACAATCCAAGAATAAAACACCAATTTTGGAGACAAAAAGACAAAAAGACAAAAAGTAATGTTGTATTGCCAGGGTGTTAACGAAATATGTAATAATCCGAAGTGAAAAAGTCGTTTCCGATTTAAAAAATATCTCTCGAGCGTAACAAGCACATAAAAGGTATATGTCCGCTTGGAGAATAGAATGTAGAGATAATGCAGCAACTTCTAAAAAAAATGCTTCGTTATACAAAATCTGAAAAGGTCCTGTTAGCTCTATTACTAACTTACAACTATTAGTTATCTGTTTTAACGAAATCTCAAATATATTGTCAAAATTACCTATTGCGTTCCAATGAAAAATTTGCATTTGAATGTATCAACGTAAAATATTGTTTTAGCTTGGTTTATACCGAGTCTTTTCTTGCTATTCAGCGACTTGTCCGTAGGAATTTAGACTACCGCTGTACATAAGGTCATATACGCTGTACGAAGTCGAACTGTAATCAAACGCTGCTGCAGCGCGGTGGAAGATATGCCAGATCATTGGTGAGGGTCTCGTGACTACGCGGACAATGCAGCACTGGTTTAACCAATTTAAGGACGGTGATTAAACACTCGAAGACAAGCCACGTGCATGAAGATCAACACGTGTATAAAATGAAGATCTTCAGACAGCAATTGAGCCAAACAGTGGCGAGACATGTGAGAAACTGGGACTTCAATTCAGTGTAAGTGCCAAAACAATTCGGCCGCACATCCAACAAATTGGGAAGCACTACAAGTTGAGTCGATGGGTTCTACATGATTTTACTCCAGACCAGAAGGCATCTTGCGCAGACACCTGTGTAGCTATCAATGGATATTAAAAATATATAGATAAGATGTATAATAATAGTAATACTGATAATTACGGACATTGATTAAATATTTTCGTTTTAGAAGCAACCTGAGCTCCTCCTTATGGTTCATACTTAATCATACTCATTGATAGGACAAATTGAATAATGTTGCTTGATATTCAATTTTTTCGACAAACCGCCAACGTTTTCCTTTTTACCAAAGATTTAATATCTCCATAAATCTTTACAAGAACGGTTGAATTAACACATAGATGATGATTTACATTTTGCTGCTAGCTCCGTGCACTCATTTTAATATAATTGTTATATTTTGGACCTGTGTCAAGCAAGAATTAGCTGTCGCTTGCCTGTTGAAGAAGTCCACCCAACTCGAACTATTCGATATAGTGTCACAAATATGGAAGTGGAAATTCTGACGTGACTTTTTTTTCCTCATATCAACTTCTTCACCTTTCCTAAGCATTTTGTTCAGACAGTCTTAACAGACGAGTAAGTGCAAGTTTTACACAATGGTTTGCTTAAATCAGACAAAAGACTTTCCTGAGAATAATTAGGAGTTACAGCTCTTATAACGTGTAAACGTAATTTTCATACAAGCCACATTTAATTTTAAGTCACAACAACTTATTTGAAACAGTCTGAATCCATGTACTGATTCGGGATTGGAATGATCGGTTATAATAATAATAATAATAATAATAATAATAATAATAATAAAGAAATAATAGAATTACATTAAAGTGTACCTAAAGAATAGAACTTGATTATGTATACTAATTGACACCGAGGCGTCCGAACCTGGGTGAGCGACTTGGCAGTTTCGTTCGATAGCACTGAGCTGAGTTTTTCATATTAAAGTACCAGCTAACCAGTACATACGTTCAGTGGTGGTGTAAGGCAAACTGGGGCCTGGGGCCAATGAAATAGGTTGAGGCCCCTTGTCAAACAAGTGTAATTTATACACTTCTATATTTGACATTCATTTACATAATCATTCTTTCTGTTTGCTCCTCCCCCTTTCCCGTTGGTGTGTGTGTGTTTAGATCATTATAATCTGGGATATATTAAATAGATAGGGCTGACATTAAGTATCCGTGTCTATTTTTTAAATGCTTAGTACCGCCTTCAGGATGGCACCTACAAATAAAACTGGACCACGATTATCATTGCATATTTTTTCTGTTTTATTCATTTTTAAAGGACACAATAGAAAAAGGATTAGGGATACCAGTGTAACGGAAATTACAACCCACAACAGAAATGACAATCTTAAGAACAAACAAACGTTCAAGAATCCAGAATTGATCCTACACTTATACTATCGTAGTATCAACGAGTACTGTAATTAGATGGAATAGTGGAAGTAATGCTCCTAATAATACAATTAGAGACAAATTTACGTACAAAACGTAACAATGAGCTGATATTGCAAAAATTGCAAATAATAATATAACCGATGCGATTTTTTAATGTAAGCTCTATGTTTTCTAGAATATTTTTATTCGGTTCTCGCCTTTGGTGTTTCTCCTGCGCAATTTCTCATATGGTTAAGTTTATTCATAGTTTCTCACCTGTCTGAATTTACGTTAGATGGGTTTTATTTGATTAGATTTTCCTTGCTACTATTAGCCCCATTCACTTTAATATTCGGTTTCTCTTCAGTGATAATGTACAATCTACTTAGTCCCGCTGCATTTGCCGAAATATCAATGAATAGTTAAGCACTAGAATATTTCTTTCCTTTCGCACTTGTTTTATTATTATATTATTTTGTATTTAATAATTCAGTCATGTTTATATTCTATCACTTATGACTATTTCCATTACCATTTACTAACATACTTAGTATTAGAATATATTATAACAAAAAATCCTGAATATATTGAATAGTTGGGGATATTATAGATTAAATATGTGAGCACAGAATTGTACTACGGGTTATACCATCCTACTTTTCATTACCACCTATCACCAGTCAATTGACAAATCGTGACAGTTCTTTATTACTCTTTTGGTAGTATTTGGGGCACGTGGCTCAGTAGTAGAGTTCAACTCCGGTGCTTGGGGTCCCTGGTTCGATCCCAGTTCGCACCGTGTGGTCTTTGTGGTGGACAAACACCGTGCTCGTGGGATTTCTCGAGGTTCTCCCGTTTCCTCCCACTTTCTTCATTCCACCTTTTCATTCATTTCTCATCATCACCGTCCCCTTTAGCCTAACCGGCATAACCGTGGGACATAAAACAAAGATTTCATTTTCTTTTGGTACTTTTGTATTTTTATTGCCTTTACTTGAAAGATGAAACTACTTTCGACAGTAGTTCCACTACCATATTAGCCTATGTTCCACCAACATTCAGAATGAAACCTTCCTTGCTTTGGTAGCAGCGAAAGTCTCAACTATATTATCAGAATCCAGTGGATGGTATTTCATTTTCGATATTAAGAATGGAACGACTCATTGTGTAACGCAAGTATGATTTTATCAGTTTCATTGGTGAAAACCCTTTCACATGATGCGACAAATACGGGCTGTGTTATCAAAATCTGAAGAGCGGTTGCCAATTTTCAAGCCCCATTGAAGATACATATTTCAGGATATCTTGTGGTGAAAAGTCAAGTTGTTCTTTAGCTTTCTGAGCACACCTTGGTGAACGGATTAAATCCTTACAATCCTGAAATAATAATAAGCCATCCAGGTCATTCGGGTTGAACAAAGCCAAATCAGAGCAACATGCTTTTAGCCTCTCCTCGCTCTCATCATTAACTGCTGCACAAAGTGGCCATAGAACACAGGAATCCAAATCTGTTATTCAAGTCATGCATCTGAGTAAAATGATCATACATTTGTTGCCTCATCTCATCTAGAATTTCATTGATAGAGTGCTTCACTTCGGCCTGTGCAGTCAGGTTTCATTCTTTGCTTTTCCGGGCATGCATCTCCTCCTACTGTGTGTACCCACAGTTACTGGTATGTTCCATGCCCTGCAACTTCTCCCAGGTGTGGATATGATTTCCTTGTATAGCTCAAGTTTCTAGATATTAATGGTGTTAACCAAGCTCTTTAACTGAATAAGAGTTTGATTGAAACTCATATCCTGAGATTGAAGGCATTTTTGGATCCGATCAATATATGAGACATTTGCAGACCAGAAATATAGTAAAGCGATGAAGTAAAATGACTGGATGCTTGCAAGAAGAAGACCAGCATCTCCTGTAGTATCAAGCGTTTAAATCGAAGTGTCACGCAAATCTTCCAACGGATCAATTACTTCATCCAATTACCTAGAAAGTGCCTTTAAAACTTCTGCTTTTGAACTCCATCTAGTGTCATTTTCACCTTTCAGACCAATCTTTACGTGATTTTGCAGCACATTCCATCGGTGAGTAGATCTAAAGAAGAATACCAAAAACGTTTCATTGCTCCCGACAGTCACCGCCAGAACGTTAACGTGCGCAGCATATAAACTACAAGGTTCAATGAATTACTGTTACAAAGAACAAGAATGGTCAAAGGACATAGAATGGTCAAAGGACATATTTCAAAGGACATGAAAGTTTGAACTCCAGAATATTGCCCGGCCATTGTAGCCTGATTATCACAAGACTGGCGTCTGGGATCTTACTACCAAGTCTATCACATTGAAGTTTCTTCAATATTTCAGCAGAAATACTCCCAGCAGTCTTTCCTTCGACAGAGATGAAATCAATAAATGCTTCCCGAACTTGAACAGAATCACGTTGTATGTCAACAAATCGAATGATTTGTGACAAGGGTTCCATATGAGAACAATCAGGAGTTGAATTAAATATAATGCTGAAGTATTTTGATTATTCAACACTTGTTTTCTTATTGAACATTTTCTTCACTCTAAATTTGTGGGCTGAAATGTAAATTCATACGCCAAATAACAAAAGCAGAAATAGGGAAACCAGCTAAGCAAAAGGGTTTCGCTCGCTTAAAATTCGACTTGTAAAGGACAAAAGAATAAAGACAGACGGAAAACAAGTGAATCAGCGACTATAGCGTCTGCACCAAAGAGATTTTAATTAGGAACACAATGCTAGTACTCTAATAAAGCATTATACACGTTGAACCGTTCTTTCCGACCTTCTCTAGAACTGGTATATAAATAAATAAATAAAATAAAAAGTGATAATTTAGGAAGCGGGCTAGCAGACGTGGCCCCATTACTTACATCATAAGACCTTAGAATGTACATAGCACGTCCAGAAAGTAAGTTCCGTTTCAATTTATATTCGCTGCAGCGCTGCGATCGCAGTTCCGCACATACGCGGTAGACGCTGTGTATCAAGAAGAAGAAATTTGGAGATCGTTGTCAGTCACGTACGTTTTGTTGTGCTTGTTTACAATGTCGATGTTGATTGAAAATCCCGCCGCTTGTGAAATCAGAGCGGTGATTCGTTTTCTGAATGCAGGTTTACAATTAGTGCTCTCGGTATGGAATTTCCCCAAATCTCACGATCACTAATAAGAAATTGTTACCAAACAACTGAAATTTCGTAAACTTTGCTCACGTTGGGTACCAAAGATTCTTACTGAGCAACACAAAACAAAACGGATGGGTAGTACACTTCAGTTTTTGACCCGTTATGATGAAGGCGGCGAAGAAGTTCTGACACAGGTAGTCACAGGAGATGAAACTTGGGTTTCTTACAACAACAATGACGACGAGCTGAAAGAAACTGTTTCCAACTGGTTGAAGACACAGGTGGCAAACTTCTATGAAGAAGGTATACAAAACCTTGTGCCACGCTATGACAAATGCCTGCAAAATTTCGGCAGTTGTGAAAAAGTAGTTTAAGAGTTGTAGAAGTTTGTGCAATAATTATTTCTGTATCTGTACACAATTTAATTTTATTACCAAATGGAACTTACTTTCTGGACGTGCCTCGTAAATAACACAATATACTTTGACTTTCATTATATTTTAATCTACACTCAGCTTTTCCTTTAAATTTCTCTGAGGTTATTGAACAGAGTGAAACTTTTATTTTATTCATATTTTAATCCACATACATTTTTTCTTTAAATTTCTTGGAGCCTCAAGAGAGTAAAATTTTTATTTTATTTATTTTTCACCTACATTCCTTTTTTTAAAATTTTCTTGGGGGCCCCAAGAAAGTGAAACGTCTGTTTTATTTTTTCGCCTGCATTCAGTCTTTTCCTTAAAATTCTCTGGAAGGCCCAAGAATATGAAACATTTACTTTATTTTTCACCTATATTCAGAGCTTTTCCCCAAAATTTCTTTGGGAGCCTCCAAGATAATAACTTTTATTTTATTTATTTTTAATCTACAGTCAGTTTTATTTATTTAAATTTCTTTCGTGTACCAAAGAGACAGAGGCCCGAAGCCTGTAGTTTGTTTAGCTTATACGGAAATCCAGCACTGATTAGCTTTAATAGACAGACATTTCTGTTGGATTTGGTGTAATATTGATTCACAATTAATTGCATTTATTTTAGGGAAGGTGTGGATTATAAACCTTGCCGGCCGTTGTAGGGCTCCTGCTAACAAGGTTCCTTACTAATTATTTTTTACCTACCGTCGGGGACCCCCACAAAGTGGGGCCCGGGGTGGGGGCACCGCTCGCCCCGCCCTTACGCCGCCACTGCATACCTTTATTAATTGTATTTTTCTTTAAATATCTCGAAACAAACCAATATTCCTGATCACCTTGATATAATTGAAAGCATAACAAAATTGCTTCTGCCTAATTTCTTTCTTCCTTGGCTTCAGGACCAACTCAGGGCAACCTTTCGAAACATTTCCCTTATTAAGGAATGTCTAATTAGTTATGTCGGAGTTGAAGAAGGAAACAATGAGTAACCCAAATAAGGATAATCTTCTTATTCAGGCCTTTGTATTTGAAATAGTTTTACATGGAGTACGTATTTTCAACTAGCTCACAGTGTTTGTGCAACATCAAGTATGCGATAGGCGTAGCGTAGATTACTGGTTATCCCATTGTGTTCGTATCTGAGCTGGCCGAGTTCATACCCATAAGACCCAAAATATTTATTATTCTTCAATCTTAAGTTTAGTCTGTACTCAATGTGATATACAAGATCTTCTGATGTGGAAAAAGAACTGCATCTTCTATTTCCGTCATTGACGTGAAATTCGAGTAGGTCTGTGAGTGGAGACAAAGATTTACAAATGTATTTGCATTAATTGTTTAATATTTGATATCTTCAGTTAGTTTCAACTTTTCTGTAACTCATGTGTGATCAGTTATGTATATGTTATATATATATATATATATATATATATATATATATATATATATATATATATATGGAGAGCGAGAGAGAGACATTTCTCGTACATCCACTTCACAGCAAAAAATTGTTTTTTGTGTTGTACAAACTTATCAACTGTTGCCTCCTGGTTGAAATGGTAGATGTAAATTTTGTTACATCTATCCGGGTGTTTGTGAAACCAGTAAAAGTACTGAATCAAGCCTAATGGAGTTAGAATTGAGATACTTTTGCTATTGACTCTACCTGCATACGAGAAAGTAAAGTTGTTAAGCATAAGCATTGCCTTGCAATGCATAGCAATATTAAACTTCCTTTTCTAGCTTACTCAAAACTTAGAAAATGACACATACGATTGTCTTTTCCCGAGCTGCTCAACTTTGACGCAAAAATAATAACTTTTATCATATTAATAATAGTATTTCATTCGCTCTAAGAAAATAGAAATATGGTTTACAAATATCGTAGTGGTTGGTGACAGTATATTATTTTATGTATTTTGCGGTAGATTTTTGTAAATATTTATTGCACATATGGAACCTATGAACATAAAGTTAATTTGCAACTATTGCAGTTTATGAAGGAGTACCTACAATCATAGAATATGAAATTTCCTTAGTAGGAAGTGCACTCCTAATACCTTAGGCAGTGTTCCTTGTTGGAGGTGTTTTGATAATGGTTGCAAATTTTAACTTGAAACGTTGGTTATAAATCTAGCATGCGTATTTATGGAAAAAAAAAGCTACAGCGCATAAAATACAAACCAATGTAAAAATTCAAACTAACATGTGTAAGGTGGCGTAGCATGAGGCACAAAATTGAAAAAAATTGCAAACAAGAAAAACACACACACAAATACATAGATAATTCAGTAACATACTTTATAAGTTCGTTGAAAGATATCATCGATATATCTAATACTGTACGTGAAGCACAAAACGTTCTGTTCATTTTAACATAAAATTAAAGTATTTATCCTAAAGAGAGCTTCAAGCCACATTTTTCGTTGCATTAAAGAACATTCAACTTAGCAGACCGTAAATGAATATTCGAACTACAACTCAGTCGAACAATTAAAGTTTTTACCAATATAGTGATTGCGTCCCTTTTGCTTTTCTCTGCTGACATTAAATTCATTGTCTATAACTTTAACATTACATTACATTGAAGGTCGATTTATTGTATAGAGGTAACCAAGAAAGTTTCCTCGCATTTTGTCGAGGTCTGTTTTCAATTGACCCTCACACCGTGAGTTGAAAGCGAATGGAAATAAGGCGAAGGTCAGTTGTTAGTGTGGGTATATCCAATATATTGCCTGGTTCTGCAGTTCAGTTACACCATGAACTTGCGAAAGAACAGAGTGACCATGGCACCTCCACAGAGCGTCATAAAAGCGAGTATGCTGTAGGAGTTCAAACTGGCGTCAAATGCCGCTGCAATGTGCCGGTAGGTCTGCCAGGCGTTTGGTGAAGGTGTCGTGACTATGCGGAAAGCACAGCAGTGGTTTAACACGTTTAAGGACGGTGACTAAACACTCGAAGACGCAGCACGTGCCGGAAGACCAACACATGTGGAAAATGAAGATCTTCAGGCATCAATTGAGGCGAACAGTGGTCAGGCATGTGATAAACTAAGCCTACAATTCAGTGTGAGTGGAGAAACCATTTGACAGCAACTCCATCTACTCGGGAAGCACTACGAGTTCGGCCGATGGTTCCCTCATGATTTGACTCTGGGTCGGAAGGCAACGAGAGCAGACACATGTGTTTCTTTGTTGTCTCGTCTGCGAAAGAAGCCATTTCTAGATTGGATGTTGACGTGTGATGATAAGTGCGTCATGTACCAAGCTCCAAGGCACCGTTAATCATTGTTTAGCATCCCCTGAACCGGTTCCAAAACAGCCGAAACCAGCACTGCACCAGAAGGTCATCCTGTGTGTTTTGTGGACTGCTCGTGGCGTCGTGCATCACCACCACCATCTGCAACCACCTGGTCAGATCATCAACTCAACTATGTACTGTCACCAGTACACCCATGATCAAGAAAAACTGAAGACTCTGAAGCCAGTGCTACTGAACCTCAAAGAATCCTTCTGTTACCCCCTAAATTTTTGGCTGCCCCCTAAAACTTTCACGGTACTGTCGTAAGGAAAAGTTTTGACTTCCCTCAAGAGCCGCAACTGGTGTATTCTTTTGTAAAGTTGCATTGCGGTTGTTAGGATTAGAGATCAATATAACTAAGTCATTGGCATCAATTTTCTGGCCAATGGCTTGCAACCTGTAATTCTTGAGCAATCTGGGAAATAATGATATAATAAAAGATTCCATGAAGTCATTTTTTTATTTTTCACTACAGAAAGATAATAGTTTGAACCTGCAGGAATTGTTATTTTTTAGCCAAGAAAAACAATTCTGCAGAGGTTGTTCTATAATACAAGTTAGACATGCTGACATCAAATTTTCCTGTTTCTCTGTCGGGATTGTCTGTTTCCTTGGTTTTTTTGTAAAGAGAAATCACGTTTCTATTTAAATCAATAGTGGCATATGTGGGCTGGATGAAATCTACGCCTAAAATTATGAGCATCATTGTGTTATGTATAATGCTAAAATAGTGCTTGAATATTGTCTGGCCAATCTTAAAAGAAATTAAACATATGTGATTTAAAAACATTTGTTTTCCTTATTTTCCTTATTAAATAGTTGGAAGTTGAATTAATTCTGTACCAGGAGGTATACTGTCCGAAGGCCAAAGTGAGAAGGTACTACTACTGCCAGCTATAGCTATTAGTGGTCCTATTTCAGTACTAACAGTCAAAATTGACTCGTTAATTTCATTCTCCAACGCAGGGCCGCCCACAGGGGGGATGTATGGCGCAAGCTGCGCCATTGAGAAAAATTTTGGGGGGGATTTTACTCTACTTTCGAACTAGCAATTTTACTGTCGGAATAGCATTAAAACACGATTTTGAGAAGCTAATTTTCAAAAATTTTCTGGGGTGAACCCCCGTACCCCGTGTTTCGATACTCGATGAATGAAGTGCCGCGCAAGTAGCCGTATGAAAGGAAAGGTTGGTTTGTTTTAAGAGAGAAGGGCCGCCCACAGGAGGGATGAATGGCGCAAGTTGTGCCATCGAGAAAAAAATTGGGGGAAATAAAAGAATTGGGGAAGAATTTTACTCTAATGTCGAATAAGTAATTTTACTGTCGTCAGAATAACATTGGAACACGATGCGATTTTTTTTAATCTCGAGAATGAATCCCCCTACCCCCTGCTTAGAAACTCTATGAATGAAGTACAGCGCAAGTTGCTATATGAAAGGATGGCGCCAAGTTCTGGTGAACAACAGTTACAAACACTCAAGGAATCACTTTCAAATTTAGATTTGAAACTTGCCCATGTTGTCTGTTGAAAATTATAAAGTAGTTTGACATAATTGTGAGCTATGGTAACCATACAGACAACAGCCAAGTTTCAAATCTAAATTTGAAGTGAGCCAGTGAGTGTTTGTAACTGTTGTCCACCAGAACTTGGCGCCTATTTTTGTGATTTCAATTCTTTTTAAGGCCACTCGTACTTGGCTCTTTTACAGGAATGTTTTTTGTTGGATATCACTTCTTTTTGTAGGCTAATTTCAAAGATAATATTTTCTTTTGGTATCAAACTCAATAACTTGTAACTTGCGTCTTACTTTTCATGTACAAGGGAATTATATCAATATTTTGTAAAGAAAAAAATAATACTACTAATTGTAAAAAAAAATACCTGTGCCACACACAGTGTGTAGAAGTTTCTATACCCTTCAATATCCTTATAGAACATATTTAGTATTGTACACTACCAAGACTACTAATAAAAGTAATGCCATTTTTATAAATACTACTGCCCCTACTACTACTACAAGCATTCTATAATACTACTACAGGAAATAAAAACAACAACAAAAATAACAATTACTAGTACTATAAAAACTACTGCTACACTGGGCAATTGTTTTCAGAGAACTTGAGTTTTGAGGAGGGAAGAGATTATTAGTTTTGGGGGGAGTGCGCCATCAGCTTTGGGGGGGATGGGCACCCCTGCTCCAACGTAATGTTTTCTCGCCGTTCCGTTGAATTTTCCGACTGTTGTTTTCGAATAGGAATTTCATAGTTGATATTCTGTGAATCGTTCTTATTAACTGCTACGTTGCCTGTATTAGAATTTGATTGTTTCTTAGTATCGGGCCCCTTTTTAAAGGGCAACCTTATGCGTTTTTGTCGTTTACAATACATATAAGCACCGTGACCGCGCTTTTGTCTAAGCGTACAGACTAGTATTTGGTCTTCTACTGGTGTGCTTTGTTGATTCTGCTGCGGTCCCTATTCTTTCTTCCCTTTCCCGCCATTTAGATTTTTTTCTTTTCTTGTTTCCGTGTTTTCCGTCCTTGGATTTATTCCTATAACTTTACTGAGCAATAACTAAGGAAAGTTCTGCCATTTTGTTAGGCAAAGTAGAAAAATCAGATTGATGAGGATTTTTTAGGGTGGGGAACATCCCTAGGTTCGATAACTTTATGGTGGTTTTGGTGACTGGATATAGGTGGTGACAGGATGCTCCTGTTGGATTAGCTTGACAATTGCTAACTTGGTATGTAGGTTCAGGATGATAAGCCGATGGCAGTAAAGCGGGTTGCTTCTGTCCAGAATATGTTTGTTCCTAAGTTCTTGAATTGTACAATTTGCGGCTTAGAAATTGATACAAAAATTCTAAGTCCAAATTAATAACAAACTCTTGCTCCGTTTTCTTATGCAATCCAGAAATACATGTCTCGATCGATTAGTTATTTCTTGTCTTCAATCCAACTCCCTCCCTCCCCCACCTCTACTTGTCTAAAGCAGCGTGTGCAACGTAATACACTCTTTCCATTTACACGAAAAAAAAAAACAGGAATCAAGTTTACAATGTTATAGCTCTAAAACAGTCTTTTTCGTTCGTTTGTTCTGAAACATCTTTCAAGAGCCTATTTAAAAACAAGTCGCACAATCTTCCCATAGTTTCATTAATATCTTTAGTTTCATTCTTTCCCTTCTTTAAAGACTGCAAGCTAGTAAGATGCTCCCTAAGAAATATATGGAAATTGCCAATAACGGCAGTAAGTTTTGTGCTTCCTAAAGTCTGTAATGCACGCACAGAGCTCGAGAATATCTACTGACAGAAATGAATGTTATTCAATTATTCATTTCATTTCTTTTCAGTAATTGCAAGGAAATGTTCCAAGAGCGTCATTTGGGCAAGACAGGAAGACAGGAGGATGTAATTTCCCCTCCTTTGAGCTTCATAAATACGTATTGTTTGAGCAAATGTATAAGAATACACTAATAAAAATGTGAAAACTTTTTGTCGACGGACACTCCCCCCCCCCCCCAATAAAATTTAAAATGACACTGCTTTTAGCAACAAATCTATAGAGTTACGATAGCACATTGCTAGAGAGCTCACATTTGGTTTCAAGAGTCGAAGGTTTGATCTCAAGCCATATGAGTTCCTGGGCGACATTGAGAGAGACAGACAGACTGAAAGATTGAAATATGGAGACAGAGAGGAATGATTTATATACAAAGATTTAGAACTGGAAAAAACTGATCGGACAGCATTCGTATTGTGACGAAAATTGTGATTTTGTGAAACAGAAGAAGGGAAGGTTTCGAACTGCGAGGGTCATGTTAGGCAGTTGTCGAAATAAGGTGGAGAACACTTTTCAGAGCATCAGATGATTACGAATGGAGAGAAAGATCTTGAGAACTGAGGAATTACGAATTTTAAAAAATCTGAAGCTTCCGAGACGGGTTTCGAACCGCGAACCTTGTAGTTATAGAACCAAGACTTTATCCATTCTGCTACGGAGAACTCTGTGCTCATGCACATACGTTTCCTTTAGCTACGTTGAAAGCTAACTTATGGAATATTCCAAAAGTTGACTTGGTGGATGCGCCGTTCTGATAGGATATAAATCTCTTGTAACTTAGTTACAATGTGCATAATAAACTTCTCCTTGTTCAGAACACATTTTAGGACAGTAAAATGTGTTACTCTTGTGTTAATTAGGTAACATTTGATAGAACCATCTGATAAAGTAGTGCCAAGCCCTGTGCGTCATTGTCTGTTAGGTGAATGGTTAATGTAAGTTACACCTACGTGTATGTACCGAGCTTCGAATCAAGACCATTCATATTGATTATTTTCTTTGAGCTACGTTCATACTGTGCATTCCATAAGTTCAATTTTGAAGTAACGTAGTCACAGCCAGTTTAATTCGATTTATTTTTCAAATATGATATTTGTTATTACATGCGTTTCTTTAACTTGCGATGTTTCAAACTTGATATTAAGTCTTACAACCTTAATGTAACTCATTTCACTACGGCATATCATTATGAATGTTTGCACAACGACGACAGTCATGCGTAAATACAAAATTCAATTCTTACTGTAATGTATGTATATATATTTAGAGAGTTTGTCTCAGAAAAAGACGTACATTGCAACATTGACTCTTGGAGGAATTCCAAACGAATTTACTCTACGTATAAATAACCACCTCAAAAATCTACTGTGGGGGCTAAGACACTGAAACCATTCCAAGGAGGAGAAAGGGTTATAAGTAAAAAAAAAAAAAAAAAAGGTGATAGAATACGAAAAATATTGGTGTCAAATTCATAGTTTCTGATCCGAAGGGATGAATAGTGCCTTCCAGATAGCACTCCTTAATTGTTTGTAGTCTTGCATAAATGGAAAATTGTTTTAAAAATATATTTTACATTAGATATGATTGTTTAAAAAAGCTTCTGCTTCAACATTACGTTTTATAATTATTTTCTATTGTATTTCTTATATATAATAACATATTTTCTACGTTATACGTTTCTTAATTACATTTTACGTCTTACATTTGAAGAGGAGCTTATGACAATTCAGAGCAGCAAGGACATACACAGAATGCAGGCCTTGGCAATTCACAGCTCCTGCCTCACGAAATCAATACTTTTCTGTAAATTATATCTAATTTTAGAGATGATGATAGACATTTTAGTAAAACATGCCCTCAAAAAGAGAGAAAGATCTCCTACGGCATATCATTATGAATGTTTGCACAACGACGACAGTCTTGCGTAAATACAAAATTCAGTTTTTACTGTAATGTATGTATATATATTTAGAGAGTTTGTCTCAGAAAAAGACGTACATTGCAACATTGACTCTTGGAGGAATTCCAAACGAATTTACTCTACGTATAAATAACCACCTCAAAAATCTACTGTGGGGGCTAAGACACTGAAACCATTCCAAGGAGGAGAAAGGGTTATAAGTAAAAAAAAGTGATAGAATACGAAAAATATTGGTGTCAAATTCATAGTTTTCTGATCCGAAGGGACGAATAGTGCCTTCCAGATAGCACTCCTTAATTGTTTGTAGTCTTGCATAAATGGAAAATTGTTTTAAAAATATATTTTACATTAGATATGATTGTTTAAAAAAAGCATCTGCTTCAACATTACGTTTTATAATTATTTTCTATTCTATTTCTTATATATAATACGCCCCAACAAAGCAGTGAAAATTTTAGAAAGTGAGCAGTTAGTAATGTTTCCCCAGAAGTTATATCTCCGATTTTTCGGAGTGTGATATCAGTATCTGTGCATTATCACTTTTCACCCGCACTGTAATGAAACGTACAAAAAAGAAACTGTTCTGAATTCTTCACTGGTTCCCCCTATGACCTCATGCCGAAAAGGTCAATCTTGAACATATCCACATCTAAAATATCACCTTTTATGTCAGACATCCCGAAATCTATCCATTCGACACAAATATAGGATATTTTCGATTCTTTGTGCCTCTTACTCCCCATTGTCAACTCCATGCCAACCAAGTCTTGATTTGGACTTACGCAGCATCCACAGTGTCGCTTTCATCTTTGTACATGAATTCGACTCTAATATCGTTCGTGTTTGACGTCTTTTACATGTCATCTTCACCTCTTTATAGGGGTGGCTTCCGTGTCTCGCCCCCATAACTATGGAGAAATTTCAACCAACGTAAGTATAATTATAAATTACCATTTGAAAAATAAGTGTACATTTGATCTTTTTCGGAGAGCAATTCCTTAACTACACTTTTTCGATATCAATGTATTGCCTTTTTTTTAAGGAAGATGATATACTCAAGCACAACTCATGTCTTTGAAAGACAACTGGAAAACTAAACAAATCGTCGTATACATGTTACGTTTTCGAAGAGAAAAAGAGAAAAACATTGATTGCACAAACGTATAATGGTATCAATTGCATGCAAATTTATAACTTATAAAATGTGTTGGCTTGATAGATGAGGCGTTAGTGAACGGGTTTTCTGCTGGTGGTCCTACGTTCGAATCTCGTCCATTCTTGTTGCGTTTTTCTTTTAGCTACACTGAGTTTGTGCATTCCAGGTCTTCAAGCTGGAACCAAATATAATACCAGTTAGTGAATTAAAAGTAGCTGATATTATTTTCAAATACGAGACGTTATTACATGCTTCTCATTAGCTTACAGTACTCAACTTTGATATCAACTCTTCCATCCTTCATTTAATTCATTTCTTGACGGGTTTTGTTACAAAATTCATTAATCGTGACGGAAAAAATTGCTTTACCAGATAATGGTGACTGCTTTGAAAGCAAGTGGAAAGTATGATAATTAAATTTGTCGTATCTGTAGTTTCGTGTGGAGAAGAAACAAACTTGTGAACCAAAGCTTTAAGAACAACTCAAGTTATTAATATAAACTCTGCCGGAGATTATCCACTTATATCATCATAAAAGAAATACGAAAAACGTTCTGAAACGAAGAAATACAACATACAATTTTGCAAGCGGACGAAAAGAAATCTAACGTAACAAGACTAAAGACGATTTATTTAAGGCGTAGTGATCATATCTGAGTGTTTAAGGCACTCGATTAGTAATCTTGAGGTTCGTGGCTCGAATTCGCGTCGGGCGCTTTTTTACTTTAGGATTTTAGATGTCGATTGATCGACGATGACACACGTTTTATTATATTCAGATATTTGAATACTCGGATGTTTCAATACTTGAACTATCAAATCTTCAGGGATAATAATAGTAATAATAATACTTATTATTATCTCGTAGAATATTAAAAGCTAGAAGCTAATTATCGCTCCGGTCATACCGTTGGAAGCAGAAACGGGACATTTGGCAAGATATTTCTGTTTTGTTTAATGTTGCCCACAAGAAGAGATATTTCTCATCTTGTTTCTAAAACAAACAAAATAACATGAGAATTAACATTTTACATTCGAGACGGGATAAGGGTAACTCAAAGTATCATGTCGCTTTAGAGATGAGAATCGGGACGAGATGAAAAGTGTCGTAAACATTTTTCGTCTTGTTACGATTCTCGAAATAGTGCATGTCCATTGTTTAAGTAACAATTGCCCTGTAGACGGAATCTTATAAGCTTTTTGTTACATTGTATTTTACAGCTCATTGAATTATGGTCTGTGTAGGTACTTTTAGCAAAGCTTTTATACTTACCTCTGCATATCCTAAAACTTAGTATATTATATGCCTTACTGTTGAGTGATATTCAATTATTTCTATTACAGTTATTTTTCTTAAAACATACAGTAGAACACTCTCTACATGAAGCGTTAGTGGAAAACTTTTGTTTAAAATGTGGGTAGTTGCAGAGGTGTATCTTGAAGGTACGGAAACCCTTCTTCGAAATCCCTACGCTTAAGTAAGTTTTTCCAAATTTCAGACCTACTTTAAACCTTTTAATACCATTATTATTATTATTATCATTATTATCATTATTATTATTATTATTATTATTATTGCTGAATATTTGAGACCTAAATATTATGTCCTATTCCAATGCAAATAAGCATACTGAAGTTAAGAAAACTCAAAAGTTTTTTGGACTTTATAAGGATGAATTGCCTTATAAGAGTAACTTTGGAAGGAAAAGAGGAGGAAAAAGAAGGTGTCAGCTATTGGACAATATGAAAATTGAATCTTCAATTGCCTTAACAAAAACTAAATAGGATTTGTCTTCATCACGATACATTTCTTTGGGTAAAAGGCATTGGATTATCTTTGCGTTATATTGATATTTTAACAAAATATGTATACAAAAAATAGTTCGTATTTACGAATTTTGGTTGAACGAATATATGGTACGTGTTGAAAATGACGAATGGAAATATTATTATTACTTTTAGTAAGAGCGGAAGAACGTAGAAACAATTCCACAAAGTCGTTTCAGACAAATTTATGACTTATACTAGACCTTGAGGATGACCGTTTTGTATTCATGAATTGTTTGCAAAACACGCCATGTTGTCAGACAGTAGGAATCGAGAGTGTAGACTGTGCAGTCATGTTAGATTTCCCCCTGTGAAGGAAGTCGTTTCAACTCTGACTTGTAAGAACGAGAGAAATTGACTATGTTTTATGTTATTAAACATCAGAAATATCAACTTTGTAAATTATAAAATATTAATGAATTTCGTCGGAGGGACTCAAACTGCGCACCCCTGACTAACAAAACGACTGCTCAAGCCACTATCCTAAGATTGCTCTTTTAAGTAAAAGTCAAGAAACACTCGTGTATATAACACATTTCAAACGTTTACGATTGTAATATGTCATAATAAAATATTATAGTCCAGAAAATTTAAGTTTAAATTAAAAAAAAAAGACCGAAAGTATGTCCGTAACTTATCCCTATTATATTCGGTTATTCACGTTTTACATATATTTCCAGTAACCTTGAGCGAGAGGGACACAAACACAGATGCATCGAGGACATTTAATATTTCAAATGCTCTCCCATCGGGAATCGTAACTGAAACCCCCCCTACTGAACTCTCTGATGGGTGTTGTCCCTAGTTCGTTCTCAAGAGAAGTAAGCTCGAGACGGACAACATTGTGCTCATGGGTTTTCGCGGGACATTCCCACTTTTTCATTCCACCAATTCGTCCATCATAATTCACTTGCTTAGTCATAGTCTTCATCAACCTATCAGGCATAATCGTGGGACATTAAACGTAAAGATTATATTTTCAAGCTGTTAACTCAAAATAATCCGAATCGAGAAACAGTTGCATATTATTGCTTATTCAAATATGTAGAAAAGAAACGGGGAATCGTAATTCCATTCAAAAGTGAAACAGCAGACTCGTAATACCTTCACCTAAATTGAAACACGATTACGATTCCTCGTTTTTCCTTTTATTGTACATATTTTTTGTGAAAACATTTTAATGAACAATAATATGCAACTCCTTTTTGATTCGGATTGGTTTGGGTTAACAGCTAGAAAATGTAATCTTTACGTTTAATGACCCGCGATTTTGCATGTTTGGATGTGGAAGACTATGATTAAAGCAAGTGAACTATGATGGACAAATTGATAGAATTAGAAAGTGGGAGTGTCCCTAGAAAACCCACGAGCACGACATTGTCCGTCTCAAGCTTACTTGCTTTGGGAAAGAACCAGGCACCCCACCCATCAGATAGTTCAGTTCGCAGGGTCTCAGTTTCGATTACCGATGAGAGAACCTTTGAAATATTAAATGTCCTCGATGTATTTGTGTCCGTGTCCCTGTCCTTCAACGTTACTGGAAATAAATGTAAAACGAGAATAACCGAATATAAGAGGTAACTTACGTAGATACTGTCGGTCTTTTTTTTAAAAAAAAATAAACTTTAATTCTCAGGACTATAATATTATATTTTGACCGAAATCAGTGTCTCATCGTTAATAAAATATTGCAATCCTGAACGTTTGCAATTTGTTATATAGACGAGTGCTTCTTGACTCTTACTTAGAAGAGCATGTTTAGGGTAGTGGCTTGAGCAGTCGTTTGGTAAGTCAGTGGTTCGAGACCCGCCGACGAAATTCCGAAATATTTTATAATGTACAAAGTTAATATTTCTGATGTATAATAACATAAAACTTAGTCAATCTCTCTCGTTCTTACAAGTTAGAGTTGAAACGACTTCCTTCACAGGGAGAAAACTAATTCGATTCCTACTGTCTGAAAACGGCGTATTTCGAAACAATTCATGAATACAAAACGGGCATCCTTAAGGTCTAGTATGAGTCATAAATTTGTTTGAAACGACATTGTGAAATTGCTTCTATGTTCTTCAACTCTTACTAAAAATAATAATATTTCCGTTCGTCATTTTTAAATACGTTCCATATATTCGTTCAACCAAAATGGTAAATACGAACTTTTTTTGTTTACATATTTTGTTAAAATATCAATATAACGCAAACAATCCAATGTCTTTTACCCAAAGAAATGTATCGTGATGAAGACAAATCCTACTTAGTTTCTGTTAAGGCTTCCGGAGGATCGATTTTCATATTGTTCAGTAGCTGACACCTTCTTTCCCTCCCCTCTTTTCCTTCCAAAGTATCTCTTATAAGGCAATTCATCCTTATAGAGGGTCCAAAAAACTTCTTTTGATTTTTCTTAGCTTCAGTATGCTTATTTACATCGGAATAAGACGTAATTTTTAGGTCTCAAATATTCGGTAATAATAATAATAATAATAATAATAATAATAATAGTAGTAGTATTAAAAGTTTTAAAGTAATCCTGAAATTTGGAAAAATCTTACTTAAACATAAGGATTTCAAAGAAGGGTTTCCGTACCTTCAAGATACATCTCTGCAACTACCCACATTTAAACAAAAGCTTTCCACTAATGTTTCATGTAGAAAGTGTTCTACTGTATGTTTTAAGAAAAATAGCTGTAATAAAAATAATTGAATATCACTCAACAGTAAGGCTTATAATATACTAATTTTTAGGATATGCAGAGGTAAGTAAAAAGCTTTGCTAAAATATCTACACAGACCATAATTCAATGAGCTGTAAAATTGGTAAGTCAGTGGTTCGAGACCCGCCGACGAAATTCCGAAATATTTTATAATGTACAAAGTTAATATTTCTGATGTATAATAACAAAATACTTAGTCAATCTCTCTCGTTCTTACAAGTTAGAGTTGAAACGACTTCCTTCACAGGGAGAAAACTAATTCTATTCCTACTGTCTGAAAACGGCGTATTTCGCAAACAATTCATGAATACAAAACGGGCATCCTTAAGGTCTAGTATGAGTCATAAATTTGTTTGAAACGACATTGTGAAATTGTTTCTATGTTCTTCAACTCTTACTAAAAATAATAATATTTCCGTTCGTCATTTTTAAATACGTTCCATATATTCGTTCAACCAAAATGGTAAATACGAACTTTTTTTGTATACAAAGTAACAAAAAGCTTATAAGATTCCGTCTACAGACCAATTGTTACTTAAGCAATGGGCATGCACTATTTCGAGAATCGTAACAAGACGAAAAATGTTTACGACACTTTTCATCTCGTCCCGATTCTCATCTCTAAAGCGATATGATAATTTGAGTTACCCTTATCCCGTCTCGAATGTAAAATGTCAATTCTCATGTTATTTTGTTTGTTTTAGAAACAAGATGAGAAATATCTCTTCTCGTGGTCAACATTAAATAAAACAGAAATATCTTGCCAAATGTCACGTTTCTGCTTCTAACGGTATGACCGGAGCGATAATTAGCATCTAGCGTTTAATCTTCTACGAGATAATAATAAGTATTATCATTACTATTATTATCCCTGAAGATTTGATAGTTCAAGTATTGAAACATCCGAGTATTCAAATATCTGAATATAATAAAACGTGTGTCATCGTCGATCAATCGACATCTAAAAACCTAAAGTAAAAAAGCGCCCTACGCGAATTCGAACCACGATCCTCAAGATTACTAATCGAGTGCCTTGACCAATCAACCACGATTACTACGCCGTAATTAAATCATCTTTAGCCTTGTTACGTTAGATTTCTTTTCGTCCGCTTGCAAAATTGTATGTTGTATTTCTTCGTTTCAGAATGTCTTTCGTATTTCTTTTATGATGACATAAGTGAATAATCTTTGGCAAAATTTATATTAATAGCTTGAGTTGTTCTTAAACCTTTGGTTCACAAGTTTGATTCTTCTCCACACGAAACTACAGATATGACAAATTTAATTATCATACTTTCCACTGGCTTTGAAAGCAGTCACCATTATCTGGTAAAGCATTTTTTCCGTCAGGATTAATGAATTGTGTAACAAAACCCGTCAAGAAATGAGTTAAATGAAGGATGGAAGAGTTGATATCAAAGTTGAGTACTGTAAGCTAATGAGAAGCATGTAATAACGTCTCGTATTTGAAAATAATATCAGCTACTTTTAATTCACTAACTGGTATTATATTTGGTTTAAGCTTGAAGATCTGGAATGCACAAACTCAGTGTAGCTTAAACAAAAACGCAACAAGAATGGACGAGATTCGAACGTAGGACCACCAGCAGAAGAATCCCGTTTACTAACCACTCATCTAGCAAGCCAACACGTTGTATAAGTTATAAATTTGCATGCAAATGATACAATTATACGTTTGTGCATTCAATGTTTTGCTCTTTTTCTCTTCAAAAACGTAATATGTATACGACGATTCGTTTCGTTTTCCATTAGAGCTTTGAAAGACATGCTTTGAGTTTGGGTATAGGATCTTTCGTCTCCTTTAAAAAACAGTTCTAACAAATACAACTCAATTCACTCAACAGTAAAAAAACTCGTACTGACTTAGAAAATATCCCTAAAAGGGCAAAACTGTATCATGCACTCGGCGTAACTAACGGGGGTGTAGTGAGGGAGTCCTACAGGGAAAAGGGGCCCACTGAAGTTTCGTAATTCCACTTTGGAGGTTTTTATATAATTTCACACTGTTTCCCCAATGTCTAAAATGCAACTATTTTAGCCTTAGACGCAAAAAAAATAGTTGTGAAGTAGCTATAGACTGTGAAGTCTCCTGAAAAGATTTATCACATCCTTGCAGCAACAACTTTATTCTTTCGAACCGTAATGAATAACAAGATTGATTGAAAGTTTACCTTAGAATGAAGTAGCTAAAGACCTAATCTTATATATTTGTTTAGACGCCTATTCTTTCATAACTTTACCTATGGTGCATGGGGTCCTTCGTTTGATCCCCGCTAGCGCCGAATGAACTTTATTATGGACAAACACTGTGTGCATGAGTTTTCTCGAGTTTCTCCCGTTTTATCCCACTTCTTCATTCCACAATTTCATTCATTTCTCAGCATCAATGTCACCATTAGCGTAATCGGTATAATCGTGGGACGTAAATTTAAATATTTTATTTCATTTTCCTTTTATAACTGTACCTCACTTTTCTTGTGACAAGAGCAACATCTAAGCGAGCATTCAGTGAATTAAATCACTAAAAGCTATATTCATTGCATAATTGTGCAGATGAACTTGCGCCCTTTGGCAATTTTTACCATGGAAAGCAAAAAAAGGCAATACATTGATATCCAAAAAGTAGTTAACGAATTCCTCTCCGAAAAAGATCAAATGTACACTTATTTTTCAAATGGTAATTTATAATTATACTTACGTTGGTTGAAATGTCTCCATAGTTATAGGGCGAGACACTGAAACCACTCCTACAAAGAGGTGAAGATGATATGTAAAAGACCTCAAATACCAACGATATTAGTGTCGAATTCATGTGCAAAGATGAATAGTGACACTGTGTATGCTGTGTAAGTCCAAATCAAGCCTTTCTTCGCATAGAGGTGACAATAGGAGAGTGACAGGCAAAAAGAATCGAAAATATCTATTTGTGTCGAATGGATGCTTTTCGGAATTACTGAAATAAAACGTGATATTTCAGATGTGGATATGTCCAAGATTGATCCTATTGGCATAAGGTCATAGAGGGAACCAGTGAAGAATTCAGAACTGTTCCTTTTTAGTGAATTTCAATACACTACGGGTGAAAAGGGTTATACACAAATACTGATATCACACTCGGATTTATCGGAGATATAACTTCTGGGGAAACATTACTAACTGCTCACTTTCTAAAATTTTCACTACTTTGCAGCGGCCTAAACAAGGCTATTTGAGGGCATGTTTTACTAAAATGTCTATCATCATCTCTAAAATTAGATATAATTTGCAAACGAGTAGTGATTTCGTGGGGCAGGAGCTGTGGATTGCCAAGGCCTGCATTCTGTGTATGTCCCTGATGCTCTGAATTGCTATAAGCTCTTCTGCAACTGTAAGACGTAAAATGTAATTAAGAAACGTATAACATAGAATACAATATATATAGAAAATATGTTATTATAAATAAGATATACTGTAGATAATAATTATAAAACACAATATTGAAGGACAAGTCTTTTTAAACAATCATACTTGAATGTAAAATATACTTTTAAAATAATTCTCCATTTATGAAATGAAATGAAATCTATGAGTTTTACGTTCCACGATTATGCCAATTACTGAATTTTGTATTAACGCCTTCCGTAGGCAAATGAGTTGCATTAAGGTTGTAAGATTTAATTTCAACTTTGAAATATCGCAAGTTAAAGAAACGCATGTAATAACAAATATCATATTTAAAAAAAAAATAGAATTAAACTGGCTGTGACTACATTACTTCAAAATTGAACTTGTGGTATGCCCAGTATGAGCGTAGCTCAAAGAAAATAATCAATATGAATGGTCTTGATTCGAAGCTCGGACCATACACGTAGGAGTAACTTACATTAACCATTAACCTAACAGACAATGACGCACAGGGCTTGGTACTACTTTATCAGATGTTTCTATCAAATGTAACCGAATTAACACAAGAGTAACAAGTTTTACTGTCCTAAAATGTGTTCTGAACAAGGAGAAGTATATTATGCACATTGTAACTAAGTTACAAGAGGTTTATATCCTATCAGAACGGCGCATCCACCAAGTCAACTTTTGAATATTCCATTAAGTTAGCTTTCAACATAGCTAAAGAAAACGCATGCGCCTGAGCACAGAGTTCTCAGTAGCAGAATGGATAAAGTCTTGGTTCTATAACTACAAGGTTCGCGGTTCGAAACCCGTCTCGGAAGCTTCAGATTTTTTAAAAATTCGTAATTCCTCAGTTCTCAAGATCTTTCTCTCCATTCGTAATCATCTGATGCTCTCAGAAGTGTTCTCCACCTTATTTCGACAACTGCCTAACATGACCCTCGCAGTTCGAAACCTTCCCTTCTTCTGTTTCACAAAATCAATATTTCGTCACAATACGAATGCTGTTCGATCACTTTTTTCCAGTTCTAAATCTTTGTATATAAATCATTCCTCTCTGTCTCCATATTTCAATCTCTTAGTCTGTCTGTCTCCCTCAATTTTCACTTTTTTATTATTGTGTTACTGTATATTTGCTCAAACACAATGTATTTATGAAGCTCAAGGGGAGGAAATTACACCCTGCTGTCCTCCCCAAATGACGCTCTTGGAACATTTCCTTGCAATTACTGAACAGAAATGAAAGTAATCATTGAATAACACTCATTTCTGTCAGTAAATATTCTCGAGCTCTGTGCGTGCGTTACAGACTTTAGGAAGCACAAAACTTACTGCCGTTATTGGCAATTTCCATAGATTTCTTAGGGAGTATCTTACAAGCTTGCAGTCTTTAAACAAGGGAAAGAAGGAAACTAAAGGTATTAATGAAGCTATGGCAAGATTGTATGATTTTTTAAACAAAATACGCTATTTGGAGATATTTCAGAACAAACGAATACAAAAGGATATATTAGAGTTATAACATTGCAAACTTTATTTCTGTTTTTTTCTGAATGGAAAGAGCGTAGTACGTCACACACACTGCTTTAGACAAGTAGAGGTGGGGGAGGGAGGGCGTTGGATTGAAGACAAGAAATAAATAATCGATCGAGACATGTATTTCTGGATTGCATAAGAAAACGGGGCAAGAGTTTGTTATTAATTAGGGCTTAGAATTTTTGTAACAATTTCTAAGCCGCGGATTGTGCATACCATTCTAGGATCGTTTGGTAATAATTATGATGGACTAAGAGAGTTAGGTACTGAATTTTATCCATATAGTGTATGTAATTTCTGTGGTAATTCTACATGATCCCTCTTCCTTAGTAAATCATTGGCGGATTCCAATTGATTTAACCTTGTTAGCAGCGCCTCTACTGTTTCAGATCTTTCGAGTGCTATTTTATTGAGGTAATCTCTCTCAAGACGTAATGATAAGTGATGAATTTCCTGCTCCTCCGATGTGTCCATTAATAACTGCCTTATTGCCCTTAATTTACGTAAAAAGTAAGAATCTATTATTTCGTCAGCTCCGTGCTGAATTTGAAATATTTCTTGTTCAGCTTTATAAGAAGGTACTTTCGGTGTACTCAATGCTATTAGCTTAGCTTTAAGATTTCCATAGGTTAGTGTCCCGTATTGCTTTCGATGTTTTAGTTGTAAAACTAAATCCAAAGCGGTATCTTGAATGTATATAGGCAAGATTTCTTTTTATTCTCGCTGATGACCATGACTTCAAAGTGGTTATGTGGTCGCATAACATTAAAAATCTGTCCGGATCTTCGAGTTCGTGACCAGAAAATTTAGTCAGGTGGGGCATCCTGAATGACATGTTTGATGCACCCTACGCTCTCCGTCATATTCCCAAAAGTTTCGTTGCTATTGTATCCAGTTCTATACTGTACCTCTATCAACCAGACCTTGTCTGACATAAATTGCACTAGAAGAAGAAGAAGAAGAAGAAGAAGAAGAAGAAAAAGGAAAAACGGAAAAGTAGAAAAAGTCATACTGACCGATTTATTCTGCGCCAAATTTAAAATTGAAATTCAGTTACTAAAAAGAGCGTCCGTACATAACTTTCGCACCTATCACCATGTAATGTCTTTGAGATAGAGGGAATAAAGGTCTACGTGTTTTTCCTTCACCAATTTTATTACAAAATCTAAGTACAGTTATCATTGAAATTACGAAGAGTAATCTAATAAAGTCTTTCCCTCTTAATGATCAATACGAAGGAGAAAGGTGTTGTGTACTGTGTCCCTTTCGCTCATAGCAGCCTCCAGAACATGTGCAGGGTTTTAGGTGAATACTAGCAGGAAACCTTCTCAGCTCAAAGCAGCTTCGTTAGGTTCAGTTATGGTTAGGATCCCTAGTCCAAAGCGAACTCGGGTTTAGGTATAGGTGAACTCCTTAGTAAAAAAAGCGACCTTGGGAGCTGGTATAGGTTATTTGATCAGCGGTCAAACTGATAGCTGGTTCCTCTTCAAGCTTTGCTTTTATAGATGGTCTCTTGGTGGCTCGTTCCTTCTCGGGCTCCATCGTCTTGGTTTCGTGTCTGCCTAGTTATAGTTTCTCGTCTGTTTGTACTGTTTGTAAATAAAAGAACATGTTGTGGTAACATGTGCTTGCGCTGAAGGTGAGATCCTTACAATATATAGAATGTTCAGTATATTATTATTTTTGTTTCCTTTAACACATAATTAAAAATATTAAAAACAATCGTTAATGCTAGAAAAATTAAGATATATTCTAGGTTTTATTAGTTTAGTACCCATAACTCAATGTTTTATGCAATTAATGTTTACAAGAGAAGAATTAACATGCTTCAGAGGACGTATAGCGACATAAAATTATATGTTTTTCTTATATGTAGTTTTAAAAGGACTCTCTTGTTTAAATTCATCTACATTTTTTATAATTGAGAATATATACAAACTACCAATTGATACATAATTGGCATTAAATACAAGTTATAAATTGGAACAAAATAGCATCACTTATATTAATAGATCAACAATTTTGCTAATATATAATATGGCTTTAAATTCGTTGTACAAAAGCAAAGAAGTGGTTCCTGAGAGTAAAATAAACATAGGGTGAGTTCCAATAAACATAGGGCGAAAACCTCATCATTTAGGTGTTATACACTGCCGAAAACATAAAATGAAAATGAATTTTAAAGGTTCTTAGCTTCAAAACTATGGGATCTACTGAAGTCAGTTCAAGACTTCACTTCGGAACTAATATGTGCGCTATCCGAAAATACATGTTTTAAAATCCTAAGGTACTCACGCAATAATTTTTATGGAGATATTTGGAGAGCTTTATATCATTGACCTATAGTCAAACTCACTCTATAAAAATTGTTGTGGAAGCACCTCAGGATTCTAAAACACGTATTTTTGTATAGGGCACATACTAGTTCCTAAGTGGAGTCATGACTCAACTACGGTAGGTCCCATAGTTTTGGAGCTATGAACCTTTAAAATTCATTGTTTCATGTTTTCGGCAGCCTATAACACGTAAATGATGGGGTTCGCCTTGTGTTTATTGGAACTTTTTTCTTTGTTTTACTCTCAGGAATCACTCCTCTGCTTTTGTACAACGAATTTAGCGCCATATATACAGGGTGGTCGTGCATCAATGAGGAAAATTCGGGAGATGAATCTACAGGTAAAAACAAGCGAAAAATGTCATATGAACATTGGGTGAATGCTAGAGGCGTCTGAAATGCCACCTTCCGAATCGGCAATTTGCAATATCGCAAGAAGGAAGATAAATACGAATGTTGGGTCAAAAGATATTAGTAGATAGATAATGTGGATTCTGCAGACAAATTTATTATTAGCCCATTTTAACTATATGTCACCCTATCATCTCTAATAACTTCTAATCTACCCCCTAATAATTTGCAGCGCACTCCCTATCCCCAAATAACTTCTATCACATCTCAAATAACTTCTATCTTACTCATAATAACTTGTAATGCATTCCATCACTAAATTTAGTTACAAAAAGTCACTAAATATGGTTAAAAAATAAAAAATCACTAAATCTAGTTATAAAAATCACTAAATCTAGTAAAATAAAATTTAAAAAAACTTTTATGATATTACCATAAAAGTTAACTAAATTCTACATAATTACATCATAGTTACAAATTAGTATATTGATAGTTACAAATTAGGATATTGATAGTGAAATCTTCTGCTAACTTCATTCTCTATTGAAAATAATGATTTCTTAAACTCAGTCCATTGATCATAGTTCAAACTGAATAGACAGCCATTAATATCAAAAACTACTTGAACTTCGGTTTGCACATTTTTCACAATTACATTGAAATTATTAGTAAGTATAAATTTCTTTTGAGGATCCATTCTATTCACTCCATTTTTTACTTCTGACGACATATTTTTGGTCATTTTTATCATTCTTTGGATTCACATACAGAACTCAACAGTTGGATAGTTATCTTTTAAACCAGTGTATTTGATTTTTATTCCATCTTTAACGATCTCATCAATCATTTTATCTGTTAAGTGTTTTGTAAATCTAGGTGGAAGAAATACCTTAAACTCTTCACATTCAACTAAAATGCTCTTTCCAAACTTAGTTTTAATCTTTTCCATTTTCACAATCTTATATTCTGTATTTAATTCTAATTCTCTTAATCCAATAACCTGTTTTTGTTCAAGACTTCCAAGTTTATTTAAAAGTTCAATATGACTCGCCATCGTATTTATTATATAGAATTTTTTCTAATAATCTCGAATTTCGTTAAGTATGTCATTGATTCTGTTAACAATATCTCTTACATTTTCATCTGTTAATTCACCATTCATGAGCTTAATTACATTAAGCTCATCTTTAAACAACCCAATTCGATTCACCATATTTTTATAATATTCTTTCTTTGAAGCTATATTAAACCGTGTTGATAGACCAGTGATAACAGCAGAAGCCGAAGCAAATGCAGTTGTAATAATTGAATACACTGTAACAGGAATAAATACATTGATGAACCCTGTAGAAGCTGATAATAGAATTGATAACATAATAAGAGTAATATAAACACATTTTATTCTCTTAAACTTCCTTTTGTTTTTCATTAATAACTTCTCAAGATTTAATATAGTATCTTCGATTAACACAATTAAATTCTCCCGTGGAATGTTATCTGGAATAGTCATTTTATTAAATAAGTTTTTATGATATTATCATAAAAACACTTACAAACTAAACAAATCTAATAAACATATAATTGATTTATATCTTCTCAATTATTTTTTCTTTCTCAACATCATACTCTAAATTTTTCTTACCAATCATAACAACATAGCAAATTGTTTTATCTGGTACATCGCTTTCAAAATTAACAGTCAGTTTCAAATTAGTTCTATCACTTACAGTTACTGATTTATGCTTGCTTGTGTTAATTACGAACATCGGCCTATTTTCTAAAAACTCTTTAGGATAATAAAACATCTCAGTATTTCCAATTGTAGCTCGCTTATATACCGTATACATTTCATAAACTTTCAAATACTTATGTTTTGCAAAATCTAAGTTTAAAGATTCTAATGGGAAAGATTCATTTCTGGAATTACGAAAATGGATATTCTGAACTTTACAATGATCAAAATAGCTTGAATCTCTTTCTTGATTATCATTTCTATCAGTTTGGAAAAAGGCAATCACAAAATTAGGCATATCAAATTCACTTGAGTTAAATTGTGTGGTTAAATCGAATTCTAAATATTTACCACTAACTGATTTCTGCAAACATTGATACGTGTTGAATGAAATAGGAATCTTACCTTCTTTTAACATATTAGATCTTAACAAGGTGGCATAGTTAGGTTCATAGTTAACAATAGGCATTCTTAATTCCATATTTGTAATCTTAATTTTACCTGGATGCGGTTGATCATTCTCATGTTCCATCCTGCTTTTTTGTTTTCCAAATAGCAAATGCGTTATCATCAGAACCACTTCTTTTAAATGTATATTTCAATCCTCCTTTCCACATATCTTTAAAATCTGAACAAAATCCTGGCAAATGTCTGAGTAAAAACACTATTTCTTCATCTGTTCTTGCCCACGTAATTCCTTCCCATCCACATTCATCATAGTGATTTGCCTCTGGTTTTGAAATCGTACATGTATTTACAGCTGTTGAAGTTAAACCAGGATAATCAATAATATCTAATATCTGTCCATGCTTACTAACTTGAATTTGAGAAAACAAATGTGGGAAGAAATTATTAATAAGTCTAATATTTTGACCAGTAGTATATTCCCCATCAGCATTTCTACCTCTAATTTCAAAAGTTACATAAATATCAGCATAATAAGGATGTATGAAGCCATCACCCACGTCAATATCAAATTCAATAGACCTGTTCGGCTTATTTAAATTCTCGATTGTTTTTTGATTAGGTTTAAAGGATTGTAATTCATATGATTCTATCTTATCCATATTTATTATAAAAAATATTTGTAATCGTTTTATGAATTAAGCCCATAAAATAAGCCCATAAAAACTTAAATATAACTTCTCCAAATATCCTTATTTTTATTCACCTGACTAATAATTTCTGAAAAACTATACCCATCTGTAAACATTTTTAACACTGTAATGCATAAATGTCCACAAATTACCTCGTTAAAATGTTGTATACGGCTGCTATTGTACTCTATATTATGACCAAGATATTTTACGAGTGTTTTTGGCGGATTACCTCCAAATGAATCAAACACATACTTTCTATTTCCTTTTTTGCAATAACAAATCCAATGCGTTCCTATATTTTTAGACGTATCAAAATTAACAATACCACACTCATTTTTCCTTGGATGTTTAGGCAATTCATCACTCATAAATACACCTCTAAAGTTTCTTATCTTAAGTTTTCTAACAAGTTGTATTAGGTCTAAATTACTTAAAGGTTTAATTTCTTCTTTTTCTTTACTGTTTTGGAGTTTACGTTTTTTGAAAGCTTACCACCTTGTTTTTCTTCCATTGCTAAGCTATGTCGCTTTTGTTCCTCTAATTCCATTTTATTCTTTTTTGCATCATCTACAGTCTTAGCAATAGCAGCCGCACCTCCAGCAACAGAACCTAGAGCACCTATTAAAGCTAAAATCGTTGGAATAGTAAATATAAAACCACCATAATGAACTTTATTATCATTTGTCTTCATTTCTTTGTTTATTTTCTTAAGTTGTGGTATAGAAAGAGATAGAGACATACATTGTCCTTTACTTAGTTTTGCTTTCTTTTGTTTGAGTTGTTTGTTAGTTAAAATGTGATCTATATTTAATTGTTTAAGTTCCTGATTAGGAATCGTAATGTAAAACCTTTTAACTGCATATTTATTATATAATTAAAAGCTTTTTATGAAAAATTTCCATAAAAAGTACATATAAACCTAAATCTAAAATATACTTATAAACCTAATCTTACATTTGTTACTTATAAACCTAAACCAAATCTTACTTTTGTATTCATCACTAAAGCAGTTCCAAGAGCAGGTAGTTTTTCAGTTATTAAATTAGCATCTTTATCAAAAACTCTTTCCCAAGCTTTATTTTCTAATTCCTTATCTGCAATATGTCTTGATTCTGTATCTTTATTATCCCTATAGTATATATCATGTTCTTTACAAGCTTCGTCTAATGCATTTATACCTTTATCACCTCTTTCTAATGTTTCTTGAAGTTTTGTACCCGGACCGCAAAATCTAAAACCTGGAATATGCAACTCAAATGGAAGTTTATTAATCAAATCATTTACTAATCCTTTTGCATACTTTTCACTATTCCAAAATTTTGGTGGCAACGTATTCAATATCTTTATCAAATAACCTATACCTTTTGGATCATTAGGTATAAATTGTGCAAGCTTAGAATTAATCATATCCATAATACCTACTTTCTCATTATAAAAGTTATCATTTCCAGATTTTTCTTCCCCATCAATAACAATCAAGCGATCAATCAGTTTTCTCACATCATCCATCCATATGTATTCTTTTGATAATTCGTTATATACCTTTATTCCTTCTCCAGATTTTGGTGTCTTTTTTGAATGTGTTGTTGGTTTTATATATTCATCCCAAATAGGTTTCATTATTTCTTTATATTTTTTACCTTTACTAGATTTTTGTTTTCTTGTATTCGGATCATTATTATGAAATGCAACACTAGAATCAAGTACTATTTGTTTATATTTTTCTAGATCATCATCATTATAATTTGTTGGATTATGTTTTGTCAATAATTCCCATAAACCTTCTGTTCCTGTATAATGTCGATTATTAATAACTAAATCATCACCATGAATTTTAACTTCCGCATTTCCTATCATATGTACAATTTTCCCATCTTCATCATATGGCTGTATTCCAAAACTTTTATCATCTCTAGTTGCATAATATCTTGAAGCAATATTACCAAAATGAGTTGTTGCTAAAGATTCTATTCCTTCTACTTTATATTTAATTTGTTTTTTCATGTGTTTTATTTCTTCTGTTATAGGCGTATCACTTTCATTTATAGAACTATCATACATAGGCGGTGTTTCTAATAAGCTTGAATCCACTCTCGCACTTTTATACGCAACTGGAACTAACTCTTGAATTAGATTTTTATTTCCTTCTGCTACTTTTGATATATCTTGCCCTAAATGTTTAATTGCATCAATAACAGGCTGATCTTGTTCTTTAAATTTTTCATACTTATTTCGATTACTTTGTTTAATTTCCTTAACTCTTTTAATAAGTTATTCTTTTAACTTAATATACTTCTTAGCTTTATTAACATCCATTTATTATATAAAGAAAAAAATAAAAACATAACATAACATAAGATAACATAACATAACATAACATATACGTTCACCTACATTCATATACGTTTTGTTTACACTTTTAGAAATTCTTTAATTTTATTTCTATATTTACCATTATTCACCTTCCTAGTCATATCTATTGTTAAGAAACCATGTTCTTCACTCCAACACTTATTACATAATGATTGTAATTTTTCAAACGACATATCAGATGCAACAAATTCATCATATATATGTTTTAAATTTACATTGTCCTGTCTAAATATACAAAGAAAGTTTATTTTGTCCCTAATTAATTGTTTTGGCACTTTAGAATATGTTTGTCCAAGATAGAAACATTCAAACCCTTATGACGACCTCGAGTAAAATATTCTCTAACGTGGTTTTGTTCTTCTAAAATGAAATCAAATACTACCACAGAATAGTCCTCACATTCATCTAGAGGAACTATCTCTTCATTGTTTCCTTTTATTATTGCTACTGTATCTTTAATATTACGTTCTATATCTCGAAAAAGTTGTATTAAGTGTTGGTATTTAGGTTGATTTAAACTTTTAGAATATATATAAACATTTGCATATTTTAATCATTTAGGTGCTAACAAAAAAATATCAATCATTAACGTTGTTTTACCACATCCACTAGGTCCAACTATTAAACATCTTATATCATCAGGTAACAACTCACCATTCCTCTTTCTCTTAGCTGTTTCTTCTGTTAACCTTACTTTAATATCCCAATTATCCATATTAGTTATTTATTATATAATAAATGAAAGTATTTAATTTAAATGGTTATTCATCTGTATTAAACATGTATTTGCACTACCCATTTGAAAACGATTTAGAAGTAGCTGTTGTAGGATTTTACACAACATACTTAACACCAAACATTACAGAAAAGAACAACAAATTAACATTTTGCAGTGAAGAACCTGAAGTTACAAGACAAGCCATAGTTCAACCTGGTCAATATAGTTTAAAAGAATTAGAAGAATATATTAAATGAAACCTTCCATTCTACACTGATGAATTCAAAGATACTTTTGAAATTACAGAAGACAGGAAAAGAAATAGAGTTAAAATATTTAGTGAGGTTTGTGATATAACCTTAGATACCATTAATACTGTATTAGGTTTTAGTGAGAAAAAGTTAACTAATAATATAGAACATGTTGGAGATAAGCCACCAAAGTTTCACCCATTTGATACTATAAATATTCATTGTGATTTAGCAGAAGGTATGATTTTAAAACACAATGACACAACACACAACGAAACGGACTTAATTGCAACATTTAGAACAAATGCAGAGTTTAGAGAACCAATTATATATGAACCTAATGAAAAGATATTTTTCCCAATACATCACAATAAATTTAATAATTTGAAAGTTTCAATTAAAGATGAGAATGGTGATTTAATTGATTTTGGTGGAGCTCGTATAACTGTTTTACTTGCTGTTAAATAATTTGAATTGTTATATAATAAATATGGACATCTTTGGTAATACTAAAAGGAGGACTACAAACCTCAATCATGTAAGTGAAGTTTTTACATCAAATATAACATGGGTTGATTTCAAAAACAAAAGACTTGTTAATGTAAGTGATGCAATTGACCAACATGATGTAGTAACTTTACAACAGCTAGATTTAATAAATAGTAATGTTAATAGTCAATTGGAAGGTGATAGAAACAAATTTGAAGATGTATTAAAAACATTACAAGACACATATATAAAGAAAGAAGATTTTCAAAAGGTTAGGATGGATACTACTAAATTGATTATGCAGAAGGAAACTATACTCTTAATATGTCGATTGAGAGCTAAAAATGTTAAGGAACCAATCTTTAGAATATTTAATCTCTCTAATGGTTACAAATTTCTCTATAATGGGAAAATAATGCACATGGAATTAAGTTTGGATAAATACTTTTTAGAGATATATTTAGGTGATACTTTGATTGAAAATTTACTTGTAAACATTAAAAAGGGTGATATAATTACGTTTCAAGCAAATAAGAATTCAGCTATGGAAGAGGGGCAACCATTGCAAGTTATTATGTATATAGAAAGAGAGCTTAAATGATTTTCTATAAAATAAATAGGATGTATTGTGTTAAGTGTAAGAAATCAACGGATACAGTGAAAGATACCATTAGAATAGAACAGACAAGGAATGGAAGATGTGTTAAGAAAGGTATATGTGTTGTATGTGATACTAATAAATCCCAATTCATTAAAAAGCACGATTGACTATATGAAGGTGAAGGTATTAGAGAAGATATTATAGAAGAAATTCATAAACCATCTAGAAAAAATTATCCTAGGTTAAGTGTTATTATTAAAGGTATAGATGATTTATGGCAAGCAGATCTTGTGGAAATGGATAGTGGTGTGTTAAAAGCTGTTTCAAAATTAAATAAAGGGTATAAGTATTTCCTAACGATTATAGATGTGTTTTCAAAATATGCGTTTGCTGTTCCTGTTAAAGATAAGAGTGGTAAAAATGTTACAGAAGCATTTGAATCAGTGTTAAAAGTAAGAAAACCTAGTAACTTACAAACTGATCAAGGTAAAGAGTTTTACAATAAAGAATTTGAAGATTTGATGAGAAAAAACAATATCAATCATTACTCAACATATAGTGGTAAAAAAGCTTCTGTTGTTGAAAGATTTAACAAAACACTTAAACAAAATATGTGGAAGAAATTTACTGTTCAAGGTAATTATAAGTGGTTATAAATATTGCAAGGTTTGGTTGATGAATATAATAACAAAGTACATAGAACAATTGGCATGAAACCTGTAGAAGTGAATAAGAAAAATGAGCATGTGATATTGAAAAAAGTGTATAAGAAAGAATATAAGTCTGTTAAGTTAAAGTATAAGATTGGTGATTATGTTCGTATAAGTAAAATTAATGGTTTGTTTGAAAAAGGTTATACACCAAATTGGTCAACAGAAGTGTTTGTTATTAATGAGTTTATACCATCTAATCCACCAACATATAAAATTAAAGATTTAAACAATGAAGAAGTTAGAAGAAGATTTTATGAACCAGAATTATTGAAAACTAAATATAAGGATGAGTATTTGGTTGAAAAAATATTGAGAAAGAAAGGTAATAAAGTGTTTGTTAAATGGTTAGGGTTTGATGATTCACATAATAGTTGGATAGATAAGAGTAATGTAATATTATAAATGTTATATTTTATGATTATTTCATAAAAGGTATAAATTGTTTATTAAATGGTTAGGGTTTAATAATTGCATAATAATTAAATAAATAAAAGTAATATATTATAAATGTTATCTTTTATAGTTATTTCATTAAAGGTAAATAGGATAAGAAGGTAAATAATAATTATGATGATGAGTGACTTTATGAAAATGATTCAGTTTTTATCATATTAATAATGACTTTGATGGGGTGATCCCATAAAAGCCCTATACTAACACAACACACTAATATATGTAGACAATGGCAGGAGTGTACAAGTATTAGCAGTTGTGTTAGGAAAAATAAGTATGCTAAAGTTGGTATATATAACATGAAAAAAATGTTATGAAAATGAACTTAAAAATTTGGTAAATATATAAATAAACGATACAGTATTTTTTCATATAAGATGAGTATAAATAATGTTAATTTTACTGGTAAGGAGATGAAGGAGATGTCGATTACAAAACTAAAACTAATATGTAAAGTCAAGAAAATCCGTAACTATAGTTCTTTAAATAAGAGTGAATTAATCAAAAAATCGAACAATATCAAAATGAACCAGATGAATTGAAAGTTATATACACAATGAAAGTTGATGAATTAAAAAACCATTGTAAAAGGAAAGGAACAAAAGGTTATTCTAAATTAAGAAAGGCTGAACTTATTGTCCGTATTCAAAAATATGAAGATGAACAAAACAGATCACAAATTAGAAACATATTTCCATTTAAACAAGATGTTTTTGAAGAATCGAAACCACAACGAATACCAATTAAAGTAGAAACAAAGGAAACAGCAATACAGAAACGATTACAAACTATCACAATTGAAAACATAGGAGGATATAAAGATCCAGTGAAGTTTTTAAATATAAGTGGGAAAGTAGTTATTAACAAAATCAAGGAAGAATTAAAGCACCACCCATTAAAAGTCAACCTTGTATTCATTTGTGATTATATTAAAGATAAAGAAGTACAAGAACGCAATTTTAAAACTATGAATGAAAGAATATTACAATCAACTGACTTAGATGAATATATAACCCATGCTAAACAAAAACTATGTAGAGAGATGGAGGAATTTCAAGGTAGAGGATCAGGATGGACATTACATCAAATTAAACATTTAGAAATCAGACTAAATAAATATGTACCATTACGAGCTTCTTCCTACATTGACCTTCCTAAACCAATTACAGATAAGAAAGCAGTAATCAATATTAAAATCAAGATAATAAATGTTTCTTATATTCAATTGCAAGTTATTTAAAACCTATTGATAGATGTTCTCAATATCAACGACCTTCACACTATACAGAAATTGTGAATGAGTTACAAGATAAATATTGTAATGGTATTGAATTTCCTGTACAATTAAAAGATATAGTAAAGTTTGAAAAGAGAAGTAACATATCCATTAACGTGTATAATTATGATGATGAATATAATATATACCCACTTCAAATCACAAAAAATAAGCAGGACAAACACGTTAATTTATTATATGTAAAAGATGAAAATAATAGTCATTTTTGTTGGATAAAGGATTTATCGAGATTAATAAGAAGTAAAGTAACAAAACATAAGGAGAAATTGTAATTTTGTGATAGATGTTTGGTAAGACATTTTAGAAATGAGGAGCAATTACAACAACATGAGCTATATTGTAAGGAGCATGAATCTGTTAGAATAGAACTTCCAAAACCATATGACAATCAAATACAGTTCCAAAATTATAATAGATCATTTAGAGTACCATTTGCGATATATGCCGATTTTGAATGTTTGTTATGTAAAATGGAAGTAGACCATAATTGTTCTAAAACTGTGAAGTATCAAAAGCATTTACCAATGAGTTTCTGTTATTATATTAAATACTCAAATGGTGTGTATAAAAGTCCTGTTAGTTATATTGGTTTAGATGCTGCAAAGGTGTTTGTGGAGAAGTTAAAACAAGAAGCAATAGAAATAAAGAAAATATATGAAAAAAAAGTTGAAATGAATGGTCTAACTAAAGATGAAGAAAATAGATATAATAATTCCAATAGTTGTCATATATGTGAGAGAAACTTGAATGATTTACCACCAGCAATTGAAAAACAAATAAATATGTTAAATAAGAAAATACAATTCGCTAAAGATAATGATAGCATGATTGAAAAGTTAGAAGAATGGAAACATGAATTAGGAAAATGTTTAAAGGATATAAATAAAAATAAAGCAAAAGTAAGAGATCATGATCATTTAACTGGGAAGTTTAGAGGTGCAGCTCACAGTTATTGTAACTTAAGCTATCGAAATCCTAATTTTATTCCAGTATTTATTTACAACTTAAGTGGTTATGATACTCACCTGTTTGTTAAGGAACTTGCTTATGATAAGAATGAAATAAAACTAATTGCAAATAATGAGGAAAAATATATAACATACTCAAAATATGTGAAGGTTGATAAAAAGAATGGAATTAATTTACGATTTCTAGATTCATTTAGGTTTATGCCAAGGAGTTTAGCAGAACTAGCAAATAACCTTACAGAAGAACAATATAGAGAAACGTCGAAGTACTTCCCTAATGATTTGTTAGATTTATTAATTAAAAAAGGTGTGTACCCATATGATTATATTGACTCAATTGAAAGATTAGAAGAAGAACTACCTTCAAAAGAAATGTTCTTTAATAAACTTACTAAAACCCACATCAGTGATGAAGATTATGAGCATGCGAAAAATGTTTGGAAGTTATTCAATATTAAAAATCTAGGTGAATGTACAGAACTTTATAACAAGACAGATGTATTAATATTAGCTGATGTATTTGAAAGTTTTAGAGATGTGTGTTTAAAAGCATATGGTTTAGATCCTGCTTGGTATTTCACTGCTCCTGGTTTATCGTGGGATTCAATGTTAAAGATGACTAAGATTAAACTAGAAATGTTAACTGACTATGATAAAATATTAATGATTGAAAAAGGTATAAGAGGTGGAATTTCACAATGTAGTAAGAGATATGTAAAAGCAAATAATAAATATATGAAAAATTATAACAAAGATGAACCTTCAAAGTATTTAGCTTACCTAGATGCAAATAATTTATATGGGTGGGCTATGAGTCAATACATGTCTTGCAAAGACTTTAAATGGGTTCAACCTTACATAAACATAATGAATATTCCAGATGATTCAGAAACTGGCTACATATTAGAAGTTGATTTAGAATATCCAGAATACTTACATGATAAACATACAGATCAGCCATTAGCTCCAGAAAATATGTGTCCACCAGGATCGAAACATTCAAAATTATTAAGAACGCTTTACAATAAAGAAAGATATGTTATTCACTACAGAAACTTAAAATTGTATATGTCACTTGGGATGATATTAAAGAAAATTCATAGAGTATTAGAGTTCAAGCAATCAAACTGGTTAAAGGAATATATTGATCTAAATACAAATATGAGAACAAAAGCTAAGAATGATTTCGAGAAAGATTTTTACAAGTTAATGAATAATAGCGTATTTGGTAAAACAATGGAAAACATTAGAAAGAGGCCATCTATTACCTTAGAATGTGATCCAGCCAGGGTGGAAAAGTTAATAGCGAAACCGAACTTCGCTTATAGAACAATATTTACTGAAGATTTGTGTGCGATACATATGAGAAAAGAAAAATTGACCTTCAACAAACCTATATATGTTGGTATGAGTGTGCTAGATTTGTCAAAACTATTAATGTATGACTTCCATTACAACATTATGAAACCTAAATATGATATTGATATAGGGTTATGTTATATGGATACTGATAGTTTTATATATGAAATTGAGACAGATGACTTCTACAAAGACTTAAAAGAAATGGTTGATTTATTTGATACAAGTGAATATGGAAAGGATAATCAATATGGAATACCATTAATAAACAAAAAAGTATTAGGAAAGATGAAGGATGAAAACAATGGTAAAATAATGACAGAATTTATTGAGTTAAGATCAAAGATGTAGGGGAAAGTCGTCTGGTATCGGACAGCGGGTGGTATCGGACAAAAGCAGTTTTCGTTATTTCCTGCTTAAGGCTGCACATGTCAAGCATACAATGGGCTGATCGAAATGAAGTAGCCAAGCCCACGCCATAGTGGATTTGTTCGATGAACGGTGTATCTCATGCTTCAAAGTTTTTGTATTTTTGCGAGTAATGAAGTGCACGGAGATAGATTTGTGTGCCTGCAACTTGTCACAAAGTAAATGTATTGATATATTATTGCAATCATAGTATTTATTAGGATGTGTATATATATTATAATTTAGGCGTATAGTTGCCTTCGTGTTGTTACAAGCCGGTAGATAGCCATTCATAAGTTGCAAGTCTTTCGGCTGGTATCGGACAAGAGGGAATCGGGTGGTATCGGACAAAACACTGGTAAGTAAACTTGACGTTTTTTATTGGTTTCTGGCTTCTTCAGGAAACCATGGGAAATGAAGAAAATATAAAGTTGGTAATGGACAAAGTCATTTCCAAAGAGCACGTGCGGCCAGTGCTAAATATAGTGTTCCTTAGAATACATTAGGAGATCGTGTCGAAAAACTGTCGGAAAGGAAAGAGGTAACAGCTAAGCCTCGCTGCTCGTATAACAAAGGCACATTTAGTAGAACGTGACCAAGAAGGAATACTATACAATCATGTAAAGGCTTTGTATAGTTAACTAGTCTAATGTCACTAAGAATACCAGAATTTTTTAAAACTAGTTTACAAACTTGCTGAAAAACATTATAATCTGCTGGGAGTCTTTTGATGATTGGATACAGTGCAATATGTGTAAAAACTTGGTCCAATGTGACTTGAACAATGTGAAAATTTTGAAGGCAGACTGTTTTATCATTGTGATTGGTGTCAGAATAAAAAAATAACATCTCTTGATGAGACTAAGAATTTTAAAATCTATTTTTTACTCTTATTTTAGGCTGTATTTCAAAGCGTAATAAAACTCTATTTTGAGTGTAAGAACTCTTGTAAGTAAACAGCTAATATTTGCAATTAGTTCTGTTATTAAATTACCTCAAAAGACCAATTCTCTATAGTTTCATGTTTGTCCGATACCACCCTCCACTTTTTAAGAATGCTAATTTGTATTACCTTTGATTTTTTACAAAAATATATATTAATAGTTTTTACCTGTGAAATCACCTTTAACACGTTGTGTGTAAGATACCAAGGTATCATTTTGTGCATTAAATAATTTGATATAGCTATTTTTCAGAATGACAAACTGAAAAAAGCTATGGTGTCCGATACCAGACGACCTTCCCCTATGCATTTAAAGTTGAAAATAAAGAGAAGAAAAAAGCAAAAGGAATAACAAAATGTGTAGTAGCAAAAGAGTTACAATTTGATGATTATAAGCAAACCCTATTCAATGATGTGAAAACATACAAAAATATAAATCTAATTCGAAGTTGTAAGCATGATGTATATACTATAGCTGTAAATAAGTTAGCATTAGATTCGAATGATGACAAAAGATATATATTAGAGGGTGGTATAAGTACATTAGCTTGGGGGCATTATAAGATATAGTTAAAATGTATTTATGTGTACTTTAGTTTTAGGTCATATTTAATTAACTTTTATGTATAGTTTAGTTTTAGGTAAAATTTAATTAACTTTTATGTGTAGTTTAGTTTTAGGTCATATTTAATTAACTTTTATGTGTGGTGTAGTTTTAGGTAAAATTTAGTTAACTTTTATGTGTGGTGTAGTTGATAGGTGTTAGTGAGTAATTATGTATAGTTTAGTTTTAGGTAAAATTTATATTTTTAAGTCATAAAAGTTATTTTGCTAATGTTATCCTTAGACATAGGCAACCAGTAACGTGTTAGAAAAAATTATAAGAAAATAGAAACTATTTACCGTTTGAATTTTGAAAATCGGTTAATATTTGATGAATTTACAGCAAACTCGAAATTTCGGGAATTGTTTACGGGTTTATTTTTGAGTTTTCGGGAAAATGTTATTCTTTAAAAAAGTGTTAAAATTTTATTTTAATTATGGAAGTATTTTTATTTTTTCGATTTGTTGAAATTTTGTAGAGATATTGAAAAAGGGAAACATATCCTGTGGGTTATGCAACCATTTATGCATTTTAAAAAATTGGTTGTGTTCTTAGTATTCATTTACCGTTTGAATTTTGAAAATCGGTTAAAAACAACGATGTTATAACGATCTGGAAATATTTTCCCTCATGAGCCGCCATTGAAGTCAGGGTTGGTTATCGTTTCCAAAAAAATTATCATGTTTACCTTATTTAGTACTAGTTCATTCGTAATAATTTCAGAGCTTAATTCGTAATTTTAACAATTCTGGAAAAACATGATGAAAAGAATTAGTTTCCAACCCTGTTTGTCACGTGAAGGTAAAAATCATCACGTTACATTGTCACGTTATCTAGCTACAATTTCTCTCTCTTCACAATCGAAAAAGTTTTAAACTTCTTAGTTTAGTTATAACGTGACAGTTTTGCAATTGTTATTACTGCACTTCCATATACTGCTTGATTACTAAAAAGAAAGAAAATATGTTGCTGCTCCGGTTGATTGAGGAGAATGTGAGTGTGGATGAGTGTATGATGATGTAAGCAAGTCACGTTCCCATGCTAAGAAAGAAAGAAAAAGAGAGAGGCTATATAAATCTAAATACATACATGTATGCTGTTGCTTCTCTCAAGCAAACGAATTGTAAATGTGTGTGCGTGCACAAACCTTCTGTGTTGGGTTGTATAAATACAGGCGGCAAAATGCTAAATTCGTTATTTTTTATCCGATTTTGATAATTCAAACATTTAAAAGAGTATGTATCAGAGTTTAAAATGCAATTGTTTATTCTTGCTAAATGTTATTAGATTTAGTGATTTTTTGTTTTTGTAACTAGATTTAGTGATTTTTTGAAGTCAAAACCGGTTATAACCAGATTTTTGTAAGTAGATTTAGTGATTTTTGAAATCAAAACCGGTTATAAAAAGATTTTTGTAACCAGATTTAGTGATTTTTTTTTGTTTTTGTAACTAGATTTAGTGATTTTTTGTAACTAGATTTAGTGACTTTTTGTAACTAAATTTAGTGATGGAATGCATTAGAAGTTATTATGAGTAAGATAGAAGTTATTTGAGATGTGATAGAAGTTATTTGGGGATAGGGAGTGCGCTGCAAATTATTAGGGGGTAGATTAGAAGTTATTAGAGATGATAGGGTGACATATAGTTAAAATGGGCTAATAATAAATTTGTCTGCAGAATCCCCATTATCTATCTACTGATATTAAAGGAAATCTCATCCGAAAAATTCAATCATACGTAAGTGATGGCGAAACAGTGGCGGCGCCAGGAGGCACAAACGAAGTGAATGCAACGTGGAGAAAAGTAAACAATTTACACTGACAAACTGTAGGAGGGGATGTTACATGGAACATGCAGCAACAAATGTTAATGAATAAAAGCAACAATGGCTACGCTGTAGGGACACTATGGGAGGCGGAATGTAGGAATACAGCATCTGTATAACGGAGAGAAATAGGAATGTTGGGTCAAAAGATATCAAAGAAAACCCCATCCGAAGAATCCAATTATGCATACGTGAAGGCGGCCCAAGGGGAACAAACAAAGTGAGTGAAATGCGGAGAAAAATTCTAGCACAGATGTTGTTCTCGGATTAATCATTCATACGGGATGGCATCACAAATGTCCGCAGTGACCATCGATGGACACTCAACAATCCGCATACAATTTTAGAGACGAAGCTTCATCAGCGTTTCCAATTCCATGTGTTGGTTGGTATTATTGATGACGACGTTATAAAACAACACTTCTTACCACATCGATTGAAAGCAAGCAATATCGCATCTCCAGTTTCTGAACTAGTGCCTACCTATTCTACTTAAAGACGTGCTACTGAAGACATGACAGTGTATGTGGTTTATGCACGACGGCGTCCCTTCTCATTCATGTCCCACTATTCGTGCATATCTGAACGAAAAAATCCACACAGGTAGAGAGATTGTGGAAGCAAAGGAGTATGGCCTCCACATTCACCCGATCTGTAAACACTAGACTTTTTTCTGCGGGGTTACGTGAAGAGTCTCGTGTATACACGGACCGTGCATAGCTTTCTAGATCTTCGCTAGGGTGAATGATCTGCATTTGCCACACTACGGCAAACTCCAGCGTTATTGCCAAAAGTCAGAGAATCCTTACGCCATCTTGTAACTGTCTGTCTCGAAGAACAAGGAGGACATATTGAACACCTTCTTTAAAACAACATTATTTTGATCGCGGTAAGTACAATACTTCTTGTTTCTACAGTACACTGGGCCTGATCGTCCGTACGTGTTTTGTACGATTTGCACGTATTATCACTAAGGGTATTTAACAGTTGTAGCTCCCATGCGCCGCCACTGTTCCACAGTATGTGCACATAATTGGATTCTTCGGATGGGATTTTCTTTGATATCTTTTGACCCGACATTGCTATTCCTCTCCGTTATACAGATACTGTATTCCTACATTCCGCCTCGCATACTGAGCCCTACTGCGTAGCCATTGTTGCCTTTGTTCATTAGCATTTGTTGCTACATGTTCCAAGTAACATCCCCTCCTACAACTTTTCAGTTTAAATTGTTCACTTTTCTCCATGTTTCATTCACTTTCTTTGTGCCTCCTCTAGCACAGCCACTGTTTCGCCATCACTTATGCATAATTGGATTCTTCGGATGGTGTGTCCTTTGATATCTTTTGACCCGACATTCATATTTCTCTCCGTTCTTGCGATATTGCAAACTGCCGCCTCGGAAGGTGACATTTCAGACGCCTCTAGCGTCCAAATGAAGCCGCATTCACCCAATGTTCATTTTACATTTTTCGCTTGTTTTTACCTGTAGATTCATCTCCCGAATTTTCCGTCATTGATGCACGACCACCCTGTGTATGGGGAGCAGGTACTTTGTACAGTTACCTATGTTGATGTGAACATATGATGTTTTAATGAACCAAGTTCCTTGTAGTATGGAAAACGAACATAAATTTGATAAGAAATGATAAGAGAATTATAAGAGAAAATTATCTTTACGTTTTAAAAACAACTATAAACACTCTTTAGGTTATATGTGTAATTTGTATTGTCTCAAGTACTCTTTATGAATACAAACTACTATCAATTCGAAAATTTGATGTCATTGCTCTTATGTTCACTGGTTTTATTAATGGTCTAAGTTATTAGAGTGGTTTCGTCCCAGACTTACGTTTAGTTATAATAATCACTTCTAATTTTAGGCATAATATCATATACCCTTTAAAGTAATCTCTACAAAGTCTAAAGAATTTTAAACATATATATATATATATATATATATATATATATATATATATATATATATATATATATATATATATATATATATATATATATATATATATATATATTGCTGATTAGTAAGAAGTCTAGGCATACCGGAAAATATTTTAAAAATCAGAGCTTGGACCAGTGGTAAAACATTTAACTAAGATAAATCTAATATTGGAAGACATCCGTTCTGATATGGTGGGTAGTTTAGCTCCTCACATGACCTAGTAAAATGATTTTAAATGTAGTCGACAGTTTTGTGAAAACGAGTGTGGTTGTGGTCCAACTTACACTGCCACTCCGGCAGAAATGATTATGATAACGCAAGCCATCATTCTAGAAGACAAGGGAGTAACTGTCCGTCACTTACCAGACACTTGTAACGTCTAATCTGGCAGTGTACGTTTAATTATTCATAAATACATATAAGAAGTTTCTTAACGGTAGGTCAAAAGAATGTTGACGGTCGGCTGAAGAGGATACGTTGTATATCATGTCGGAACATGTTACGGATAATCAAGGATGACAAGGATAATTTTGATATTTGCCATAATGCGTGAAACTTGTATTCACCAGTTACTTTGTGGAAGTAAAAGCCAAAACCAAAGAATGGCAATATATCCACCTTCCACCCCCTAAGAAATTCAAGGTTTAACCACCAAAGGGAAAATTAATCTCTGTTTTATGATGCAGACTGAACTGTTTTGATTGATTATACCCAGCAGAGGTAGTCAAATATATGTGTTTATTTTACAAACCTAATTGGCACATTGGGTACTGCTATTAAAAAGAAATATCCTCCAGTATTGGTCTGATATTCTGACTTTCAAGCTCTCAATTCCTCATATCTGTCTTTTGTTACTCTAAGGGTTTTTAAAATGACAACGACTCTTCGTAGCAGATACTTTTGAAGTGATTTTAAAGTATTGTATGCTGAACGCTTGACTACATTACTAAATGACTCTTTTCTGATGGATTAAAGCGCACTAGAGTAGATTGGTAAAACGTGTTAGTGCTGCAAGTGAATAGTAGGGAAAGTAACATTAGTTTGGTTTCCTTGTAAACTATGTCACAAGATATTTAGAAATGTTACAAGCATGGTGGAAAGACTACAAGGTGGATGCAATGCAGTGCTACATTCTTGTCGCTCTGGCGCATGACGTCATCTTGGTCGCAGACGTGGCCAGCGAGTCAGATGAACTTTTAACAAGCGCTTGCTCCCTGGTATCTTACACGCAAACTTCTCTTCTATTTATAGTGATCTTCAACGAAGTAAAAATTTTAGTACAAACAATAATTATATAAACGCAATGTAATCAATGCTTAAGCTAAGTGAATTCAAAGGAAGATATTTACAATAGCAAAAGAAACAGCAATATCAGTTCATATTAAACAACTTTGAAGCTTGAACAAGCCAATATTACTCACTACATTTTCTGCTTTTTCTTTCTTTCTTTCTTTCTTTTTTAAACATCTGAAGTAATTCACTCGAGTATGCCTGACTAATCCAAGGTGACCAGAATTTTCACTTACGAAAACGGGACGCATAAGAATCGGCTACGGGGGGGATACATCTGGCTTCCAGATTGCATTTTGGGACTGTTCTCCATTTACAAAATACACAAGTAAGAGTGATAACACACCGTTTCTAACTTTACGTGTACCACACAACACATAATGGTTCCCGATTGCAAGTTCTACCCAACAATTCTTTTAACTAGTTGAACACTCAGAATTCCCACTCAATTCCCACTTGAATCACGAACACTCAATTCCCATTTGAAAATTCAGATGTTCTAGACACGGCTGAACCTTGGCAACGAGTGTTGGTACGGAAGAGCGTAGAATTTCCATTGACGATTTATATTTTGAATAATAATTACGGGACACCTAGGTCATTTTTATTTAAAAACGGGACATTTATTCGTCCCGTTCGAGAATCAGAAAAAACGGGACAACGGTTGGAAAAAAGGGACTGTCCCGGCTAAAACGGGGCATCTGGTCACCTTGGACTAATCTATAACACAGTGTGTCGTTAATGTATTTCATTATTATATATTTATGTATGCTCAAGTATATTTTCGTAACACATTGATCGGTTTTGATTTGACTATTATTATTATTTTGCTTAAAAGAGAATTCTTTACTGATGACCCTATATAAATTCTGAGAATATCTCAAGGGAGAATTCATGGTTTTCGTGAACATAAATGCACGTACGTATATTTTCGTTATGTTTGGGCAGTTTTTTTAAAGAGGTTGCTCCCACGTAATTTTCGACAGAATCTCAGGGAGGTTAAAGACTTTATTGAGCAGGGACGCACGTATTTAATATTTGAAACATCGTTTTTATTTTTGATTTATAAAAAAAATCATCTTATTTGCAATCCCTGATCGTTTATTTATAGAATTTGTATTTCAACAAAAGGTTTGGTGAAACTGACAGTTCTCTGAATATTAGTGTCAAATTTACGCCATAACAAACTGTATTATTAAACATTTGTACGAAATAAAACGTTACATATACTATTGTGTTCTAAAAATATATAGAAATAAATATGTATATACAAAGCATCTCAAACAGAGAAATTGCAACTTGACTATTTCAAGCAAGAAACAAAGCATTAGGCATAGATGAAGACGATGTAGGGGTGTTACAGCTAGACTAGAAAACATATATACCATAAAACTACATAATTTTCTTAATTCTCTTGATAAGTTTTCTCTTTTCTGTCCCGTGGACTAAAGAAGAAAAAGGTAAATGCAAGTGAATGATTATGTGGAATTTGGTGGAATGAGAATGCGGGAGTACCCCGAGAAACTCACGGACACGATGTTGTGCACCACAAACTCACTTGACCGAGAAGCGGACCAGTATCCCTTGCACCAGAGGTGAGCCTTCTGCCACTGAGCCACCGTGCTTCCGTGATTGGTTGAGAATCTACCATATTTTTAAATTTACTGCAGTCATTCTTAATTTTGTAATTCTGGAGGGGTCCCCTAAATATGTACATGTAATTATCCAAAGTTATGATTAAAATGAACAAAAATTTCAAAATCTGAGTGTAAAAATGTCCCGAAAATGTCGCCCTGACATGGTAGGTGGATACTTTATTCTCTTCACTTAACACATTGTTATATATCTTTGTAATCGTTAACCGTTATTACGAAAATTCCATTCGTTAGTTAATTTGAAGCGCAACGTCCCGTTTTAGCACCGAAGCTACAGGGAATGCAGACCTCTAGAATGAAATGGGACCTGAACTACTTTAACACGTTCAATGCTCTCCATTTGCGTAACTCGACGGAGGTAAGCCTCCTAGATCATCGTGCCTTCCTTCTCGAGTTACATGCCTGCCTCTGTGGAGAAAATTTTGTCTCAATATCTTATGTACAAGGAAATGATGATAGAAATTATAATCTCTGTCGGTTCCCCTCCCTCATGATTTCGAATCCGGGTCTTGCCTCAAAGTTCGTCTATTTAAATCGTGCTATTGGATTTTTGTATGCAGAATCAACACAAGCCACTGTAGCCCTATGTACTATTATTACATACTATTAATACTAAAAAGAAACTACATAATGAAATCGCTTTTTTATAATTTCATTTAACATTGCGTTTATTTATTACTTTTATGTAAAACTTACCATATTTTAGGTTTATTTTGTCCTGTCACCTGCAAACTAAAATCCATTTCTGGAGACATTCCCTCTCTTTTTGAGGAAATCTAAAGTATTTTACATTAGTTCCTTTAGTGTTTCTGTAATAATTACTACAGCCGTACACTGCACAGTTAGGCATTCTCGATATCATTTAAAAGAACAAAGTAACAAGGAATTTCCACTTGTCACTTAAAGCCGCGCCTTTTCCCGTTCTCTTTTGCAAACCAGATGACGTCACAGCCACGACAGCGCTCCAGGTAACATGCGCATGCAACCACCTTGTAGTCTTTCCACCATGGTTACAAGTTGAGTGCCATGAGCATCATATGTGGTGCTCACCTTATTTCTCTATGGGGCCATGAGCACCATATATGATGCTCATGTTTGATGTCACAAATTACTAACTTATCCACGTTTTTGAGCATCATATATGATGCTCATTGTTACAAATTACTGTGAGAGACCATAAGCATCACATATGGTGCTCGGCTCCCATTGGTAATTTTTGGGAGAAAGAATATCGCGACAAAAATGTGATATAACTATCAATAATCGAGCCAAAGATAAAAAGAAATTTACGACCTCCTGGAACTAGTGCCCTTACACCTTGGCAGTCAACCTGGGATTGATATGAATAGGATACGTACTTGACATTTCTAGTTTGGAAACATTAATGTTAATTTAATTACGTTAAAACTATGACCCATGTTGTACACTAATTAATATTAAGTGTAATATGTATTCTAACTTTAAGGATAAATAATAAGGTTAAATAACTCATCCTCTGGTATTTCCATTCCTTAAGGCACTTCAATTTGTTTTTTTCTTTTGAATGTTCCTTGTTGTGTTCTATAATATCACATATGATATCATCTAAAAAATAGGTTGGATTATTATTAAACTGTTTTATTTATTTTTGAGTATTAAATACCTTACGTTGACTCAGTTTGTGTTAAGGTATTTTTATTTATATAGTATAATAAATATGTTATTCACGATTCGGATATTTTTTCGCTAATATTTCACCAAACGTCCGAAATTCAAGGATTATGAACTTTTGTTAGGTTTAATACTTTAGTCTCTCCATATATTGAATCTCACTTGGTTTTAAACTACAATAACATGATGTATTATGCCTACGAATAATTAGTTACCTACATTGAAACTATCAAACCTTAAATGTGTGTGCATTTTATGAGTATGTTGAAATATAATACTTTTTTAATATACATTATTATTTCAGGAACTGGACCTGATCAAGATGATGAATATTGGAGGGGATATTAACTTGCACAGCCAAGCTCAAAATCTGGACAAAGGATGAATTGGAAGACCTGAATGCTACCATTAGAAAATTTATTAAAATTGTTATTATTGCCTGCTTTTTCTTTGCAATTTCTTTTCAATTTTATCATCAGACACATTTCAGGCGTGTTCCAATAAAAGTCATTATCAAAGCCTCACGAAATTCGTTTCTATGTCTGTCTCTTTTAATAACATTCATATATATATATATATATATATATATATATATATATATATATATATATATATATATAATATAGCACACTGTATATATATATTACCCTATGTTTATATATTATATGCAAACAATTCATGATTTGAATTCATTGATCAATCTTACTATCTACTTATACCTATCTGTAGTAAAGTCGGTATAGAGTCCAACTACTAATCCAGCGACCTAGGTTCGTTTCCCGGCGGACGAATAGAAGGAACTTTTCTCCTCAACCTCCAGAAATGAGTACCGGGGACAACCCTGGAGCCTAACCGATACTCATAAAGCGGCTGGGAATAGCGGTACGCTGACCACGCGCCTCCCACAAAAAAGCCTCGTGGTAGATCTTAGCCCCTTAGGACTGTTGTGCCATGTGGTTTGGTTTATATATCGGTCTACCTCTGTATATCTGTCACACAGTTATAATCAGTCACCACTATACTGCTAGTTTTAATGAAAGATACCTTCTTGGCATTTATTATATGAAACTGAAGACAAGAAGAAAACTCTTAGTAATGAAGGCCGATCCCGGAATTCGAACCTTGAAATTCCCGATTATACAGCAAGCGCGTTCATACACTTCGTATTGATTATATAGAAACGTCAAAATTTTTTCTTAAAAAATATTGTTATTAGGTTAAATAGTAAACTTGTAGTAAAAGAATATAAAACCTTATCTTGATAAATTTGTTCTGACTTGCGGTAAATAAAATGTGAAACAGCTAATTCCTTGCAAAGTTCCTTTATGAAAACCTCCCGACGGGAACTGTGAAACTGACTCCAATCAGGGTATTTCATAATATAAATATTTCTTTATATCAGCCACTTAATAAGTTTTCATAAAGTTGATGAATATTGATGAGTACCCTTAGGTACCCCACTATAACCAAAAGTGAATAGAAAATTTTAGGTGGCGTGAAAGTATACAGTAAGGGACCTTAGGTCCCCAACGCTCATAATATATAAACCAAGAGCTTCGTAAGGATGCAGATATTGAAGAGAATTCGAGCCAAACATGTGAGAAACTCACTCGATGGTTTGGGTTAAGTGATGAAATCATTTGCTTACGTTTACATGACTTGGACGATCGTTGAGATGAGCAAGTGAGTGCCGCAAGAGCTCACCGCCGTGAACAAATTCCTGCGGCTGAACGTTTGCTCATCCATTTTATCCTTGCTGTGTAGAAACAAAAAATGTTCAATTTTGGATCTTGTTTTGGCCTGTGATGAAAAGTGGGTGATGTATGATAAAGATGCCCTCGTACCACTGGTTCCTACATGATGACCCAATACCTGTGTCTACTAAAGACAATATTCATCAGCTCACGGTAATGCTGTGTTTATGGAGGACTGCTGCAGGGAATGTGGTAAGACCATCACAAAAGATGCTTACTCAGCACAACTGCAAACGGTAGCTACCAAATTTGCCCAGAAACAGCCTTCACTCATGAACAGAAAAAAGATTTTGTACCATGAAGACAATGCGAAACTTCATACAGCAAGGATGACACTGGAAATGATCTTGTGATTTGGGTAGGAACTTTTGCCTCACCCTCCTTACTCCCAAGCCTTCGCTCTATCAGGTTACCATATCTTTTTGAACATGGACAATTCCATGCGCATTTGGAAATTCAAACCTCGAGAAGTTGAAAACGCAGGGGCTCAGGTTTTGAGTAATAGGAGACAATTTCTACACAAATGGCATGTATGGACTTGTTTGTAGATGGGAGAAAGTTGTAGAAGCGGTTGTAGTTTTGTAGTTGTAGAAAGTTGTATTTTTTTTTTTTTGCTCAAACGACACGAAATTTTTGGTCTCCTGGTAAGAAAATTGGTTATAAATTATATTTGTAATAACATTCATTTAGTTCTCAGAATTATAAACGAGAACAAATCTGAATATTAATTGTAATGTGTTTCCCTTGTCAGTACAATACAGAATAGAATAAGCATGCCGAGAATGCTAGATATGATTAAAGAGTTTACAAATAACATTAACAACATCCTGTTTCTACTTGTCAAATGAATTATATATTGTTATGAAAATATAAATTACGGAAAGAAGAAAGTTTTGTGTACCACAATTGAATTTAAACTGATACTTTGACATAAATCAGAATAAAAAGCTACTTACTACTTTATGGTATACATGTGTTAGAGAAACGTCTGGTAATATATTACGATTGTACATGCTTTTGTTGGATAAACAAAAAAGTAGTTCGAGTAATACCCTGTGTACATCACGCCGAGTCATCAAACATTTGAGGAGGCCCGAGGATCCACCTAGGTATACATCGTAACACTCACTATAAGGTACATTCCCCACGAAGTGTAGCTCCAGCCTTAAGTTTTAATACGGCTAAATAACCACACCCTCTTACATTTTGTAATGGGGGATAAGAGTTTAGGACCAGTTTATGAAACTCTATAAGTTTGAGAAACAATCGTTCTTTTTCCAGGGTATAAGTTGCCAAAACAGTAAATAGGTAACAAGTTTTTGACCTAATGTATTCTCTTTGAAGCCATTTTATCACATTATACTGTATGTTTATTTGGTTGAGATTAGGTGGTCTTGTATCTTTCAGAAGATAAGGGTACTTTGATACCCCTTTCTCAAAATTTAGGAGGGTACATAGGGTCACCCATTAAAATTTGAAATTGTCAAGAAAAAAATAGGTATTTGATTTCTATGACCTAAAACTTTTTTCCTCTAAACTTTGACGGTCGTATGTGTACCTTTTTATTTGTAAAAATTGCCAAAATATTAAATGACCATCACGTGGTTGGTTATTAACTTATCTTCTTTCTTGAGCCTTCGTCTCGTTATATGGTTGAGGACAAGGTCTATTCTCTTTGAAATGGCGTGAGTACACTCAAGCTCTCCTTATAAAAATTAGGAAGAAGCACGTTGGTAACCTTTCAAATTTCAAATTTAAAAATTTTCAATCAACAAAACATAGCAAATGTTTTACAGAACAAAGATTTTGCTCCTCATCTTCTATGGTTAAAATATGTCAAAGATTCAAAATGCCAAGATTTCCAAGTTGTTAGAACCTCTGGGATAAGGCTCTATTTTGTTAAATGCTTTGAAACTAAGTACAAGGTGTCAATTATCTTTTTAGGATATAAGTACATCAATGCTATCCTTTTTAAAATTTGAGGAGGTACATAGGTACAACTATAAAATTTAGGAATTGGTATATATATATATATATATATATATATATATATATATATATATATATATGTGTGTGTGTGTGTGTGTGTGTGTGGTCATAATATAAATTGACATACTTAGGTGTTAGCGTGTTTGAAGGAATAAGCAAATAAAATATTTAGGTTAAAGAATAATCAGAAAAAAGGATATACTAAATTTTTATAATCTGCACTTGGCACCAGAATAATAACTCAGAGTGTCCCTGCATACTGTAATATCAAATTTGTTTCGGAGGGAAATGAAATAAATAGCCAAAACACTGAAATGTGACAGCACATGCGATGAATAGTTCCTTAGCATTACCAAGTAGGGGGGGGGGCACTGAGGTCTACAGCACTTTCTTTATTTACAAATAGAAAAAACAAAACACTAAAAACTAAGCAAGTACGTTTTATGATAAATCGTGTCAACCTTGAAAATCTCAGTTTTTAAGATTTTTTATGCAAATAGAAACGTTACAAAATATAACAAAAAAAAATTGTGTTCCTCCGAGGCTCTATTCGCAATGAAAGAAAGACTATATTCTCAATGTTTTCATTTGCCATATATATTGTAATATTAAATGTTTTTTGTTTCTAAAATGTATGCGCAGTGTTGTTTGCTCAATCATTCATCCTATGTGAAATAAAAATTTGTATTATCAAAATCATTTTTTACTACGTATACATAAGCATGCATTCTGTAAATAAAAATTCGTTCAAGCTAATTTTGTCTTTTATTTCTGTTTGTGCAAATAATTATAAAGTCATCAGCTTGCTAGTCGTAAATACGCATACTTGTACAAAAAAGTAACATACTATTAAACCTAAATTTATAAACCACTAAGGCTACCTATGTCATATCATTTACTTTATTATACCATTGTTAATTTTACCTAAACAGAACACGAGCTCTAAACCAGGTTGTTATCAACTGTTTATTGAAAATTCTCGTAAAACCCAGTACCCAAAGAAACGGTATTTAGCAATTTAATGGCACTTGAACAATGACTCAAATCGAGATCGTTAGTGCTCGAACAGTTACGCTATTGTAATTTAATTAACACCCGAACTACGAACCTAAATCGTCAGTAATTTAAACATGGTAATAATAGCCAGGTAAATAAGTACTACTAATATTGGAATAAAACACCATATTAATCATATTTTGTTTTCTCCTCACAAGTTGTTCCAACAAAAGCAATAGCAACCTTTAATATTTTCGTACACACACAGTGTTATTTAGTATATGTAGTTTGCTTGAATTTTATTCACATTTATTATTTGTGATTAGTAGTTCTGTTTTCATTATGGATTAGTAGCAAGTTAATATACTTAAAATATTTAAAGAAATACAAGCTGAAAAGAGCAAGTTAATATACTTAAAATACTTAAACAAGTACGAGCTAAAAATAGGAAGCATTTTCTGAAAACTGAAGAAAATTTAGATAGACAAAAACAGCCACAGGAACAACAAAGAAAACTTTGTAAAAATGAGACAAAAATTAGATAGACATGAACAGGCACAGAGTAAAAACAAGGAAAACCATGTAAAATTACAGGCAAAAATAGAAACATTTAAAATAAAATGCGATATAGGGACTGCAAAAATAACCCATAAAATAAAAGCGTTAGAAAATAAAGTAAATCGTAACATTAAAATAGTTCTAAAGGGAATTAAACGTAATACTGCAGTTATTCAACAAAATAAAGATACCATACAATTGATAGTCCATCATGTACATTCAATGGGAATGAAAGTAACTAAAAACACAAATCACTTAATGGACATATCTAAAAGAATAAAATTAACACAGGAACAAATAGAGGCTAATAATGCCATTTGTAACACTAATAAAGAAGGTTGTCTTGTATTCTATAGGAAAACCAAAGGTAATTTAAATGAAATGCACGAGAAATTTGTGGATTTTAAAAAAAAACAAGTCCAAATGAATGAAGGGTCACTCCAAATGTGCTAAAAAGAAATTAAACAATTAAATTACCATTTTAAAGTTAAAAGAAACAGCCTTTCAAAAACAACACTGAAATCATAGTAGCTCAGTGAGCAATAGGAACAATTAAGCACGATTTGGCATTAGTATACTAAAACGTGGAGAGTATCAAAACTAAAACATGGAAATCAAAACTAAATACTAAAAGTGACATTCATATTAAAACTAAATACAAATCTAACAGTGACTCAGCTTATACCGAACAAAGTGAAGTTAGCAGTAGCGACGAAACTGATGATAAGGTTATTAAAAATAAAAACCTCAAACAGAACAATAGGAAGGTTAAACGGAAAAGCATAAACAGCTAAACTGAAAAACCATCTTACACACAATTATTTCATATTTACCTAAGTTTAAAGGTGAATCCTGCTACTGAGTCAGTACACACATATCTTCGTAAGTTAGCATTATCTGCAAAAGTTGCTAAATTGTCAGAAAAAGCTTTAGTACAAGCCAAACTTAATTTATTTGAGGGTGTAGCCTTAAACTGATATTACAAGCGCAATGATAAATTCAAAACTATAGAAGATGTTACAAAGGCATTAACTAAATCTTTAGCTATAGACACAACGATACAGCATAAGTTATCGGCTTTTAAAGCAACCCGATTCACTCCCAAGATCCATAACTCAGTACACGCCTTTGCTTTAAAACAATTTTATAAACTTAGAAAACTGACACCACAGTTACCAAAAAACTTGATATTAACTTATACACATGTCGCCCCAGAGATTTCACAAAAAAAGTTTATTTACATTCCTTTACTAATGGCAAAAAATTTTGGCATCCATTCAGAAATTAAAAACACTGTATTTCCGAAAAAATAAAAAAACGTTTGCAGGGTGACAATTATTACAACAGGCAAAACCAATTTTTTTCAAAATTATGAGAGATCTGGTAACAATAATCAAAATATGTATTATAATCAAGAAGTCAATAACACCAAGGCTAAATAGATGGTAAATTAAACCCAAAAACAAATAATCGTAACAATAAAGATCAACAATCCCGTTCTCGCAACCAAAACACTAATTGTAAGCAAAATATTAATGATCACTCCCATAATTACAATAAACGACCAAGATGGCATAATGATAATTTTAAGGATAAAAAGAATAAACACCAAAATAACAAAGGTAAAGGCAATAAACAATTTTAGTCTCGTAACAATGACAATAAAGATGAAAATAACATAATTATAAAAGGTCAAATCATCGTAACAAACGAAACTGATTCTAAAAAAACGCTAAAAGGCTGTACTACGGGTCGAGTATCAGCCAACGTAAGTCATTTTGTTAAAGGGCTAACTAAATATTTTTATGTAACTTATACGCACATATGCATTTACAGACATACATTTAGTTAAAAGTAACTGTAAATCGAACACCAATAGTATAAACAGCTACGTTAATCCTAAACCAACCCAGATCTCTTCAAATTTTAAAGTAAAAGTTTATAACACAAATGTAAAATGTCTGAAAAATGGGCTCTGATCTTTGTCGTTTATCCCTTACTTTCTAGAAACTTATCAGTGCTAACGTAACGGTACCAAAACCAACTCCAGCCAATAATATTTTCCTAGTTGATTTCAGTCGGTCCGTTAAAAAAGTAGGAGGTTACACGTTAATCACAATACAAATTAATGACATTTCCATTTACTCAAAAATATATGTCACCGAATCGCCTAACCAAAATATTATTTTAAAAAAATGCTCCTACCGCTTTAAGTAATAAAATAAATCTATCTCAGGGTTCCATCTCAATAAAGTACAACAATTTAAAAACTCTTGTCGACCATTTATCAAACCAGCATAAATTTTAAAAATCAAAATACGGAAAAGATGACAGCGGATATTTTTTTTTCTATCTCTGCGTTCACATTTGATAGGCAACATGCAACGAATTCACAAATATAAGATGCTGTAAATCAAACACATAACATTAAACCACAACAAGAAACAACTAGGTTTTCTTTTATTGAATACAGGGATATTTTACTAACTATCCTGGTCTTTGTAAGGATTTTGTTTATAAAATACAAGTCAAATCAACAAATCGCTGGTCCGGAAACATTACCCCGTCCCACATATTTATATAACGTACGAAGTAAGGTGGTCACACTTGGGGGTGTTTTTGAACCAGTGCGCATGCGCAAACTGTTCCAGTTCATGTTCCAGTTCCGGTTCGAGTTCCGATTCATGTTCCAGCACCTGTTCCAGTTCCCCCGGAGCAGACTACGCGCAACTAGTAGCTTTTTACTGCTATGAACACCACACATGAACACGCATGCCCAGAAGCTTTACAATTCGAAGTACACATATCAGCAAGACTATGAACATAGCAGAACGACCATGATACTGCCGGTAGTGTTTCTTCACCTATTATATAACATCAGGGATGTACTTGTTCTCTTTCACGAGGATTGTTTGATGTGAAAAAAAGACAATGGCAACATAATAGGCTAGAGATTAAAAAAAAAAACATCAGCATTAGCAATATAGCATAAGTCTGGTTATTCACACACACACACACACACACACACACTTGGCGGAGCAGGCGCAGTTCTAATTTAGTAGAAATTACATTAATGCGCAGATAAATTGGACTTCCAATTCTAACTTCCAAATCCGATTGAACACAGCATCAGCAGCAGACTACGCAGCCATACTTAGCAGCAGAGTTTGAACATGCCACATGTTTTAACTCTGTAAAACGTAGCAGGGTTTTAATTTTTCTTTGTCGACAGTCAAAATTTAAGGGTCAAAGTACTATTAAGCAACGAATGATAGACCTGGGACAATCAGATTAGTGATCAGCGTATACGACATCCTTACTTATCGAGTGGTGTCGAATTCGAAATCTCAAATATCGAGACGGAAGTACTGTTTTTGGTTCAAGATGACCTCGTACCAACTCGGCGGTTTCAGATTCGTAATCAGCGTATACGCAACCCGTATTAATCGAGTGGTGCCGAATTGGAAATCTCAAAAATGGGGACCAGAAGTGCGATTTTAGGGTTGAAGTCCTATTGGCAATGAGTGACAGACCTGGGATAATCAAATTCATGATCACCGTATGACATCGATATTTATCTGGTGATGTCGAGTTCCAAAGCTCAGAAACCGAGAACGGAAGTGCTGTGTTTTGATTGAAGATGACCTCGTAGCGAGTCGGCGGTTTCAGATTCGTGATCAGCGTATATGGCATCCATGTAATGTTAATATTCATAATAAATTAATTCCAGGTACTGTTAATGTAATAGATTTTATATAGGATTTTCTTAGACGTCATAAGGAAAATATTCCAACAGACGTTTGGGAGCCCTTTGCTATACAATTAGCAAAATCTAATATCCTCTTAGAGTCATCGTATATCGTATATTCATAAAATAACAACTGGGGAAGAAGACGAAGAAAAGGAGGAGAATGAGAAAGAGGACAAACCACCACGTAGACGTAAATGGCATGACTATAAAATATGATGCTAGCTAGCTGCCGTTTATTGTAACTCCTCACAACCTGCTTTATTTTCAACTGCATTGGCATTATGGAAAACCGTAAAGAAATATGCAACCATTACACCGTGTGGAACAATGGTTAAAAAACAACCGACAAATACACTGCACAAGCCTGCACTAAAACAATTTCCATGTAATTACTATCTAGTGTTTAATATTCATGATCAGTGGTAAGCCGATTTAAACGATATGCAAAGTCTACAAAAATATAATGATGGGTACAGGTATATTAAGGGTACAAAAACTAGTGTCGATATTGTTAAAGCATTTAAGAAAATATTTGCATCTACGTGGCGTAAACCTCCACATCTACAAGCAATTGAGGAACAGAGTTTTTTTAACAAACCATTCCAGATGTATTTAAAAAAAGCGAAATATTTAGTTTTTCACAACAAAAAAGTCGAATATTAAGGCAAGTATAGTGGTACGTTTTAATCGCTCTGTTAAACAGCAAATGTGGAAATATGTTACATCGAAGAAGACGTACCGTTACATAGACACATTGCCCAAGTTGGTTCAGGCACACGATTCTCGTCCACATAGAGCGCATCAATTACCACCAGCCAGTATAAACCAGGATACGTTTCAGCAAGTGTTGAATAAATTAATATCGCCTCATAATAGTGTTGTTAAAGTTGCAAAATATGAAGAAGATGATACTGTGCGCATTACTAAACCAAAGCGTCGTTTCAAGAAGGTTACAAAGAAAATTGGACCGTGGAAATATGTAAAATAAAACTCGTGCAATATAAGGTGAAAAAAGTGGTTTATGTTTTAGAGGATTGAAATGGTGAAGTGATTTTCGGTACATTTTACGAAGAGAAATTACAACATGTGCCGTTACACAGTGTTTATGAAATAGATGAGATTTTAGAGGTGAAAGGTAAACGTCTGCTTGTTCGTTGGCGCGGTTACCCTGCACCATTTAGTTCATGAATTCCTGCATTGTATTTAAAGAGTGTTTTGCAAAAACAATAATACAATATTATGAAATAGTAATATATTTGCGTATATAGCGAAATGAACGACCCTTATTTTCAATATTATTCTTATCAGGCTGGTAGTGGTTATATATCGTGGTGCACCCTTCCAAGATGCGTATAATATTGGTAGTTTTCTAGGTGGTTTATTTCGTAGTGTATTTCCATTAACGAAACAAGGTGCTAAACCTCTTGGTAAGGAACTGATACGTACAAATATTTATGTAGCCCGAGATGTATTGGGTGATAATAGACCTATTGGCGAGGCTTTACAATGGCGGTGGAAGGAAGAAAAAAATATTTAAAAACATAAGTTCAAAATAAATTAAACCAGGTATTAGAGGGATGAGGTAAGAGAAAAGAAAAACTCAATTTGCTCAGACAGGTGGTAAGAGCAGCAGGGTGAAAAGAAACAGACATTTTTAATTAAAATACGGAGCAATGTAGTTTTCACCTCACTCTTCTCAGTAACAGTTCTATGGAATATTTTTCATATAATATTTTATGTTATATGACCAAATTATATCATCCTGTTGTGTTGGAGAAAGGTGTGTGGGAGACAGCGGTTGTTGAAGTACATTATAAAGCGTTATTTCAGAATGTTTTCAAATATACTCATAATATTTATTATCATTTAACGGATAAAGAAAGACTACCGCATAACTACCATTTTGGCAGGTCATTATTATCAGGTTGACGATATTCTTTAGCAAATTAATCATAAAAGCGATATATTGAACTTACATTTGAAAGTTAAAGCATCAGTAAAACGAATTGAGATTACCAGAGTGAGAAAAGGTTTGGGTGAAAACAGAAGTACGACTATCTCCCGAATTAATCCAAATAACAGGTTTTGATCATGTACAGGAAGAAAATATTACACTTGTTCATTACGCCCTTTATCCACCTAATTTACATGTATATTAAATTAGTACATGTATATTACCCGCACACATGTATATTTATAGCGATATTGTATAACCACAACTGGTAGAGAATACTGTTGCTACACTGTTACATATTATAACTACAAATATTAAAAAGTACTGTGCTATTAATGTGCATATCTTTGAAAATTCTCACGTCACTGTGCAGCGTAAACAGTTTTATCAAATTGTTATTGATTTAAGGGATAGTAAGGTAATCCACTTCCCTTCCAATATGGCGGTGTATGTGTAAAATTACACTGCTCCACAAAACTTAAGCAACCCGAGAGAACGTGGTATAAGTGACGTGTGGGGCCCATTCAACACTGGTTAGTGGCATGCACATACACAGAGACACACAGGCAAGTCGAGCACCCACTCTATCGCATAAGCAGCATCGTTGCAAGCGCGGTGAAAAACTTATGCCATGAGGCGTACACTACAGCCTAGTAGTGTCCGAGGCTCCAAGCATTGTGTTAGTGGTTCTTGTGTGGGGTACACACGTTGCAATGGCTGGTAGACGACATTTGAGTGACTATGATCGCGGGCAAACACTTGGGCGGTGGAATTCGGCCGATCGCAAGTGGAAGTGGCGCAGGAATTCAACGTGAACAAAAGTGTTGTGTCAAGGCTGTGCAATCGCTTTCAAAATGGAGGTGAAGTCAGTAGACGTCATGGAGGAGACCGTCCGAAGAAGACGTCGGCCGTCGAGTGCCGATTTCTCACAATTTCTGTCAAACGTAACCGTCAAGCTTCATGCTCTCACCTGGCCAATGAGTTGTTTCAGGCTACAGGACAACGCGTGAGTCGTGAAACTGTTCGTCGGCGACTCAATAGAGCAGGACTGTATGCAAAAAGGCCTGCGCTGTGTGTGCCATGAAACTGGAGCACAAATGTGCGCGTTACACATGGTGTCAGGAACATGTTGTATGGGGGGAACACCAGTGGGCGCGTGTCATGTTCTCCAATGAGTCGAGATTCAGCCTGTCGTCAGATTCTGATCGGACTTTAGTGTGGAGAGAGCCAGGAGCACGCTATCATCCAAACTTCATTGCTAAACTGCCCTCCTAAGGCGGTGGTTCCATTATGGTGTGGGGTGGAATTATGCTAGACGGGAAAAAGGACCTCCATACTGTGCAACATGGCACTTTGACAGCACAACGGTACCTGGATGAAATTCTCAATACACATGTGTGTAATTTCCGCGGAGCATTTGGCCCAGACTTCCTGTTCATGGATGACAATGCCCACCCACACCGTGCTCATCGTGTGTCCGAGTATCTGGAGAGCGAAGGCATTACGCGTATTGCATGGCCTGCATATTCGCCGGACTTGAATCTCATCGAGCATGTGTGGGATGCTCTTGGGCGGCGAATAGCGCAGCGCAGTTTACCAGCACACACACTCCCTGACCTGCAAACAGCTCTCCTCTAGGAGTGTGTGACAGCTTGGACTCATCGTCACAATATTTTTTGTCAATTTCAATTTTTGTATCTGAACTTTTGAGGTACCCTGTTGTTTGGACTCTAAAACCAACGGGCATTATTGGATTTAAGAAATACGTTCTGCTATGGGTGTGATATGGACTATTTTTATGCGAAAATAATACAAAAATAAAGAACTTTCTGTCTTTCTTTTTTTTTAAAAAAAAGAAAAAGAAATAAAAGAATAAAGAAGAGACATTAATTGTGAAGAAAAACTGAAAAGAAATCACTTTGAAAAGTAATAGAGATGTTTTGTATAGTGTTTTATGTATTTATACGTCAATAGTCAACTTTGTACCATTGCGCTCTTCCTCGTGGCTGGTGCCTTGCTTTCCTCGCGCCAGAAGCTAGGAAGAATTGAACGTTGCCTGAGGTGCTATCTCGCAGCACCGAAGGAATCCCAACCGTGCTTTCTGTACTGCCACGTCAACGAGTTGCTGTATGCATGTTTGAGTGGGTGTGTTTAAAATCTAAGAGGGACTTATTCTAATTGATTTCATTGCTGTTTTTGTGGTTTTTGCTTTTACGTCGCTTGTTACTGTTATCGAAATCTTTGGACTTTTTGAATCATTTTGATTATTCATCGTTTGGATTTATTTCCGATTGAGAAAAATTGTTTGCTGTAATTTTTATTGAGAAGAAAGGAAAAGAAAGCCCAGCAGTTGACGTAATTGCGGTAAGTGAAGAAATATTATTTTTGTATTTCTTTCTCTCTGCTTTTCTTTTGGGTTGTTAAGTTCTCTGCTTTTAAGTAGTGGATTTTTCATAGTTTGTGTTCAATATTCTGTTTGAGGTACTATTGACTTTGGTTTAGTTAGTTAATTTAGCGTCCCCATTGAGTTGCTTCAATTACTGTTATTTTTGGTTAATTGGTTTAAGATTGATTTAATTTAGCGTCACCATAGAGTTTCTTCAATTACTAGTATTTTTGGTTAATTGGTCTGAAGGTCGTTTTAATTTAGCGTTCCCATTGAGTTGCTTCAATTTCTAGTATTCTTGGTTAATTGATCTTTAGATTGATTTAATTTAGCGTCACCATTGAGTTGCTTCAATTGCTAATATTTTTTGCTTAATTGGCCTGAAAGTTAATTTAATTTAGCGTCTCCATTTAGTTGCTTCAATTATTGTTATTTTTGGTTAATTGGTTTAAGATTGATTTAAGTTAGCGTCCCCGTTGAGCAGCTACAATTACTGTTATTTTTGGTTAACTGGCTTAAAGATTGATTTAATTTAGCGTCACCATTTAGTTGCTTCAATTTCGACTATTTTTGTATAATTAATTGGGAGGTTAGTAGTTCTAGTTTCTCGTCTCATTTGTTTCAGTTTCAGGGTCTTTGTAATTAATTAGGTTTGAAGTTCGGTTAGTTTACTTTAGTGTCACAATTAATTCTTTTAGATTTTGAGTAATCTTCCGTTAATAGTCAATTCTGTAAAAGTTTTTTTTATTTAGCGTCCTTTTTAGTTCTTTCAGTTTTGAGTAATTTTTTCGTAGTAATTTAGTTTGTGGATAGTTTCTTTATTTAGTGTCCTATTCGGATTTTAGTTGCTAGTACTTTTGCGACGTCAGCCTAATTGTTTGAAGGTTTCTTTCATAGTTGGTACATTGGATTATTATTAAAGTTCGGTACTCTTGGTTTATTTTATCTAGTTGAATGAAGTTAGCTTTCAAATTAAAATTACTGAGGAATAAATTCGATTCAGTGCTTTAACGACATTTCTTGTTGTTGGGGTTTATTTCGTATTCAATTTGGTTTTATTTAATTGTTAAATCAACCGTCTGAATTGGTTCATTAAAAATTGTTTGTTACAATTTTTAGTCCTAATCTATATTCTTTGAACTTATAATTTATCGTTTGTTTGCAATTAATTTTCCGATTGGCGTTAGAGTAGCAAATTTTATTCCCAGTTCACGTGAGTTGTTTGATTCGAAGTTTAGCTTAGTTCCGTAAAATCTTCGGCCAGATCTAATAGTTTTCTTGGATTATCATTGTTCTCTGAAACTATTTATTGGGAGTTAGCTCAGTTCTGAAATTGTCGGATTCCTTTTTTTTCCTGGAGTTTTTTTTGAAACTTAATTATATTGCTTTAGGTTCTGTTTAGGGTCTTTCGCATATTATTGTTTGATTAATTTGTTATTGATAACGTTTCTTCTGAAAGTTCTCGATTTAGAAATAGCGTCCCAAACTAAATATTCAGGTTTGAACACCACTCACTAAAAAAAAACTCGTTGATTAACTGTAACAATCTAGTCTCCGAATTATAGCAATTAATTATTTGATTCAAATCTGTTTGGTTCATTTAATTAACTTTTGTTGAGCTTTAAAAAAATTATATTTATAATCTAATTTGGTCGGTTGACTATTGGTTTACCTATAAACAATTCTATCAATTTATAATTTGATTAGTTGTAGAAGTCTGTGATTGACGGTGTGACCAAATTAAATCATTCTATTTAATATAAGAATTTATAATAGAGTTGTGAACTTTCAATATTTATTAATTTTTGGAACTGTTGTTATACTACGGATTGAATGAGATTTGAATCATATATAGGGTGATTAAAAAGTAATATTTGCTGTAATATTTTCTTCTGGTTTTAATGCAAACTGTTAAAGAAAATAAATTGTTAAATTGAATTTCGTTGATTTTGAATTAATATATTTGGGAGTGTAATTATTTAAGATCTTAATTCTTTAATTGTTAATTCTTGACTATAGGTAATTTACTTAAGGGATATATATTTATATATACAGAGACTGACAATTTTTCAGGAGCGCGGCTGTGATTCTTAAAGCACCCCACTGTATTGTGATTTGCCGAATCGTCCTTGCTTGTAATTCTTATTACAGAATTTTTTTGTGGGATCGTTGGACGAACTAGATGGTTTTTCACTTTTAAGCGCGGGAGCGTTACAAAGATTCTTCCTAGCTTCTCACCATATTATTTTTGTCTAGCATCTCACTATTTGTCTTGCTTCTCACCATATTATTTTTGATTAGCATCTCACTATTTTTTTCTTGCATCTCACCATATTATATTTGTCTTGCACCTCGCCATATTTGGTATTGGAATTGAGGTTGGATTGGTTCAGTTTGTTTTTCATTCTGTTGTTAGGTAATTGTTTATGTATATGAATATTGAGAATTGTTTCTATTTTGCTGACCACATCCATTTAAGATAGTCTGTTAAAAATAATAATAATAATAATAAATAAATAAATAAATAAATAAATTATATTTGGATGAACGGAAGTTTGAATGCATATAAAGTAGTATATTTCTGAAAGCAGCTTATAGTTGAGGGTAGATCTGTTTCTTCTTCAGTATAATTAGTAGTAAGTGTAGTGAGTAGTAGCCTGTGTATTAAATACTGATGTCATTTATGTGTCATTATTTGATTTTTGATTATTGAATTGATTTTTTGTCAATAATTACTACCTTTTTATAACATTTGATCAAATTTTGTTTTGAATTAAAATTGAAAATGTTTTCGCGAGAAGAGTCAGCTCGTATTGATAATTCAGAAGATGATCTACGATTGGTTACTATAGATCAGACTGGGCACTTGACAAATATGTCAAATGATAGTTTAGGCAGGGCTACAATGAGTCTGACACCCCCTCGAAGTCAATTTTTCCAGTTATATGATCGTGACAGAGATAATTCGAGAATTTATAGTTTAGAGGAACCTTTTCCTCGGAACTTTAGTTGTCTTGCTCAACCTCCTACACCAATGCCTGCGGAGACTAATCAAGTTACAAGAGAGAACTTAGGTTTTCCTACAGGTGTTAGTCAAAATTCATCATTTAGTCCTGTTATGCCTAGGCAAGTGGGGTTTCAATTTTCTGAGAACAGTTCAGAGTTGCCAAATCGTGATAGACCAACTAACAATTATCAGCGTCTTTCTGATTACTATAAGAGGGTGTCCTTAATTAAAAATTCGACTCCTATAGGCATGTTTCGGACGGGTAGGACAATGCCTCATGATCATAGATGTTTTGATAGATTGCCGAATAATTTTTCTAATTATGATAATCATGTTCAGAGTAATAATGCAGTTGTTAGTACCACTACGCATTACATAAATAAATATTCCTTTCAGAAATCTATTGAATGTTTTGAATCGAAAATAAAAGGGTTTAAAGTTATTGATGGTAGAAATAGTTCTATAGTTTTTGATATATTACTGGTAGTTGAAAAAATATTGGAGCAATTTTCTTGCCCAATGACAGTGATCTATAGTGCTTTGTTAACACGTAGTGAAGGAGATTTTCAAGTGGAAGTACCTCATGCCATAAATAATAACTCTTCATGGGAGTTATTTAAATGTAAAATACTTGATAGATTTGTGTCAAATACTGTAAAACATTCTTTAGTATCTGAAAAATTATTCAGAAAACAAAAGTTAAATGAAGCGGTAGATCAGTTCGTGGAAGATGTTTATTACGCATCTCTTGTTTTGAGATTTAATTGTAGTGAATCCCAATTGATTAGTATATCGTTAGATGGAATGAATCCATCAGTTCGATATAGAATGCTTCAGAGGCATGTGCCAAAATCACTGTATGAATTAAGAGAAATTTGTAGTGATTATTCTAAGCAATTTAGAGAACAACTTGAATATATGAAAAAGATGGGTGCTAAATCGGGGGCATCAGTAGCAGCTGTTAATAAAGGTCAGCTTTTTTTAAGAAATAATTCGGAAAGAAACATTAGTAAATCTAAATTTAATCAAAAGGATTTGGTCGGAAATAATGTCTTGGCTTCTAAACGAATTTCGTCTACGAGTCCTGAACATCGTTTTGAGTATCGGGCTATTCCCTCGCAGTCTGATGAATTGATTGCTTCTTTTGTTGATGCAATTATTAATAATGTTAAAACTCGGGTTTGTGTGGACAGTGGCTCCTCGTATAATTTAACAACGGAAAATTTTGTTAAGAAGTGTTCTCTGGAGAACTATTTGGTAGAGACTGAGCATGAAAATATTAGAGCTCCTTTGGGAACTGAATATTTAAGCAATATGGAGATTAGTTTAACATTGAACTTATCCGGGTGGTTCCAAAATGTGAAATTCAGAGTGGTGCCAGAACTTCCTTGTGATTGCTTGGTTGGTATACCCTTCTTGCGAACAACATCGTCAGTAGTTGATTATTCAAAAAATAAATTAATATTACGTAATAATAGAAAAACATTGGTTTTGCATTATGGATTGGAAGAGGCCTCGTTTACTGATACTTCTGGTCAAGTGCAATCTCGGGTCAGGTTTGGAACTCGTTCTGACCAATGTTTGAATTTTCCGAATACTGAAGGAAGGAAAAATAAGAGAATGTCTTCGTTGTTTTTTAGGATGGTTACAACTCCAGTACTTCGTAACGATTGTGGAGTGCAGTGCGATATTGATCTATTCACTATAGAAAAACAGTTACTTGAAATAACGGTTCCTACTGATAAACAATTAAATCAGCTTCGAGAAATATTTGATAAAACTCATTCCAGTTCCGGGATAGTTAATGATGCAGAACGAATTGAATATGACGGGAAAGTTATTTCTATTGACCGGGGTTTGCAGGTGTGTGTCGATTCTGATCCCATGTTGTCATCTTTTGTTGAAAGTAAACCTATCGATCTTGGAGATGTACCAAATTTACCGAGTTCTTGTCGAGTGGATCTAGGACAGATTTGTAGTGAAGTGATTGATGGTTGCCGTACGGAAGAAATTAAATTGGAGGGAGATTGTTTGGATGGAAGTACCTGCATCAAACCTAGGCGCAAGAAGAATAGAAGGAAAAAGAATAAATCAGGATTTTCTACATATCGGGATAGTCTTTGTAAGTTTGGAAATGTGAATGCAGTCCAAGCTCGAGGAGCGGCTAAAGATATCTTGTGTTCTTCTGAGAATAGTGTAAACAAGAAGAGGCACTGCAAATCTGAAAGAGGGAAGGCAGTCCATCCAGCAGGAGTAACTACAGATGATATCTTGAGTCCTTCCGATAATATGAAGAACAAGAAGAATAACATTGAAAGTGACTCAGAAGTTTCAGACTTAGACATTGAACAATCTAACAAATTTTATGAACTCGTTAAGAAAAATAGCAAACTTTTCCCCCAAAAATTGCCAACATAATAGTAGAGATTTGAAACCTAATTTAATCCCTTCAGCGTGTGAAAAATTTTCGGATGAAAATCGATACGCGGATAATGGCGTTCCGGAATTTGTGGACGGGCTTCGTGAGGAATTTCAAGAGGTTATTTCTAATGAAATTGGGTGTTTAAAAAATTTTGAAGGAAAATTGTACTTGAAAGAAATTAAACCTTTCAAAGAAAATCCGTTTCCCATACCCAAGGGTAAGGAAAAAATATTTGATAATTGTACTGCTGAATTGGTTTCTCAAGGGATACTTGTAGAAGTGGACCACTCGAATTTTGGTAGTAGCTGCTTTTTGGTTAAAATAAAAACAATACGTATAGAATAGTCGGAAATTTCTGTAAAGCAAACAACTTAATTATTGATGACGTTTATCCGTCTCCTAATTTAGAGGAGTGTCTTACCAGTCTAGCTGGTAAGCGTGTGTTTAGTTCTTTAGACTGGAAAAAGGCTTACAACCAAATTCTCTTACACAAAGACTCCCGAGAAATTACGACTATTGTCACTCCTAAAGGCAGCTACCAATATACGAGGGTCCCAGTGGGAATTAAGACTGGAAGTTGTCTTTTGGCACGAGCCGTGGAGAAAATTCTGGGGGATATGAAAAATCAAGGTGTAAGAGTATATTTTGATGACGTTTTAGTGGCGTCAGACAATGTTGAGGACCATAAGAAAACTTTAAAATTAGTACTTCAGAGACTTAGGGAAAATGGTGTTACTATCTCGCCAGATAAAAGTTTGTTTTTTTGTAAGAAAATCAAATACCTTGGTTTTGTGGCAGATGGCAACACCATAGAAATCGATCCTTCCAGAATAGCTGCTATTCAGAATATACCCCCTCCTAGGAATAGAAGGGGAGTAATGAAGATTTGTGGACTATTTAATTATTTTTTCAAATTTGTTAGTGGTATGCAAGAATTAATGGCTCCCATTAGTGAATTACGTTCCATTCGGAAACCTTTCGAATGGACAGTAGAGCATCAAAAAACCTTGAATAATTTGAAGAAAATGTTTATAGATAATGTGGTTTTAAAAACTCCTGATTTGAATAAGAAATTTTTTGTGCACTGCGACGGGTCAGGGAAAGCCATTGGAGCCTGTATTTCTCAGTATGATGACAATAATCGTCTTCTCCCAGTTGCCTTTTTTTCCAAAAAATTAACAGAAGCTGACAGACATCGTAGTATCTACGAGATAGAATTTATAAGTCTCGTAAAAGCCATCAATAGGTTCAGGCACTATCTAGTCAATGAGTTTGAAGTCTTTACTGATAACAAATCATTGACTTGGATATTAGGGAATTCAAAACGTCTATTAAAATACGGACCATTGGTAGAAACATTGTGTCAGTTCTCATTTACTGTTAAGCATATAAGATCCCAAGACAATTTGGTTGCAGATTTCTTAACCCGTATGTATGACCCTTTTGAGTTTATTCAAGTGGATGGTCCTGTTGGACTCGCGATAATGAAAAAGAATTTGCGAGTTGCTAATTCATGGTCTCTTCCACTTGTTAAAGAGCCCATAGATATTTTACAACGACAAGACCCAGAATTAAAAAATCTTATCGAAAGATTAGAGTATGGAGAAGGTATCAGAAACTTTGTTCTGAATAACGGGATCTTAATGAAGAAGAGTAAGGCATTTAATTATCCTTACAAAATTATGATTCCCAAAGACCTACAAAAAGTAATAATCGAATATTTTCACGATCATGCTTTGTCCGGTGGTCATACAGGGGCTTATAGAACATTATCTAAAATAATGAAAAGATATACGTGGGACACTATCGTAGATGATGTTAAAAATTATGTGAGAACTTGTCCACTTTGTCAGAGGATAAAGGATAATAACAAAAAGAAAATGGGTCTATTGTCATCGAAATATTCGACCAGAGTTGGAGAAAGTTTAATGATAGACGTTGTTGGCCCTATTCCTGTTTCTAACGGGTTTAAGTTCATTCTTATAGGTGTCGACAATGCTTCTAGGTTTGTCTTTTTAGAGAAAATGAGAACCTTAAACTCAGGGGTAATCTGTAATAAATTATTGGAAACATTCAGTAGAATTGGCTTTCCGGAAACAATTTCTACTGATAATGCTTCCGTCTTTATTTCTCAGCAATTTAAGTCTTTTCTGTTTTCGTATGGAATACAACATATTAAAATAGCCCCCTATCATGCTGAAGCTATAATTTCTGAAAGATTCATTAAAACCCTTAAGTATTCCTTAAGAGCATATTGCTCCAGCAAACAAACAGATTGGGCTCAATTGATTCCGGAGATTCAATTTTCTTTAAATATATGTGAACATTCTGGGCTTAAATCTGTTCCTGCGGAATTGTTTTATGGACGTCCTGTATCAACTCCTTTAGAAATCCGTTGGAAGATTAATAGTCCTGATTTCACTACTTTTAATAAATCTAAAACCTGGGATTACGCCCTTCAAAATATGGAGAAGGCTTGGAATCGAAGGAAAAAATTGCTATCTAAAATCAGAGGACCTGTAGTTGTTAAGGTTGGAGATCAAATATTGATTAGAACACATATTAAATCCTCTCTGGCTGATAAAATTTCGAAGTCTCTAAGTGACAAGTGGGAAGGTCCGTTTGTTATTAGACGATTTTTGACCCCAAATACAGTACTAATTTCGAACCTGGATGATAGTAAAGATTCTTACAAACGAGTCCACGTATCAGAAGTTAAAAAGTATTTTCCACGTAGAAATGTTGATTTAAAAAATCTTCAACAAAGAAATCTAAATGTAATTATGCAAACTTCCGTAATTCTTAGGAATTTTTGTAATACTTTAAGTTTCTTGTTATAATTGGAAACTTTGTAATAATTAGAAATTTTTGAGAATGTTACAGTTCGAAAGAAATATTTGTTTTGTGATATAAATTTAAAATTGTAAGGTGAGGTAGCAAGACAATTCAAAGTAAGTTTTTAAGTAATTTTTAAAGTTGATAAATTTTAAGGTGTTTCTTATGTTTTATTGTTATAAATATTGAGAATTCTTCAATTACTATGTTGAAATTAAGTTAAATGAAAAGATTGTATATTGGCTAGCCAAAGAAATATTCCACGTGGTTATTATTTGTCTCATGTGAATAATTTATATAAAATATCATATTTTAATACATTTTTACTTTATATTTTTTTGAGAGTTTTTCAGAGAAACTGTATTTGGATCCTAGTACAAGAAAAATTCTATCCGAATTTTTCTTTAATTCGGCCAGGGAGAATTGTGACAGCTTGGACTCATCGTCACAATATTTTTTGTCAATTTCAATTTTTGTATCTGAACTTTTGAGGTACCCTGTTGTTTGGACTCTAAAACCAACGGGCATTATTGGATTTAAGAAATACGTTCTGCTATGGGTGTGATATGGACTATTTTTATGCGAAAATAATACAAAAATAAAGAACTTTCTGTCTTTCTTTTTTTAAAAAAAAGAAAAAGAAATAAAAGAATAAAGAAGAGACATTAATTGTGAAGAAAAACTGAAAAGAAATCACTTTGAAAAGTAATAGAGATGTTTTGTATAGAGTTTTATGTATTTATACGTCAATAGTCAACTTTGTACCATTGCGCTCTTCCTCGTGGCTGGTGCCTTGCTTTCCTCGCGCCAGAAGCTAGGAAGAATTGAACGTTGCCTGAGGTGCTATCTCGCAGCACCGAAGGAATCCCAACCGTGCTTTCTGTACTGCCACGTCAACGAGTTGCTGTATGCATGTTTGAGTGGGTGTGTTTAAAATCTAAGAGGGACTTATTCTAATTGATTTCATTGCTGTTTTTGTGGTTTTTGCTTTTACGTCGCTTGTTACTGTTATCGAAATCTTTGGACTTTTTGAATCATTTTGATTATTCATCGTTTGGATTTATTTCCGATTGAGAAAAATTGTTTGCTGTAATTTTTATTGAGAAGAAAGGAACAGAAAGCCCAGCAGTTGACGTAATTGCGGTAAGTGAAGAAATATTATTTTTGTATTTCTTTCTCTCTGTTTTTCTTTTGGGTTGTTAAGTTCTCTGCTTTTAAGTAGTGGATTTTTCATAGTTTGTGTTCAATATTCTGTTTGAGGTACTATTGACTTTGGTTTAGTTAGTTGAGTTAATTTAGCGTCCCCATTGAGTTGCTTCAATTACTGTTATTTTTGGTTAATTGGTTTAAGATTGATTTAATTTAGCGTCACCATAGAGTTGCTTCAATTACTAGTATTTTTGGTTAATTGGTCTGAAGGTCTTTTTAATTTAGCGTTCCCATTGAGTTGCTTCAATTTCTAGTATTCTTGGTTAATTGATCTTTAGATTGATTTAATTTAGCGTCACCATTGAGTTGCTTCAATTGCTAATATTTTTTGCTTAATTGGCCTGAAAGTTAATTTAATTTAGCGTCTCCATTTAGTTGCTTCAATTACTGTTATTTTTGGTTAATTGGTTTAAGATTGATTTAAGTTAGCGTCCCCGTTGAGCAGCTACAATTACTGTTATTTTTGGTTAACTGGCTTAAAGATTGATTTAACTTAGCGTCACCATTTAGTTGCTTCAATTTCGACTATTTTTGTATAATTAATTGGGAGGTTAGTAGTTCTAGTTTCTCGTCTCATTTGTTTCAGTTTCAGGGTCTTTGTAATTAATTAGGTTTGAAGTTCGGTTAGTTTACTTTAGTGTCACAATTAATTCTTTTAGATTTTGAGTAATCTTCCGTTAATAGTCAATTCTGTAAAAGTTTTTTTTATTTAGCGTCCTTTTTAGTTCTTTCAGTTTTGAGTAATTTTTTCGTAGTAATTTAGTTTGTGGATAGTTTCTTTATTTAGTGTCCTATTCGGATTTTAGTTGCTAGTACTTTTGCGACGTCAGCCTAATTGTTTGAAGGTTTCTTTCATAGTTGGTACATTGGATTATTATTAAAGTTCGGTACTCTTGGTTTATTTTATCTAGTTGAATGAAGTTAGCTTTCAAATTAAAATTACTGAGGAATAAATTCGATTCAGTGCTTTAACGACATTTCTTGTTGTTGGGGTTTATTTCGTATTCAATTTGGTTTTATTTAATTGTTAAATCAACCGTCTGAATTGGTTCATTAAAAATTGTTTGTTACAATTTTTAGTCCTAATCTATATTCTTTGAACTTATAATTTATCGTTTGTTTGCAATTAATTTTCCGATTGGCGTTAGAGTAGCAAATTTTATTCCCAGTTCACGTGAGTTGTTTGATTCGAAGTTTAGCTTAGTTCCGTAAAATCTTCGGCCAGATCTAATAGTTTTCTTGGATTATCATTGTTCTCTGAAACTATTTATTGGGAGTTAGCTCAGTTCTGAAATTGTCGGATTCCTTTTTTTCCTGGAGTTTTTTTTTGAAACTTAATTATATTGCTTTAGGTTCTGTTTAGGGTCTTTCGCATATTATTGTTTGATTAATTTGTTATTGATAACGTTTCTTCTGAAAGTTCTCGATTTAGAAATAGCGTCCCAAACTAAATATTCAGGTTTGAACACCACTCACTAAAAAAAAAAAACTCGTTGATTAACTGTAACAATCTAGTCTCCGAATTATAGCAATTAATTATTTGATTCAAATCTGTTTGGTTCATTTAATTAACTTTTGTTGAGCTTTAAAAAAAATTATATTTATAATCTAATTTGGTCGGTTGACTATTGGTTTACCTATAAACAATTCTATCAATTTATAATTTGATTAGTTGTAGAAGTCTGTGATTGACGGTGTGACCAAATTAAATCATTCTATTTAATATAAGAATTTATAATAGAGTTGTGAACTTTCAATATTTATTAATTTTTGGAACTGTTGTTATACTACGGATTGAATGAGATTTGAATCATATATAGGGTGATTAAAAAGTAATATTTGCTGTAATATTTTCTTCTGGTTTTAATGCAAACTGTTAAAGAAAATAAATTGTTAAATTGAATTTCGTTGATTTTGAATTAATATATTTGGGAGTGTAATTATTTAAGATCTTAATTCTTTAATTGTTAATTCTTGACTATAGGTAATTTACTTAAGGGATATATATTTATATATACAGAGACTGACAATTTTTCAGGAGCGCGGCTGTGATTCTTAAAGCACCCCACTGTATTGTGATTTGCCGAATCGTCCTTGCTTGTAATTCTTATTACAGAATTTTTTTGTGGGATCGTTGGACGAACTAGATGGTTTTTCACTTTTAAGCGCGGGAGCGTTACAAGTGGCGCCATCTGCCACAAGACTTGATCAAGACACTGATTTGCAGCATGGAGGCCAGATGTCATGCCTGTATAGCTGCTCGTGGTGGTTACATGCCATATTGACTGCCTATGCCCTCGCACAACCCAGCTTCACCTGTTGAGGTATCGTAGTGCTGAACTTTTTGGTCCCCTGTACACCCTAACTGTAATGTTCGTCTTCACTTGTGTTGCATTGTGCATCTGGACCGTCTGTTTGTACATTATACTTGGTGCAGTGATCGTGCCGTTTTATTTTCCGCCACTTTCTTCGAGTTGCTTAAGTTTTGTGGAGCAGTGTACATTTTCGACGTCGTGCTTAATAATAAGTTTTCTAAAATAAGCCAATTAAAATATTAGTAAGAAAAGTGCAGTTTGAGTGTACGAAATCAGAATTAGATTTATTTGCGTGTTTGAACGCTCAAACAAGTATTATAGGTACAACAATTGTGCCATATAAATCGGTGGCATCATTATCTGATAATGCTCGAATTGAGTTTGTAGGCCCCGTCACGGAGACTACACTATGTTACATGTTGAAGGTAAAGCTGATGATTCAAATTTCACTTCTGCCGATAAGAAAATTGGACCTGTAATGATTTTCTCAGTGCAATGTTCAGTGAGGTATAAATATATCTGAATAATCAACTTATATCCTACCCCTCGCATATATATCCATATCGATCCTGTATAGAAAAACTATTAAATTATAATGCCAATGCAAAAACAACACATCTTCAGACTGCTATGTGGTTTAAAGATACCGCAGGTGATATGGATAGTGTGGCCGATAGTAATGTGAGATTTAAACAACGTCATCTTCTCATTGCGTTAAGTCAATCATTTGAATTATGGGTTATATTCACGGTGATATATTCAATCAAGGACAATTTCTATTGAATGGTGTACACCTGCGTATTAAGCTAATTCCAGCCAAAGCGTCTTTCTGTCTAATGGGCGAAACTGGTGCTGAGGGAAAAGTTACAATTACAGGTGCAACACTGCTGGTGAAAAAGGTTGCTGTATACCCAGCTGTAAAAACAGCACAAAATAAAGTATTATAGAATCCAAAATTAAGAGTGAAATATTCTATAACAAAGGTGCAGGTAAAAACAGAAACTCTACCGCGGGGTATTATGGATAGCACACTTCGGATTTGTTTTCTGGAATAGTGCCTAAACGTATTATTATTGGTTTTGTTACTAATGCTGATTTTAACTGTACTTATACGCCAAATCCTTCTAATTTTAAGCATTTTAGTATGAACTCTTTCTCATTGTATGTTCACGGAATGCCTGTTCAATCCAAACCGGTACAGCCAGATTTTGATAATAACCTATATGTGCAAGAATATTCTTCCTTATTTACAGGGTCTGGTGTTTATTATTGGGATCAAGGCAATGATATTCGCTTGCTGGATATCCTTATGGTTATACTTTACTGGTATTTGATTTAACTTTTGATTCTACTGCTAGTGCGGCATTTTGTAATCAACCGAAGTTCAAGTCGCTGTTCGTGGCTCGTGGTACTACCGACAAGTATCTTCCTGATACTTTAACTTACCTGGACAGGACAATGAAGGACCTCTCCAAGAAAAGGTTACAAACTGTTTTCAAATTGCCCGTCGGTCTCAATAATATGAGCATTAGGCGCCGAGAGGTTCGGGTGTCTCGTCTCGAAAACCTCACGGACGATCAGACGGTCATCCAGACCATAACGCACACAAACATCACTCATACAAACAACGAAAACACACTGGGTTAAATGACACTATACTTATTTATTAGAACACTATTTTGAAAAAAAAAAATAACGAAGAGAAATGAATACAACACTGGACACTAATAAATTTTGCCGCTGAAATTACGCTTTGCCCTTTTCGGGAAATATAGCCCTATATATATATATGATTATAATTCAGATATCACTATAAATACTTCGCTCACACCATTAACACACTTGGGGAATTCACACTGGGGAAACGTTGTCGGGATCGTCTTACGATGAATCCAGTTGTTACGCCGAACAGTCCTACAGCGTAAAGGTGAATCTTCAGCAAACACACAAAAGAAGATCTCCACAGTGGAATACTGATATTGGAGGGCGCGTATATAACATTTTAAACGCACAAGGTCTGAGGACCTGGGATTTCACTGATTGGGGCTAGCCGTAAGAAATCTTCCTTCACCGGCTAAATAGCTTGTGCCCCTTAACACAACTTATGTTTGAAGCTCGACGCGAGATGCGTGGTTACGGCTTCCAGACCTAGAGTCAAACTCCTCGAGCATCCAAGCTCAAGCTACGGGTTGCAATGGTCAATGGAAAAGTGTTGGCAGTTCATTTCAAAAATCACTCAGTTAACTCACCTGTATGCACATACAAACAGAATACAGAAAACAATTTCTGTTAATTTTAGTCAACTGCCCATAATGCACTAGACACGGCGATAACACTGGCGTGAGAAAGTACAGATAACGGGCTGGAATACAACGCAGTTGGTGCCACTTCGGCTACTGGGACATCTGGTCAGCCCATATTTCTCTAATCTATCATAATGTTTCCATAAGCGATTAAAGAAAGCACTTAATTCAGTTCCCAATAACTATAGAATATATACTGTGCATATAATGAGTCAGGGAGAAACACTGAAATGGTTAGTCACTAGCTGAAATGTTCTCACTAAAAGCAACGTTTTAAATATATATATGAAAAAATGATGAAAGACTTCTTTGTCCAATTGTGTGGGAAAGAAGCAATTCCCACCAAAGAAAGAACTTATATGCGTTGCAGAATAAAGTATAAATCGAAAATAATAATCACTGTCTTCACGAAATATACAGGGCGTCCACAAAAAATACTTCTATAACCTGGTGGCGGTTATAGATTTGGGGTCCGGAAGGGAACGACCTGTTAAGTGCACACGTAGACAGGTTGAGAACCCTTGGCCGTCTGACGAAGTATGAATAAAATTAGGTTTTTCACTGAAAATTTAAATTAAGTTAGTTGGCAACACTGTCATATGGTGTGAGACTTACGTGCATAAACGTTGAATGGTTTTTCACCTGAAAAAAGGGCTATTCAAAATAGTTAAAGAACTAGTTCACTCACTACAACATGATGAGGTTCCTGCATGAGCAATGTCCAATCCAAATGTTCCATGAAGTAATAAGATCCTCTTGAACAATTGGTGCAGTTGGGTTTCCTTATCTTCCGTTACTTCACGTGTTGAAACCATGCTGTCTTCCTGTGTGAGTATCCTCCATGATTTTTCAACGATGAGTTGATGAGGGGAGAAGGGGAGACTTTTTTTTAACACTGGTGTGAGAAACGAGGTACGGTTGAAACACCTGTATGATAACTTTTTTTTTAAGTTCGCAGAAAGCGTTTGTAGGGCTATTAAAATTCTCTTTTTTTTTAACACACAAATACTTTTCGTAAAATATGTAAGTGTTCCGTTTCGATCACTTGATTTTGTGCAATATGAAATAAATATACAAACACAATGACTATTCATGAAAACATCGACTTGATGAATTATCAAATATCTCAATAAAAATTAGTAAATATACTGATATCTGTATTTAAAATATAATAATATGAATGAATAAGCAAATAGCAAAACATGTTAAAGGTACTAAAATATTGAAATTATTATTAAAGTTTCGATATCACTATAATACTTGTATATTTGAAAAATATCAAAATCATTGAAAAAGTAAAATGAATGGAAATGTAAACACGTGATAAACTGACAATATATAAACAAAAATAAGATTTTCACCTGTATGTCCTTTGTTTTTTTTAACTGTGCCTCGTGTTGTTTGGCAGAAAAGAACGAAAAATCGTTTCTCAAAAAATAAAAAAAAAATAAACTTAAGTGTCAAAATTGACGTTCATAGTAATTCCAAGAAATAAGCATGATTCTGCATATCAAAGAAAAAGATTGTGATCTCGTTGACATGTATGAAGAAAATTCGGCACGCCATAAGATCAAATGCCATCTGCTCGTCGAGACTTTAATTCGATAATGCTCAATACAACTAATGATTTTATTCTGAAACATATTTATTATTAGCTTAGGCCTAAAATAATGGTTGCTGTACACTTCCAAAAACGTAAACATTGTAGGGTTACCAGAACATATGGGTATTATCTGCAAGAGAACTTATTAATAAAGCGTTGAAAACTATTCAATATTGATCCAAGTTTTTCGAAGGTCTGAATCAAGGAAGTTGACTCACTAGTCCAAACATTCCTGAAAATAAATGGTCATTATGCCATGAATTGACCAAAAGCATAGGTGGGAAAAATGTGTAATACTACACGTACTTACACACACAATATGCCATCGACACCTGCGAGGCAAAAAACTAGAAACGCGGAAAGGCCTGCGACCATAGGCACTTACAAAATGTTTCTATACATAACTGAAATATCAACACTAATATTCAGTAAAATACACGTATGTTCCCTGGAACATAACGTGCATCATCCACCTGGAAAAAGATGTGTAAACACACGAAATACAAATGCTCTCCTAGTATCGTAAAGATATGTCTCTATAAGACAAAATACATAAGACCGGTGAAAAGAAAAACATGGGATACAAACAAGAATATAGTCAACGATATTACAAATTTCTGGTCGGTCTGAAAGCATCCAAATTAAATTCCCTACAAAACAGCTGTAACAAGCTTCCTTAGGCATCTTCGCTACAAATATTCAAAATGGTCTTATTAACATATTAAAATTCAGTCATCGAGCATACGAAATAATTGACAGAAAATAATTTTCATAAATCATTATGGCTTCATGCTGTTGGGAAGAAAATAAGTTTATTATTCGGGATCTATATCGAATTCGAATAGTTTCTAGGACATACTGGAACTAAAATACAATTTTCTCAAAATTAACATGAAAAATAAACATTACAACTCATTAGCATACAAGTACACAATATAGTTACGATTCATAAACATTAAAATATTCACTAGAATATTACTAGACAATAAAATATACTCAAAATATTTAACCTAAGAATACGCATACTTAGTTACGGATACCATAAAGGAAGAAGGGAAATGAAAACTATATTTTGCGATTGATGGCGAAAATACAGTTAGCTATGGAATATCCAATGGAGTAGCCACATCCATTTTTGCAACAGATCTGCAATTCCAGGAAATATTGCCTCCCTGAAAAAAAATATTTGTCTTTATCCCCATAAAATATCCTACCCGAAGAAGTTCCCCTACGGTCGTTCAGTGGTCTAGAGAAGACGAAAAAAAATGTTAATTAGAAATTACAAGAAAATATAGAAGTTAAACATATTTCCGCATATATGTTAATATGAGGGGAAAAACGACCGTTCACCATCAGAATATCTGTTCATATAGTTCCTTCTACAATAAAAAGATTACTGCTTTCGTTCGGAGAATTATACTATTCACACGACATTCCTGCACATACTGTTAGCCAACAAGGAAATGTCTGTTATCACTTGTTTAAGGCTTAGCCTACTTTCCGTTCTAAACTTTTCTTTTCGAACGAATTATATCATGTCACATCTTGGAAATTCAAATAAGTCAAAATCGGGTAAATGACGTACATGAGGTTCAACAAAATTACAGTAAACACTTCAAAATGAAAACGAAAATCTAAGATTAACACTGAAAAGAAATTTAACATTGATTATAAGTGTCAAATTTCATATTCTACGCATGAGATTACATACTAAGTTTCATTTACAAATACAGAAATATATACATAACTAACAACTAAAAATTTTCTCATTCTAAGCATCTCGATATATTTTTCTTTCTTTTTTTTTTAATTCTAAAAGAAAATCAAACATTAATTGAGAGTCATGCGTATGATAACATGTTTAAGAATTTGGAAAGTGGGAAGGGATTCTAAAAATATATATATTTTTTAATAAAACACAATAGAAATATATTATAACGCTAAAATATCTTCCCACTAGCTAAGGTACGGATATCTCGCCAAGATATCAAACCGTTTTTGGATAAGTACGGTCCCTCTACGTATGGGATACGTTAATTATTTACTAAAAAATCTAAATTCAAACATCTGAAATGAAAACAAGAAAAAATCAATAACGTTAAACTAATAGTAAGTCAGTGATAAGGTTTGCAACACAAATGCACAGCTGACTGAGGGATGAAGTGCTACACGGAGCAAAGACAAAAAGAGGAAAAGAATTAATCAGCTGTATATCACCCGTTATTCGTAACCATAAACACAAGTGGTTCTACAGTCTGGCGACTGCCTTATCAAAACAAGAAAAATAAAGAAAAACGTGTTATCTGCTCTTTGCTGAACAGTTAAAAGCTGGAAGCAAAAAGGAGTTTTAAAAGAAATGCGTTGCTTTCCTGAAAGAAAATTCGTATCAATGTAGTTTTTTTTTTTAATGAAGTGAACCTCACTGAACATCTGTTTTAATTCCTGCTCTCTGTATAACTTCTACGTAATTGTAGTCCACCGGTAAGGTTAGGTGCGATTAATGGGATACACGTAGGCTCCCAATATGTTGAATTGAAGTAATAATGTAACCAAGGATCTCCTAAATAAAGAGATAACAAACGGGTGGTTGATAAGTTATTAACCTGTAAAGGAGTTGAATTATTCTCATCGGACTTGTCATTTTCGGAGTTTGGCAAGTTGACTTCTCCACTAGGGGAAAAAAAGATTGGTTCTTGAATTTCATTAACAGGTGACAAATTAAGGTCATGCAAAAGATCTTCTGGTAGTTGGCGACGTGCCAAAGCCATCCAAATTTCACGGGTTTCAGGGGTAGGTTCCCATAACTTAGTCCTGTCTATCGAATGAAGTCCTAAATATTCACCTGTAGAAGGGTCAACAACTTCAACAACACGGTCATTAATGACCTTAACACATAAAAGGGGTCCTCGGTACAAATCAAAAAATTTTGATATTTCACCTTTCAATAGACTACTGACGTTACGCTGTTTGAGAAAAATTAAACTTCCTCGTTTTAAACGTCGCCGCTGTTGTTGACTATCGTTCCATCGTGCGTTCCTTTTTTCAATGATGGCTTTTCGTCGGTGGTCTGCCATAAGTAATTTATTCGACCAACTAATCCCGTCTTCCTTATCAAAATCTTCAGACACCTGTAAACCAAAATGCTTAAAAATGGGACGAGAGAAATGAATATTAAGATACAAACTTGCTGGTGAAACACCAAGACTTTCAACGATGGAGTAGTGATGTAACAGAACTGCTTGCGTCAGGTTCTCGGCCCATTTATTATGTGACTGACAACATAATAACCTAAGGGTAGAGACAAGAATTTTATTAGAGTGTTCTGTGATGTTACTCATGGGGTGATACGGTGTTGTATGATGGACTTTAATATTGTACTCTTGCATTTTAGATAGAAACTTTTTCCTATGAAACACTGCAGCGTTATCTGTCAGCACTGCCTGAACGATACCTAAATGTAGCATGTATATATCAAATAAACACTTGATGACTGAAGTAGCAGTGGCGTTCTTCAAGGGGTAAGCTGTACAATATTGAGTAAACACATCAACAGTAACCAGTGCGAAGCGCGCACCATTTTTGCCTGATGGGTATGGGCCTAAAAAATCAAGGGCTAATAAAGCTCGAGGTTCTGAATAAGGATTAGTGGACAAGAAACGAGCTGGTGGGTGGTGATCGGATTTAAATTGCATACATTTCACGCAATCCTTTAAATGTTTCTTCACATCTGATCTCATTTTGCTCCAATAAAATGATTTTGAGATGATCCGAAGCGTTTTGTCTACTCCCGGGTGATCTAAATCGTCATGGTAAGCTGTGAGAACGTTATTCGCTAATGACCTGGGAATGCAAATTTTATATGAATCTGGGAAATGAAAATCTCTGTATAAAAGAATACCATTATCGAGTTTGAAAAATTTTTCCCAATTGCGTGAATTCCTTGAAAGTTCTTTTATTTCGTCGCTTGCTAAAAAAGAAATAATGGGAAAATAATCAGGATCTTCCTTTTGCGCGTTCTGTAATTCTTCAACTGAAATATTTTTGATTTTGTCTTGAATAGCCTGTAAAAGATGAACACGTTTAGTTGGTAATTCTTTGGAAGGGAAGAGACGTGAAAGCGCATCTGCACAAAGGTTCTCGGAACCTTTCTGGAAACGTATTTCGTACTCCAGCTGCTGTAATTCCAGGGACCATCTAAGAAGACGAGTGTTCCAAGGCTTGGTTTTATCCAACCAACTGAGATTTTTATGATCTGTAATAAAAATAACATGGTGACCAATTAGCAGTTGACGCCATTTTCGGACCGCAAATACGATTGCAAGACATTCGATCTCACTCACACTATAGCGAGACTCAGCGGGTGTTAAAGTCCGACTAGCGAACTGGATTACCTTTTTCTGTCCATCACTGTACTGATATAAGACTGCACTGACTCCCAAGCGGGATGCATCCGATTCTAAGTAATAAGGTAAATTCAAGTCAGGGTGTGACAAGAGAACATCTTTACAAATATCGTCTTTAACTTGTTGAAAAGATTGTTCGTGTTCTTCAAGCCATTGACACCGTTTTCCCTTTTTGAGAAGCTGAAAAAGAGGCTTCATTTTTTCTGAGAAATGAGGAATAAAATTTCGTGACCAATTAAAGAGACCAATTACAGATTGTAAAGATTTAATATTGGTGGGTCTGGGTAAGTTACGAACCGCTTCTATGGTTTTTGGATCTTTCTTGATGCCTTCGGGAGTAATCCAGAAACCTAGAAAAGATATTGAATTAGTGCAAAACGAACATTTTTCAATGTTAAGAGTAAGGTTGTGTTCTCTAAACTTTTCAAAGATTTGTCTCAGCAATGAAAGATGTTCTTCGAAACTATCTGTAAAGCAGGCCAAATCGTCAATGTATCGTAAGATTTTAGCATGTAACTCTGGTCCCAATACTTTTTGGAGCATACTGTTTAAAACACTGCTACCATTTTTGTAACCAAAACATGTGACTCGATATTGGTAATGCTGGCCTTCGAAATTGAATGCTGTGTATTCCTGGGACTTAGGAGTAAGCAAGGCTTGATTATAGCTACTTACAAGATCCAGGGAGCTAAGGAAAGGTTTACATTTTACTTTTAATAATAAGTCCTGTATGCCCTCAGATTTTGTTTGGCGAAGTTCCACAAACCGGTTCGGCAAGCGAAGATCAACACATATTCTTGGTTTCCCGTTTTTCTTGGGAACTACAAGGATAGGATTGCTGTGAACAGAATTTGAATGACAAATTAATCCTAATTCTAATAACTTATGAATCTCATCTCGTACATCTTGGAGATACTTATGAGGGATGGGATATTGTTTACGTACCAGTGGCTTGTCAGTTTTCACCTCCATCTCATAAACGAAGTCTTTACAGAGACCTGGATAATTCGTAAAAATATCCCTATATTGTGACAAAAGAGAGTATAATTGTTTTTTCTGTCGATTGTTTAAATTAAAAGTGCGGTTAACAGCATCTCTAATCTGTTCGTCTGTAGCACATTGTTTTACAAAAGTGGCAGCTGAAATGGAAAAATTGTTATCTATCGTATCTCTCTCTTCATCTTCGGAGATTTCCTGAAAGTCAAAATTTTCTGGTAAAAGATTAATAATGGTTTTCAAATTATTATATTCCATGGAAATCGTACCATCCGAAAGATTGATTTGGCTTCTCAAAGCAGTAAGTGCATCAAGTCGTAAAATAAGATCTTGATTGAGAGATTCTGTAACATAAACTTTTACATAAACAGAAATATTATCAATTTGAATAGTGACTAATGTGTAACCTCTTACTTTTCTTCTGGTTGACCCACTGAAATCCACTAAAAGTACATCATCAGCTGGAGTGAGTTTGGGTGACATCACATCTGCGCTAATGCGTTTCCAAAGCGCTAAAGACATGAGGCACGTATCGGAGCCTGTGTCCGCCAAACATTCAACTTCAGTATTACAAACTAAAACTTTAAGTTTAGCAGAGATAGGGTTGGGTTGCGCATTAATATAATGGTCTAGACAGTCTGTGTCCGATTCACAGTCACTTCTAGCTAAATCAGGATTATTTACACTACAAATGTGAGTATGCGATACCAGAAAATGCTTAGTTGGACCTACAGTGGGATAGTATGTATTGGCCGGTACCCGGTCCTCAGTACCGCCTTCTAATTGTTTTCCGAGTGGCCAGAATTCCATTCATTACGTCGGTTTGACCGGTTTGAGTTGTTCCAATTGTTATGATTTTGCCTATTGTTGTTATTTCTACTATTATTATTCCTCCTTTCATTATTGGTACTATTGTTTCGCCGATTCCTAGAATTATTGTTCTTTCGTTCAGGTCTAGTGTTAGAATTATCGCGCGAGTTGCGATTCCTGTTCCGTTCCTCACTATTTCTCTGATCACGTGATCTCGAGGGTCGGTTCCTATTATTTCTACTATTGTCATGTCGCGTACGACCTCGGTTCTGATTCCTATCAATTCTCATATTATTTACACGCTGATCCTGGTACCTTTGATTATTACTCTTATTATACGAAAAATTTCGTTGGTTACTTTGGAAACTGAAATTTTGATTACCATTATAATTATTACCCTGCTTGTATCTTTCTTCTCTACGACTTTGCTGAGCATGTAAAGTTTCTAATTTTTGAATTGCGGCCAAAAACTCCCGGATATTATTACATGAATGAAGAAAGAGTTCAGTTTTAAATCTATTAGGCAAAGTCTGTATTACATCTGTAAGTATGAGAAATTCAGGCAATTGCGGTGTCAATTCACGAAGTTTATTAAATTGATCTAGCGCGAAATCATGTACGGAACTATGTACCTTGGGATCGAACCTAGTACTCTTACAGGTTGATAGCCTGTGTTGTACTGTAGCTTTTCCCGCGAAAGCTTCAATAAGTGCCTGTTTCATTTGCTCATAGTTAGTAAAGTCGTCTTTCCTGATATTGTACCAACTTAACGAAACTCCTTGCAACAAATGTGGAATGAGTTTAAACAGAGCTTTATCAGAAAGGTTGGCTAATTGAGCTGTAAGCTCTAGCTTTTGCAAATAATTGTGAATTGATTCACTGGTAGGATCACCCTGAAATTTAGGAAAACACTGTATTTCCTTAAGCATGACATCGTCTTTTAATTTCGTATTTTTTCTCTGGCGATTAGTGAAAGTTACATTTTTGTCGCGCTTGCGCCTTCGGTCACATACAACCTTGATTTCTGAATCATCACTTGCACTGTCACTACTACTGGTGTTCTTACACTCCGAATAAGCCGAATCACTATAATGCCTAACTTGTCTAGGAGTATCTGTTTCTACTCGGGATTCGAATTCTGACGCTCTATTTTCGGTACTTTCTACTCTCTGGGCGAGCTCTACCATATCACGCCTAATTTCTTTTATGTTCTTATCTATTGCCCGTATTTCGGCGCGACATTCTGCGTTAGATTCATTTTTTACCTTCATATTGTAATCTATCAGTTTCGCCTCTTCATATACCATTTTAATGTCTTTACCTTGCCTTTCCACGCGTTCAGAAATTTCCTCAATACGGCCATGCATCTCATCTAATTTATCGATTGTATCTATATGTAAACTAACGCAGCGTTCCTTATTAGCCTGACACACATCTCGGGCTGATTCCAACTGCCCTTGGAGGGATTGTGTGTAATCGTCCAAGCCTCCTAAACGATTCTGAATTTTACAGACTTTTGTTTCTATTTGTACTACACGATGGCATGTTTCTTCAGTCTGTTGCCTAACTTCGACGCTGGTCTGTGTGGCGAGTTCGATTGCCTGTTTAGTACTATGACTGACTTCGTGAAGCTGGTCATGAATCTTAAGTGTGATGCCATCGTATTTTTGTTCGAGGATTTCGTTCCTTCGTTTACTTTCGGCCTCCACATTCCTAATACTTTGTTCTAATCTTTGGTTATTTTCGCGACATTCCCTTTGTACAGCGTCTAACTTCTGACCTAACTCACTCTTTAGATCTTTTTCTAATCTAGCTAGGTTTTCTTTATTCTCAGCACGGGACTCTTTACTTTCTTTCTCTAATCTAGCAAAATTCTCATCGTTTTTATCTACTTTTTGTTCTAATCTATCAAAATTCTCTTTAAAAAGTGAACTTATCTTAGTAATCATATCTACTTCCTGTGCCATCTTGGACAAAAATAAACTTGAAAAAACATACAATTAGAATAAAATATAATGTCACAAGCTATGATTAAAATCACCTGAAAGAGATTTTTTTAAAATTCCTGGTACTGAGCTGAAAAAAATGGTATATTAAAATATTAATCTTATAAGTATTCGAGCACCAACGGTCTCGATTCGGGTCGTTAGTTCGGGCGTCATTTATTTGTAATCAACCGAAGTTCAAGTCGCTGTTCGTGGCTCGTGGTACTACCAATAAGTATCTTCCTGATACTTTAACTTACCTGGACAGGACGATGAAGGACCTCTCCGAGAAAAGGTTACAAACTGTTTTCAAATTGCCCATCAGTCTCAATAATATGAGCATTAGGCGCCGAGAGGTTTGGGTGTCTCGTCTCGAAAACCTCACGGACGATCAGACGGTCATCCAGACCATAACGCACACAAACATCACTCATACAAACAACGAAAACACACTGGGTTAAATGACACTATACTTATTTATTAGAACACTATTTTGAAAAAAAAATAACGAAGAGAAATGAATACAACACTGGACACTAATAAATTTTGCCGCTGAAATTACGCTTTGCCCTTTTCGGGAAATATAGCCCTTTATATATATATGATTATAATTCAGATATCACTATAAATACTTCGCTCACACCATTAACACACTTGGGGAATTCACACTGGGGAAACGTTGTCGGGATCGTCTTACGATGAATCCAGTTGTTACGCCGAACAGTCCTACAGCGTAAAGGTGAATCTTCAGCAAACACACAAAAGAAGATCTCCACAGTGGAATACTGATATTGGAGGGCGCGTATATAACATTTTAAACGCACAAGGTCTGAGGACCTGGGATTTCACTGATTGGGGCTAGCCGTAAGAAATCTTCCTTCACCGGCTAAATAGCTTGTGCCCCTTAACACAACTTATGTTTGAAGCTCGACGCGAGATGAGTGGTTACGGCTTCCAGACCTAGAGTCAAACTCCTCGAGAATCCAAGCTCAAGCTACGGGTTGCAATGGTCAATGGAAAAGTGTTGGCAGTTCATTTCAAAAATCACTGTTAACTCACCTGTATGCACATACAAACAGAATACAGAAAACAATTTCTGTTAATTTTAGTCAACTGCCCATAATGCACTAGACACGGCGATAACACTGAAATGGTTAGTCACTAGCTGAAATGTTCTCACTAAAAGCAACGTTTTAAATATATATATGAAAAAATGATGAAAGACTTCTTTGTCCAATTGTGTGGGAAAGAAGCAATTCCCACCAAAGAAAGAACCTATATGCGTTGCAGAATAAAGTATAAATCGAAAATAATAATCACTGTCTTCACGAAATATACAGGGCGTCCACAAAAAATACTTCTATAACCTGGTGGCGGTTATAATTTCACACTAGTCCACAACGGCAAGGAAGTGTACGTTTATAGGTTCATTTAACCAAGCATTGACATCTCCTGTAACAGCAATTATTTGCGGCGAATTCACTTCAGAACTAGAAATTGATTTCCAAAGAAAAATATATATTGATTAACATGTTAAATACACTCCATCTTTATGAGACGTTACAACAAAATCTGTCTAACGATCCTTTTGTGGGTGTATACGCTGCAGATCAATTTCCATGTTTTATTCGCACATTTCCTGCTGTGATAATTATAAACACTGATTCTAGTGATAAACCAGGTGAACACTGGGTTGCTATTTATATTTCAATATAGGAGGTGGGTGAATATTTCGATAGTTACGGTCTTCTACCGTATATATCATATCATATAAGGTTTCTAAAACGTAACTGCTTATTTTATACATGGAACAATAAACGAATTCAAGATGATTTATCTCAATTTTGTGGTCATTTGTGTTTTCTGTATTTAGCATGATGTGCGTCTGGTTATACATTACAGCATTTCTTAAATAAATAAATTCTGAATTTCCACCGTTGATGCTAATGACTTTATCCTTTATTCATTTATGGTCACTGGAGAGTGATTAAGTTCTCCGTAAACCATATGTGTGGGGGGTGTCGATCACTAGAGCGGGATTAAGTTTTCCGTAAACCATGTGTTGAGTTGATTTTGAGATATACGTCCCGTTCAGCAGAGAGGCTACATGAGACGTGGACCTATTGATTAACGTGGAATCCGAACCGGAATCGAACCCGGGTCTCCCACGCCAAAGGCGCGTACACTAACCGCTTAGCCACGGAGGAGCTCTCGTAAACCATGTGTGTGCTGGTCACTGGAACTTAATTAAGTTCTCCGTAAACCATGAGTATGTGGATGTGTGCGTCTGTGTGTGAATAATCAGACTGATGCTATATTGTTAAACCGTGTTGTTATTCTTTTATTCTCTGCTCTACTATGTTGTCGCTTTCTTTTTTCACATCAAAATAGTGCTCGTAAAAGAGAACGAGTATACCCCTGATGTTATATAATAGGTAAAAAAAAAAAACACTACCGGCAGTGTCATGGTCGGTCTGCTATTTTTATAGTCTTGCTGTTGCGTGTAATTCGAACTGTAATGTTTCGACGCATGTGTCGTCCGGTGGTGTTCATGGTCGTAAAAGGTTACAGCCTTTCTGCTTTTCATACTGTTGAGTATACTGCTCACGAACCGGTACAGGTAGTGGAACTTGAGTCGGAACCGGAAACGGAATCGAAACTGGAACAGGAACCGGAAATGGAGCATGAACCGGAACAGTTTGCGCATGCGCAGTATTTCAAGAAACACCCTTAAATGTCACCACCCTACTGTCCGAAAAAATCATGAACTATTAGAGTTAGGGTTAATTTGCCACTCCAATTCTGTTCATAGTAACCCTATATTAGGTATACCAAACAACGGTAAGCCGCGGGTATGCATCAATCTGCAATTGTCAAACAAGTATATTGTATTTCAACAAACAAAATTGAATTTTATACAAAACCTGTTACTAAAAGTAGGGTGTAAACCATTTCTAAGATCCCTTGATTTAGTAAGTAGTTATAATCAAACATTACTTACTCGTAAACCGAAGGAATACACAGCATTTAATTTTAAAGACCAACATTATCATCATCATGAAATGTGCTTTAAACATAAAAATAGTAATAATGTATTAAACAGTATGTTGCAAAAAGTATTGGGACATAAAATACACGCCATAATTGGGACATAAAATATTGAAATACGTCAACTATCTCGCTTGTTTTACTAATACTTTTAGAAAACATCTTCAGTTATTAAAACAATTTTTTTAAACATTTAAAAAATAATCTTACTTTCAACATTTAAAAAATATTTATTTTATACAGCTTCCATTCTTTCTCAGGTTTTCTCATTACCTCTAAAGAGATCAAAAAATACTCCAAAAGTGTAAACGAAATACGCAATCTACCCTAAACTACTAATATAATCTGTCTACACTCCATTATAAATCTTGCCAATTAGTCTCATTCTTTACTTTCTCATTTTTCAGAAAATATGAAACCACTTATCAAACTTCTTAGAAAAGTAAAAAAATGGCGTTTAAAAGCTATCCACAAAAACGCATTTCATCAAATTAAATCCAACAGATGTAAAATTGTTCTTTCGTCACATCCAAACTTTAACTAATCCTACTATATTAAGTCAAATGCCTCTGAACTCAAAATCAATGCAAGTATTTATCAGTGTATAGGGAAACAAAAAATTAATCTAAATCATTAATAGCACACCAAAATCCCAGTATAATGTCAGTAAATTAAAACATCTGGCAATAATTTTCGCTATTCGAAAATGACGCCAACTATTAATCGGTCATCATGTCATCTTTATTAGAAACCACTAAAATCTCTGCTTGTTGGACAAAGCTAAACCATAAAACACCCGTAATTTACGATAAAATATCAAATTACAACAGCTAAATTATAAAATTCGTTACCAAAAATATCTATGCCGACGCACTTTTCCATTTATTTTGCTCTAACAATTTACCTACTAAACGTGTTGACTTTTTACAGGTCACTCAAAATAAAATCCTTAAAATATTACCTAAAAAACTTTAGCGCTTACAGCATAAAAGTTTTAATTATTTATCTATTATTTCTTGTTAAAAGGTCAAATAACGAAAAATTTACCTCAAAATTCTAAATCCTCGTCAAAATTCTTTAAATTAAGCAATGGCATTTTATTATATAAAAATTTTAAATTCTCCGATTCATGAAAAATTTGTATCCCTAGGTCTTTAATGGAAAAGGTAATAGTTGCTTACCATGATCAATTTCATCACCCAAGTACTAACAAAACAATAGGAAATCTTTTCAAAGTCGTTTTATTGGAGCAAAATAAACTAGCACATCAAAAATTGCATCAAATTCATAAAATTAAAAAAAATTAACAACCAACTGCTCGTTTGTTGTCTACTAATGCTTATTCGCACACTAAGACATTATTAAAATTAAATTTTCTTGAACATTATCCACAAAAATGGCGTACATTAATTATGGTAAGTGTGTTCACTAAATACAGTACAGCTTATCCATTAAAATCTGTCACAGCTACCGCAGTTCTTAAATATTTGACATTTATCTGCATCATCTAAATGCAATATTTATTAACGCTCCAATATTTCACAGTAAAACATTTCTATCAAAAATTAAAAAATATAATACAGTAGGATGTCGATAATCCGAACGTCAAAAATTCGAACTTGGTCCCTTCAAGCTTTTTACATTTTGTCTTAGCTTTTTACATTTCGTGCTAGCGATTAACAAACCATTGGGTTGTCCGTCGGCGTTGTGTGACGTCAGTGTTTTTACAAAAGCTTTGTCATACATATTTTTATTTTTCATTTTCTCTTAGCCATATACAAGTTAAGTTTTAAGTGTGAGTTACAAGCACAATGTAATTTAGTGTACAAGCAAGTTTTCAGAAGCATTAAATGTAAGTAGCCTTACGTACGGTATTGTAATTATTGTATGTATTGTACAGCCACTGTATTAATAAAAGAGCATACCCTACAGTATATTTAAGGCTAAATGGCATTTTCTTGATCATTTTCGAAAATCGGAACAATTTGAAAATCCGAACTACCTGCGGTCCCAATTAGTTCGGATTTTCGACTTCCTACTCTATTAAAATACATCACACTACACTCTATCACGCTCAATCTAATATTATAAAACAATCTAATTAGAGAACTATCTACTCTTAGGTTGTTATGCAGTCAAGCACACAAGCAATGGTCCAAAAACTTAACCCAGCCAGTTTCATTACATATTTACTCTATTACAAGTTCTCCTACAAGTATACATCTTAATATTCATTTTTCGCGTCCCATTTTTAAACATTTTGGCTTACTGGTCTCAAAAAGTTTTAACAAGAAATGGTATTAATTGGTCAAACAAACTCCATATGGCAAACCTCCACAAAAAGTCAATTATTAAAAGAAAAACAAGCGTAAAAATCAAACCCAACTACAACGTCGTTTGATACCCCAAGGTAACTTAGTGTTTCTACAACAGCAAAATCTTAATAATTTACTATAAAACGAATCTCAAAATTTGTCAACATTTACCGAGGCCCTTTAATTTGCATAAAAGCCCTTCATAACCGTGTCGTTAACCTTATTAATCCCATAACAAGTAAATAAGTAAAATTACATTCTATAAACGAAAACAAACTAAAATCCTGAAACCTGTAAAACTTAGTTAACTTTAGCAAAAAGGCAGCTAAAAAAACACCTTTTACAAAATTTAAATTTAGTGACTCTTAACACCCCAAATAATCTTATTTCTCTTACTCCTAGAAAATATTTGACTTATCAAAAGTTATGTAAAAACAAAAAATAGCATAAACAATTACCCAAAAACTAATTCCCAAGTAAATCAAATTCAAACAAAAAACTTAACATTTACTCGTTTATTATAATTACATTTAGGTAATCCTTTGTTGAAGTATTATCTCAACGTCTTACTGGCAGTCTTCATTTGTCAAGCATATTGTCCAAATTTAACTGAAGGACTTTTTATTTTAAAAAGCCTGTTCTAATAAAGACAAATTGAACAAACTTATTATTAAGTTTTCTTTCTTAAAACTCACGGATATAATTAATTGTATTTAAAAATATTTAAATTTTAGATTTACACTTGTCTTACCGAAAGGTCATTTTAACTAAAGCATGTTACTTTAAATGTACAAAATGGATATTTTTAAAAGATTATGGTTTAAATGTCTTTAATATAATATATTAATATTCTATAATTAAATTCAACAGTCAGTGTAAACTACTAAATCTTTAAGTATTTTAAGTTAAAATTTTATGTAGTTTTTCTTTATTATAAGAACAAAAAACTATGAATTCAAAACTTAAGGTAGTATCTTTCGGTTGCCGTGGTTAACGTAACTAAACATTTTTTAAAATCTATCCTAACTGTTGGAGTTTCTTATTAACGTTTTTTTGCTTCTTTAATATTATAATGCAACCGATCGCTCGGAAAGTTATTTTATGATATATTAACAAGAATATGTTTACATTTATTTTCCAAGCTGTATTCTAGGCAGACATGGCGTCGTAAACCACGAAATACTTATACTTCTCCAATAATTAACCCATCATTCAATAATTGTTAAAAATATTTCCCCCCTTCTTCATGTACACATTAAAATTTCATTGCAAGTTGTGTATTTATATTTTGTATTTCAAGCATAATTTTCTTTGTATATTAAATATTAAAAATTAATAATGTTCCATTGCATTAATATTATGTTGTATTTCATACGTTCGTAAATATTTCAGCATTTGTAAATTTTATAGTACGTATTAATTCCATTTTCACGAATTAACAGGTTTCTATCAAAATCTAGAATATTTTTATGTAACCGCTATTTTAAGTTTTCAAAATATTTTTCTTAGGACATTTTATTCCACGTATTTTAAAATTATATTTATGTGCATTGTAATATATATTTAAACAATGTTTTATTATATAATCAAAAATTATAACTATTGTTTATTTAATAAAACAAAAACGCATCCAACTTTACAAACTAATTATTTCTATCATGCCAGCTAACTTTTAATAATTTCTGTCAATGCCAAAATCTTAAAATTTATCAACGTTAAATAATATTAATGTTAATATTCTTGTCAGATTAAAATCTTGTCAATAACCATTTCTTTAAATGTACAGCTATAAAGTTAATAATATTGTTCAAATAATGTTGCTAAAATCTTTATTCTATTCTAGTTGAGTTGATTTTACGTTTAACGTCCCTTTTCAGCAGCGAGGCTATATGAGAGTTGGTCCTACTGATTAACGTGGAATCCGAACCACATGAGCTTCCCGGGAATCGAACCCGGGATTCCCGCGCCAAAGACGCGTATGCTAACCGCCTAGCCACGAAGGAGCTCTTATACTATTTTAGTGCTTTAGTGTTTTAACCCACGGCGTCCTATTTTCACTAATAATAAATATTTCAAACATATTTACGTGTTTTATCTTCTTTTTGTTATTTTAAATAATTACTTGTTATGCTTCTATTCGTAATCAACGCAATAAATTGCTAATGGAACTTTTTCTTACGCGTACGTTGGCCCATAGGCTGAAATGACAAATATGTACATGTTATAATAAATGTACAGTGGGCCGCAGAAATTCTTGACGTAAAAAAGTCCGCGAGATTGGCAACCCAACTAACGCCTGCTCCGAGATTAATTACGCCTGGTAGTAGCTAGCACAGCAGACTGAAATTGCTCCCAACTGTTAAAAGCACAAATCGTAAAGAGTTTTTTTTCTTTGCAGAACTGGAGCGAAACGCTGGCTGACGAAATGACAAAAGGGAGTCTTTGGATACTTGTACTCACAGTAAACTGCACAATACCAAAAAGTATACGGACACAAGAAGCGCCGATGAGAAGATAACAATCAGGGGACATAAATAATCTTATAACTAACACAAATGAGGGATTATAAACAAGTTAAGTTACTTCAAATGGCTATATTTATATGCGTATCTAATAATATACGGATAGATTATGTGGTATAGGTAATAGATTATTTTTAACTAAACACAACGCCTTGCGCTGAGTTTCGAAAGTAATAACAATAGTTCTACCTGTAAATCAATTAAAATATAGAACGATCACTCGGGGAAGAGCCCAGCCTCCAATGAAATTTTGGGGTTCTAACAGGGCCTGAGTTCATTGGTTTCGGCGCCACTGATTGATACATAATACTGCTTCGAAAGAAGAAGTTATCCGATTTCATTATTCGTTAAATGACTTTTGAGAAAACTAAATATTGGTATGCAGTAATTTATTTGTAAATATTAAAAATTCAAAACTCGATAACACTGAAACGAGTTGGAGTACTTATCCGTAATAAGCGTATTTCTCCTTAGGTTGCAAATATAACTCAAAGTTCCAGATTTGTATAGTAATTGTGAAAATTTACACATTTAGACATAAGGAGAAAAGGGGAGAACATAGCATTAATTAACAACAATTTAAAAACACACGAAATTAATAGATAATATCAAATATAGAACCATTAACAGAACGAAATCTGCAACTCATTTTCTGCTTTCATTTCTCTTCCTTTGTTTTCAGGATAACATCATCACTTAATTTCTCCACTGGAGATTATCTTCATTTAGCAGCATCCAACTGGAGCTCAGTCTTGTAAATGAAACATAGAAAAAAGTCTAAAGCAAGAGGTCACAAATCGAACCCCGATCGGAAAATTAGGAAATCTCAATGCTAACCATTCACCTAAAGCGTAACTTACTCTGTCTCGCCTAAATAAAGAGCCCTTTCTTGTCGCTCAAAACAGTAGCTTGTTTATAGTCAAATACATTGGCAAAACACAAGAATATGTAATTGAGGACTCGCAGGGCATTATATCATTGTATTCACTAAATTATCAACATTGCAATTTTTTTTAAAAGAAATACAAAAGTCCTTTATTTTGAATCAAATACTGCGAGTATAATTTACACGTAAACAGACTAAAAACGAATCAATTAATGCGTAGTAATCGTGGTTCAGTGGTCAAGGCCATCGACCACTGCGATGGGGAATTTTTTTCAATATATGGAAATATTTCCTTAAATATAAAGCTTGTTTTGAAATGTTCGAAAAAATAAAATCGACTCATTTCGTCACGTTTCAAACCTCAGTCTATCTCTTATATATGAAGACGCTAAAATGAGGAACGTTAACATTGTTTTAGATAGAACAGATTTCTGATTTGAATACCAACTTTAAACCACACGTCCAAAATGAAAATTATTTATGTTCCTGATACCTACTTCAATATACAAGTGTATATGTTGGCAAAGAGCGATACTGTGTGTGTGAGACAGATAGAAGGAAAAAGACAGAGAGAGAGAGAGTATGTGTGAGAGATAAAAACAATATATGCTTTTATTTTTACTTGCAATGTAAAAAGGTTTGTAATTCATATTCTGGATTTTTATAAAGCGAGTTGAACGCTTGAAGCGACTTAATGTTCAAAAAGCTTCTTTTTAATAATTTTTTTTATAATTAATGTCGCAAATACTCCGATGCTTTGGAATATGTGCCAAAGAAATAAATGGATGATTTTAGCAGAATAGGATCGTCTAAATCTTGCTCCTATTGATGGTATAAAACTAACGTTGAGTTGATGTTGAGTTTAACCTTCCCTTCATTAGCAAGGCAATAGGAGATGTTTACCTACTAATTAGCGTGAAATTCGAACCACATGAGCTCACAGCGGGAATCGAATGTGAAGGCATATATGTTTTATTATAGAGGAAGATATTTAACCGGGAATTTTCTAGAGAAGGAAGACCAATTGACTTACATGTAACACTTCGCAAGTGTAACACTTCGATTTTGATAAAATTTAGCACGTAGATACTACACATAAACGAATCGTGCTCTTTTACTTTCTGTGGAACAACGGTTTTAAGGCCAAAAGCCCCCACCCAAAAGTTTGAAAGTTGACGTTCGAAAGGTAAGAAGAAGTGGACCGAAGTGAATGAAATTGTGTACAAATATTGTAGACATAAGATGAGGGAATACGTGATTCGAATTTTCCTGAAAAGAATAATAATAATAATAATAATAATAATAATAATAATAATAATAATAATAATAATAATAATAATAATAATAATAATAATAATAATAATAATAATAAAACTGTTGAGTGGACCGAAGGGTTACGTGTCGGAAAGAGTGGACCGAAGCGAATGAACTTTTGTGTAGATATTATGTATGTAAAATAAGGTCTTTCGTGTACAACAAATGTCCCCATCCGATTTCTTCAAATTTGGCATATCAACAGTAAGCACAAACAGTATAGTGTATTTTATAGTATTTAGGGATGCGTCTTAACCCTTACAATGTTTTTCCGCATAAACAGAAAGACGTGTCGATTTATTTCCTATTTACTGTTGAGGTGCAAAATTTAAACAAATCGGATGCGGACACTTGGGAAACACGACAGGCCTTATTTATCATATGCAATACCTACAGACAATTTCATTTGCTTCGCTCCACTTCTTGCTGCGCTACTACGGTAAAAGTTGCTTTTCTCAGTGGCGGTCTTGGCCCCCAAAACAATATTGGGGCCAAACCCCCTCAGAAATATACTTTTGATATTTCGTAATCAACGGTTTATGTCTGTGCCCCGTCCAACTTTTTTAAAAAAGGAAAATATGCAATAGAATTCCCTCATTTTACATCTACAATATCTGTGGGCAGTTTCATTGACTTCGGTCCACTTCTTCTTGCCTTTCAGCCGTCAACTTTCAAAATTTTCGGTGTGGTCTTTTGCTCCCTAAAAACGTTTTTTGGCATAAAAATATTTTTTTGTGTATTGTCCCTACACAAAATTTCGTTGCAATTCTTCATGTCCTTCAGGCACTTTTGACATACTGTCATTCGCACTTTTGATATTTCGTGATCAAAGATTTGGAGGGATCCATGCTCGACACGACATGCGGAAACACGACAGGCCTTATTTAACATATACAATACCTACAGACAATTTCATTTACTTCGCTCCACTTCTTGCTGCGCTCCTACGGTAAAAGTTGCTTTTCTCAGTGGGGGTCTTGGCCCCCAAAACAATATTGGGGCCAAACCCCCTCAGAAATATACATTTGATATTTCGTAATCAACGGTTTAGAAGGTCTGTGCCCCGTCCAACTTTTTTATAAAAAGGAAAATACGCAACAGTATTCCCTCATTTTACGTCTACAATATCTGCGGACAGTTTCATTGACTTCGGTCCACTTCTTCTTGCCTTTGAGCCATCAACTTTCAAAATTTTGCTCCCTACAAAAGTTTTTTGGCATAAAAATATATTTATTTTTTGCGTATTGTCCCTACACAAAATTTCGTTGCAATTCTTCATGTTCTTCAGACACTTTTGACATACTGTCATTCGCACTTTTGATATTTCGTGATCAAAGATTTGGAGGGATCCATGCTCCACCCAACCGATTTTTGCAGGAAAATACGAAATACGTATTCCCTCGTTTCACGTCCACAATATCTGTGCACAATTTCATTCACTTCGGTTCACTTCTTCTTGCCTTCTGAACGTCAGGTTTCAAAATTTTGAGTGTGGGCATTTGCCCCTTAAAACTTTTGTTCCACAGAAAGTAAAAATACACGTATTCGTGTATGTGTAGTATCTACCTGCTAAAATTTTATCAAAATCGGAGTGTTACACTTGGGAAGTGTCACAAATAAGTCCATTGGTCTTCCTCCTCTAGAAAATTCCCAGTAAAATATATTTCTTTCTTGAATTGACACACCGGAAAAGCAAGCAAGAAAACGTTATGAGAATACCGATTGCACTGTGCAACAAATTTAAACTTTATTTGTGTCCTTCGAATAAAATTATGTGATTTTAACTAAATGGCAGGTGCTGAGTTCATTGGTGGCAACCAAAATGTTCCATCACGTCACGCTTTTGTTGGGCAGACCATAACACATTATACGAAATGTACATATTTATAAATATTTACTGTATAGTGTAGGATAGGAAGGCGTATTATACTAATATTAAATTTTGTTAATTTAGCCTTTAAATATTTTTTGGTCGTTTAAGTTTGTAGACATCTTCTGAAGTCTCTCTGATGATAGACCAGCAGTACTCAGTCAGCTTACCTTCAGCCCATTTTCCCCTTTAACGGTTCTAAAATATGGCAATGTCCTGATGAAACCGTTCTCCGTATTCGTCACTTAGTGCGCCGAGGTTTTGAGGGAAAGGATCAAGATGTGAGTGCAAGAAGTGTAATTTTAATGACACATGTTGCATCCCATGAGTTTGAAAAGTGCGCACCATGTCACTAACAATAGCTTCATAATTTTCAGCCTTTACATTTCCAAGAAAACCGGAAAATACCGATTTAAATTATAGCCAATCTGATTCCTCAATTACAGAGAGTTTCGTTTCAAAATCTTCATTCCGCATGACCGTTTTAGTCTGTGGACCAACAAATACTCCTTACGTTTTGTCTGACTTAAGTTTTGGAATTTCTTCTTTTCTCTGTCTAGTTGTTTAACAAAAATCATGAACCCAAATTTCATATAGAATGGTGGCAAAATTACATCTTGATGATTCACAATTTGTTTACGAGATATGTTCTTGCTGCTAGAAATGCAATCTTGTCTTTGAAGCCAGAAGTCCCCACTCATATGCCATTTGAATTTATTATATTCAATGAAGTCCAATATCGTACTCCTACTTCACACGTCTCCTTTATACGAGCCGCATATGCTACAGGAACGGATGGGTGAAAATTTCCCATATGGAGAAGCACTACCTTCAGACTTAGTTTGAAGCTGTCAGTAAATAAGCGCCATTCTGTGGGATTATGTTCATGTCTCAAAGACTGAAATAAGATATCTACATCTCTGTAATAAGCAATGCCTCCATTTTGAATAAAATAGTCTTCGAAATGACTGTCATTTTCTAAACATATTTATTTTAACATGTTGAGCTTGAGATTCCAACCTTGAAGCTTGGAGCACAACAATTCCGATTTTATTTTAGGAAGATTTAAATCTCGTTTAAGATCGTTAAGCTCTTCTTGTGTGATCAAATGATGATGCAGCTTTTTTCTGAATCAATAGTATAACATTCTTGAGCTTTAGGTACTGGAAGATCTTTACTGTGAAAAACTGGTCGAATAGCTAACATTATATTTTAATACTGAATCTCATGATTAGATTTAGAAGTCAAGCCCTTCATATCTGTCAAGAAAAGTACCAGTCAATTACATGATCCAGTAGTTCGCACCAATCATCATCATCATAGGTATTCTGCCTTTATTGGCAGGTCACTTGCCGAAGCTTAGAAGAGTCCATGCTCCACGGTCCACCGCTAACTTCTTCGTCTTCTTGTATGATATTTCTAATTTTATATCATCCATTAATTGTAATCTCTTTCGCCCCATCCCCCTCTTTCCCGCCGCCATACCCTCTAGGACGTTCCTCATGATACAATCTCTTCTTAGGCAATGTCCCAACCAGTTTCTCTTCCTCTTCCTAATAATATCTAAAAGTATTCTATTCTCACCCACCATTTCTAACACTCTCTCATTCGTTTTCCTCTCCACCCAACTAAGTCTTTCCATTCTTCTCCACCCCACATTTCGAAGGCTTCCAGCCGAATTTCATCACCTTTACGTAATGTCCACGTTTCCGCCCCATACAGTACAACACTCCACACGAAGCTTTTAATGAGTCCTTTTTTTTTCATTTCTTTATTCAAGGTTCCACAAAACAGACTTTTCTTCCTCCTAAAGGCTTCTTTTGCCATTAATATCCTTGCTTTTATTTCACGTTCTCACTTCATGTTATTACTAAGAATACTAACCAGATATCGAAACTATTCACTTGCTCTATTTTTTCTCCTCCTACGTTCATATTTGACACAGACCCCTACGTTCCAATCACCATGGCTTTTGTCTTTCTTACATTTATTTTCATCCCATATTCTTCAAAGACTTTACATTTTTTCTAACATTTTATTGATTTTCTTTTCAGATTCTGCAACAAGCGCCATATCGTCTGCAAATCTTATGCATCTAATCATTCTACCTCCTACCGAAATGCCATCATCATCATGTAAACTCTTTTTCACTATCTCTTCTAGATAGACATTACATAGTGTTGGCGACAGGCAGCATCCTTGTCGAACTCCCCTTCCAATTGCACTCTCTTCCGTCAGTTTTTTCCCTATCCTAACACTTCCTTGTTGGTTCATGTATAAATTTCTTACGAGTCTTCTATCTTTCCATTGCAACTCTATCTTCGTCAGAACTCCCAACAACAATTCCCAATTCACGCGGTCAAAAGCCATTTCTAGATCAATAAATATAACATACACCTCTTTCCCTTTTTCTACAAATCTTTCACCGATCGCCCTTAATAATCCAATTGCATTTTTTGTGCCCTTGCCTCTTCTGAACCCGAACTGCTCCTCCTAAACTTCTTTATTTGTTCTTTCATATAACCTTCTGTTCTGTATTCGGAGCAGAATTTTAGCTGCATGAGATATGAGACTAATAGTTCTATAATCCTCACATCTCTTTGGGTTTGATTTATTAGCCATCGGTATCATGGTCGTTTTCAGAAAGTCTTTTGGCCATTCTCCTGTTTCATATATTTCATTGAATAGTTGAAATAATTCTTTCTTTCCCTTGTCTCCTATATTTTTAATGAATTCGATTGGTATGTTATCTATTCAGGTTGCCTTTAAATTGCTAATCTCGGATATAGCCTTTTCAAACTCATTCCGAAGAATATTAAATCCTCTATCATCCTCGCCTACTTCATTTTCTACTTCAACATTTAAACTATACGGTCTATCCCTACTCTCATATAAGTCTTCAACGTATTCTTTCCACCTTCCTATGACCTCATTTCTCTCGCTGACTACCTTCTCATTCTTATTTTCTACTGCCATCATAATATCCCCTTGTTTCCCCCGAAATTCCATAGATTTCACCTCCTTGTACATTTCCTCATCTTTCCCAACTCTTTTTAATTCTTCTATGTTCTCTCATTTTCTTTTGTAAAACTGTTCCCTCTCTCTGTCTGTTTCTCTTCGTAATTCATTATTTGACTTTCTGTACATCTTTCTGCCCTCTTCTGTATCAACCTGTTTCCATATCTTCCTCTCCCTCATTTTCTCTAACATCTGCTCTGTAACTCATGGTTTCTTAGGAGATTTATGTTCGCGGTAACCTACTGCTTCTTGTGGAGCCTGCTGTAAGCAACGTTTAATATGTTCCCACCGTATGTTATTACCTGCACCTATTCTTAGCTCGTTTGAATATTTTTGTTCGAATTTTTTAACAAAAAGATTTCTTATTTCCTCGTTTTTCAACTTTTCAGTATTCAACACTTTGTTACCTACTTTTCTTCTGCCTACGTTTTCAGTTGAATATCTACTTCGGCCAGCACAAGATTATGATCAGAGAAAATATCAGCCCCGGGAAGGGTCTTCGCGTTCTTTAAGCTATTCCGATACCTGTCCTGAATCGTAACATAGTCTATCTGATATCTTCCGCCATCTATTGGTGATTTCCATGAATATCCTCTTCTCTTGTGCTGATTCAACCAAGTGTTCCCAATTACTAGTGAATTCTGTCTACAGAAATTCACTAGTCCCTCTCCCCTTTCATTTTTCCGCCTAAACCATATTTGCCTGCGATACTACCTTCCTGTTTTCCTCCCACAACTGCATTGAAATCTAACATTAGAATTATGCATGCACCAAATCATAGGAACGGCAAATTTCACAGAACTACACTTACCTTGTAGCCAGTTTCTCAAATTCCTGGGACATATAGTGCAATATATGTGTATGGCGAAAGACCCATAATTGTCTCCAACCCTACAACCAAGTACAGTTAATAAGCCATTTTTTAACTAAAGGTGTATGGCTGCTTTATGAGTATTAGATGTAAGTTCATCACACACCTAGCAAAAAAATCAGGTTTATTTTCACCCGCACGGCACATTGCACTCTACTGCACGTAGAGTTTAGCTCACGATTTTCTGACGCGCTTCTAATTTTTTTGCCGTCAACCGTGGAAGAGATTCGTGAGCTAAGCTTTAGCTAAACGTTTATTCAGTACTTTTTTGAAACGTAGGTGCACAGCATACAGTACCAAAAATGATACAAGGCGGCAAATCTGATCACTCCTAAAGAAACACCAGTCAGCAAATAATACAATCGAACCAAAAATTACATAAATGCTAGACCATACGGCAGCATAGTTTGGCAACATAAATCTGACTCGCTTATCACTAGATCTTAATGGGGTACTACCTGAAATGAAGTTAAAGAGTGAGAAGAAATATGAGAAACAAGCGTTTCCTCGTATAACACAGGAAAAGACTCCTACACAATAGGAGAAAATTGGAGGGATGAGGAGACCCTCTCTTTGGGCAGCGTATTTCTTCCGTAAAGAAAAGTTCGCGCTTGGATGATGTTTAAATGAGTGTATAGTGTAAGGTATATTACGAATGCAACAACTTTTATCTTAAACACATTTCTGCCCTTCCCGGATATCTAATGAATAGTGCTCGCACCTTCGGTGCATGGCGTCTCGTGTTCGATTCCCGGTAGGAGAACATTGAATGACACAGTGGCTCGGATTCTACCTTAAACTGTAGGTCCACGTCTCATATAATCTCCGTGCTGAAAACGTACGCTATTTTTTTTATAACCAAACCAAACATTAATCATATTTCATCAGCATCCTAAAAAGACATTAATTCAAAATACAAAATTTCAAACGTTTCAATTTTTAACAAAATAGGTACTTGATACATAAAAATTAATTACAGACTTGAATTTCGCATGCAAAAATACATACGAAAATCATATTTTCATTTAAAGGACAGATTTCGTGTTGCACAGTATTATCAGCCCCGTAGTCTGTGGTCAGATGGTTAGCGTAATGGAGCCTTTTTCAGAGGTCTTGAGTTGCATTCCCGCGCAAGGCAATCTCTTTATTTGTTTTCCCAATTAAGAATTTTACACATTTTAGCTTCAATTAATACTTTATTCAAGTTATACAAAATACAAATTTCGATAATGATTTTGCAAACTACCTTTATTATGTCGTACTTAGTAATAGGGTTATTATGATTAGACGTCATAGGATTATTTAAAACAAAACAAAAACATTTTTGTTGCAATTTGTATTTTCTTGCAAATTAATAAATTACGTATAAATACACTATTTTTATCGAAGATAAAATGTATGAACTTATTATTTGAGTAAAAAAGTACGCATAAAATTGTAACTTTGCGTGCAAATTGAAATTAGAATCTCTTATTCCGCAGGCCAATACGCTAACCGTATGACCACACAGCATGGACCTGACAACCCATATTTCCATAACGTTTTGGTTCCCCTCATTTACTTACGTAAGTGCTTATTTACGTGTTGTGCATAGCCCCTCCTCGAAACAAAATCCTACATGCGCCACTGTATATTGATATCACCAGATATATTATTGTTACCAAAATAGTAGGGTGGCGACACCTGGTCCCCGGTAGCTGAAAAATCGCATTTTTTCCAGGGTCTCCTGAGATCAAGGACTCAATTTTCCAGTGTCTCACGATACGCTATGACCCACGCACCGTCAACCCATGATCTTTTACGACCTCCAAGCTAGGGGTGTATTCATTCTCTTTTATAAGCACTTTTAGGGGGTGAACTCGTTCTCTTTTATGAGCATATTTTCCACCCCTATTTAAACATAACAGATAACACATAAGATTACGAACACATAGAAGAGCAGATAATACATAAGACTACGTAACACACAACAACCTCCATTTTAGGGGTGTATTCATTCTCTTTTATGATCACTTTTTCAACCCCTATTTGAACATAGCAGATAACACATAAGATTACGAACACATAGAAGAACAGATAATACGTAAGACTACGCAACATAGCATAGATTTAGACTCGTACCCTTTTATGAGCATATTTTCCAACCCCTATTTGAACATAGCAGATAACACATAAGATTACGAACACATAGAAGAGCAGAAGATTACATAACATAGCAAGGGCGTATTTGTTTTCAATTACTTAGCATAAGACTATGTAATATAGCAGAGCTAATACAAAAGTATGGCTTACTTTCCAACCCCTATTTGAACATAGTAGATAATACATAAGACTACGTAACATAGCAGGGATGTATTCGTTCTCTTTTATGAGCACTTTTTCAACCCCTATTTTAACATAGCAGATAACACATAAGATTACGAACACATAGCAGAACATAAGACTACGAAACATAGTAGGGCTGTATTCGTTTCAACCCCTATTTTAACATAGCAGAGATTACGAACACACAGCAGAGCAGAGAATACGTAAGACTACGAAACAAACCAGGGGTATATTCGTTCCCTTTTTCAACCCCTAGTTTAACTATAAACATAGTAGACAATGAATACCTATGTAACATAGCAAAGGGGGTGTACATAAGATTACGAACACACAACTGTATTCGTTCCAACCCCTATTTTAACATAACAGACAATGAGCAAAGATTACAATCGAACACCCTGAACCGTCCACCCACGGTCTACATGTTGTGTATTCATTCTCTTTGATGACTACGAACATAGCAAATTCGTTCAACCCCTATTTATACATAGCAGAGGTAATAAAAGAGTATGGCACATTTTCCAACTCCTATTTTAACATAACAAATAATAAGGGAGTTTATTCATTTCAACCACTATTTTTAGCAGGGCTCAGATGAGAACAGAAAGTGGTGGATAATCTAACACATTGAAAACTTGTTCTTTCCTATGAACAAAGCAGTCAAAAATTTTGATTTTCAAAACAGTTGAAAGCTGGGCGATTTACCAAACCCGGGTAGATTATACATTTTATGATCCTAAATCGAATACCATTAAAATTTTATTTCTATCTCTTACCGTTTTTGAGATATGACGATCCGAAGTTTTTTTTGGCAACTTGGCCCACCCTTGTCGTACAAGATTGAAACATGGGTCCATGGGTTCTTCATGTGTAAAAACGGCAAGCGGTATTATAAAGGGGAGATTTTTTCGATTATTTTTTGATATTTTTGACCGTTTTCGAGATATGGTCCATTTTATGAATTTTGGACACTCAAAATGAACTTAAACGTTTTTTTGGAGTATTTCTTGCAATGACGCTCTGAAAGTCGAAAAGCAGTGCTTCAATATGTTAAGTTTGCTCTATCTCTTACCACTTTCGAGATATGACGATCCTAAGTTTTTTTGGCAACTTGGCCCACCCTTGTCGTACAAGATTGAAACATGGTTCCATGGATTCCTCATGTGTAAAAACGGCAAGGGGTGAGGTACGGGGAGATTCTTTTGATTTTTTTTATATTTTTTACCGTTTTCGAGATATGGGACATTTTAAAAATTTTGGACACTCAAATGGACTTAGAAAATATTTAGCACATATTTTAGCCGTTTTTCGTTGGAGCCAATAGTAAATAGTTTTATTTTAGCCAATGAGATACTTGACTTGCAGATTTTGCACCACTATTTTAGCAGACACTGAATACATAAGACTACAAACACACAACTGTATTCGTTCAACCCCCTAATTTAACATAGCGGAAATGACATAAGCATGTTCTCAAACTACTGACCATCGAGAACAGAGGGTTTTCCACATTTAATAATTGGTCATCAACTATTACAAGTTTCAAAAATACTGACCATCGAGGTCAAAGGTCAAAATATTTAAACCCAATAACTTGAAAACAGCGCTTTGGATAAATTTGTGTGACCTATTCAGTTTTGTACCAAGCAGAAAAAGTGAAGAATGAATAAATTTTAGTGACTTATTTGATATTGTACTAACGAGAAAAAATCAAAACAACGCAATTTTTAACTAGCTAAGAATTTCTGTACATTTTTGGGTTATTCAAAACAAACGAAAAAATAATTTGGATGGACTAGCGAAAAATAAAGAAAAGATATGCCATTTTAGCTAGCTGAGAATTTAAAGAAACAAAGGGAACCTACTCAATTTTCTATTAGCGAGAAATGCCATTTCAACTAGCTCAAAATTAATGTACCTTTTTGTTCTAAGGTCTGCTTTAACTCTTCTTGCACTAATTAAAAAAACGAAGGAATATTGTACCAATGTGAAATGCCATTTTTCTAGACCATGTTCTAATATTTAAGCAAACGAAGGGGTGAATTTGAGTGACCTATTCAATTTTGCACCAACGAGAAATAACGGCGTATTTTAAATCATTTTGTACTAATTAAATAAACAACCAATCGGATAAATTTAACCGGCTCAGAAGTGCTATACTATTTTGTACTATTTAAATAAACGAAGGTATCAGAATTTCATTTCATTTTGTAATACTCAAATTTAGATGAAATGTTTAGTTTTGTTCGAACCAGAAAAATTTGATTGGATTATTTCCTTATGTACAGTCAGCGACAGTAGAAAATGGAGGTTGGATACATAAGAAATGATAGCTTTTTCCAGTAGCAGAATAGTTTCTCCGTATGTCTGATAGTTGAACAACCAACATGACAGCAAATACATGCGCGATAACATAACATGCCAGGATACTCCTCCATTTGGAGGAAAAATTATTACTATCTGAGAGCATCACTTACAGAAACAACCACGAGATAAATCTACAGAAATTCCAGTCACTTTAAGATCAAAGAGATAGGAATTAATGCAAAGGAAACGAAAACAATAATACACATCATACAGAGACCGAAAAAGTATGGAAAGCTAAAGAAAATGAGAAAAGAAGGAAAGGAAAGAGCAAAAGACATGGGAATAAATTAAATTTTAACACTTAAGGATAAACAGTTTCCGTCTTTCCTCCTGCCCCCTGTATCCGTCCTGGTTTTTCTCCCTTCATAGGATAAATCTCATTCAGCATCAAACGCGAACATTAGTCAGTAACTCAGTCCGAACTGAGACTCGAACCCCTGACCCTTAGCATAACAGTCAGACGCTGTAACCACTTACCTACACACGCTATAGCAAGTGTGTTTATAAACTAGCCATTACCCGCGCTATCAAACGTCGGGAGTTACCCCAGTTACACTTGAATTTTGATTTTTATTTACGGCCTTTAGCCATCTGCGGTAACAGGCCCCATGTTTTCATTAAAAGCATTTTTCTGTAGATTAAAATCAAGAATCACTTAATCTATACTCTTACTTACTGTTGTCAATATATATATATATATATATATATATATATATATATATATATATATATATATAGAGAGAGAGAGAGAGAGAGAGAGAGAGAGAGAGAGAGAGACACACAGAGAGAGAGAGAGAGAGATAGGTAGGTATATAAAAATCAGATTAATGGGGGTTAAAAGAGTGATTTCGTAACTGCGAAATTAGTGATAGCACCACTACTGACATCTGGTAGCGTTGTTACGTAACACACACATTAGAACAGAACGTGACCCACTGCAACCCCCACTCTGACTCATTCTGCTAAGTGCATTGTAGACAGCTTCTGAACACTGGTGAATTTGTCTACTTTCAAGGCATCCTTTTTCTTTTCATTTGTTTCTATTGACAAAAGAACTTCAGGCAATTTTAGATATTGGTATTTGCAACTGTAATAATAGCAATAGGACTTGTTTGAGACGCAGCCTGTGATTTCTTAGAGAAGCTAACTACTGGGAAAAATGTTTCAATCATGTGTTATATGTGAATTATTATATAAAAAAATGAATGTAACTATGTGTGCATGATCATCGTATCCAAATTGCAAAGTCAAATGAAATGATTTTTGGTATATACTTAGGCCTCAATATCAACTAGGAAGTTATCTTAAATTATATTACATATTCTAAGAGGGTCCGAATTTTTGCGAAAATTTTAGTATCTCACAAGCCGTTCAAGTTGGAGAGCTGATATTCAGTATATTAATTCTTTATCTAATATAAATAAAATAAAGAGATTGTTTGTATGATTGTCTGTCTGTCTGTCCGTGTGCGGCCTGGGAACCAGACGAGTGGACCGAGAGTTACCAAAATTTGGTCAGGGGTACCTAGCCCAGGCCCCAGATCAAGACGAAGTCGTTTTTTTAAATTTCGAACCAGGGGGTATGAGGGGGCTTTTACCGGAACCGGCTTGGGAACCAGACAAATAGACCGAGAGTTACCAAATTTTAGTCAGAAATATCTTTGTTCACGCTCCAGATCAGAGTTAAACGTTTTTCTCAAAATTCTGACTAGGGGGTCTCAGGGGGGGCGTTTATCGGGACATGTAAAAGTAGTAGAAAATTTCCGATATTAGTGTCGAATTCATAGTTCTCGCGGTCGCTGAAATTAATGGTGAAACTCTGATCACATTAACTTCCAAATTCACCTTATTCGAGCCGGGAGTCAGCGGGGAGGGGGGCGGGATACCGAATAATTTAAAAGTAATCTAAAATGACCGATATTAGTGTCCAATCCATAGTTTTCGCGGTCATTGAGATCAATGGTGACACTTCCATTAGCGAAGATTTGCAAATTCAGCTACAATTGTATGCAAGCCGGGAGTCAGCGGGGAATACTGAGAAATGTAAAAAAAATCCAAAATGACCGATTTTAGCGTCAGTTCCATAATTTTCGCAGTCGGTGAGATCAATGCTGACACTTTCATTAGCGATGATTTGCAAATTCATCTACATTGTATGCGGGTCGGGAGTCAGCGGGGAGGGAGGGGACACGAAATGCCGAGACATGTAAAAATATTCCAAAATGACCGATATTAGAGTCAAATCCATAGTTTTCGCGGCCGCTGAGATCAATGGTGACACTTTCATGAGCGATGATTTGCAAATGCAGCTACATATGTATGCGGGCCGGGAGTCAGAGGGGGAATACTCAGGCATGTAAAAATAATCCAGAATGACCGATATTAGCGTCAATTCCATAATTTTCGCAGTCGGTGAGATCAATGGTGAGACTTTCATTAGCGATGACTTGCAAATTCAGCTACAATTGTATGCGGCCGGGAGTCAGCGGGGAGGGGGGATACCGAGACATTTTAAAGTAATCCAAAATGATCGATATTAGTGTCACATCCAAAGTTTTCGCGGTCGCCGAAATGAATAATACTTCCACAAGCGTTGACTTCCAAGTACTGGCCCCATGCGAAGAACGCGTATATTCAGCTGGTATATATATATATACTTCTTTAGTTCTTTAATACCAATTATGTATGTACTTTGCCAGTATTATCTGTCAAGAAAGTAAATGTACACCTATTTTTCGAGTCTGGCATTCCTGCGCTCCATCCCTGGAGAGTATGAGAATTAAATCAATCAAATGTTTAGTGAGGGGCAAAAAGAAAAGTTTAATCTGAATAAGACATTGCAGAGGGGCACAAGCTGGGAATACGAATAGTGCATAGTGTAAATAAAGTACGACACCGAAAGAGAAAGCCAGAAACAGCTGTTAAACGCAGAAAAAAGAGACAGAATTGTCGAAGTGGGAACATAAAAGATAATTACAATAAATACACAGAAAACCAAACTTTCACCATGCCGTAATCTTGGTGTAGTGGTTAAAGTGCTGACTCACAAATGCAAAGGACGCCAGTTCGAATCTCCGGTAGGTAGTTTTTAAATTTTTTTGTTAATAATACATACAGCTCATGAGAGATGGTAAAAGAGGTCGTATTTAGTATTTCGTGGCAATTATTATTGGTAATATTTAGTACTGATAATACTTTTTGTCTTTGCGTATTGCTTTTATTCTTTTCTTCATTTCCAAAGAGAAGAATATCCGAACAAATGCCACCAAAATTCCTCTTATTTTGAATGCAAACGCCATTTGCAATTAGTAAAGAATAAAAATTGAACTTTTCGTCGTAGCTGCAAAAAAAAAAAAAAAAGAAAAACATGGAAGTGGAGGGGTTCGAATCCATACTCATGGTTATTAAAAAACAATTTCTACATGTCTTACACTTCTCGACCACGTTTCTACGTTAGCAAGTAAGAGGCTTGTGTTTAGGTTAGGCTGGTCAATACATTTTGCAAAGAGGCCCGGTTTAGTTCTGACGCAGCACAGGTGCGAGAAGGGGGCAAAACACTTTTTCTCTCTCCCTCTATGTGTCTACTTATCTATCTATCTGTAACGCTATTTGTGAATGCCATAACCACCCTAATTTTCAGCGGATTGAGACGAAACTTGGCACGAACATTAATTGTTGAAATATCTTGATGAGTTCGTTAACCAGAATAATCAGATGAAAATGTTCAAAATGGCGGCCCTTCAAACTCTCAAAAAGTTCCAAGGGAACCAAATTTCGTCCATAAATAGATATTCAGAAAGTTTGAGTAACTTTTCCTCTTTTACTGAAATATTTGTGTGCAGGGACTTATCCTCTTTAATTGAAATATTGGACCCAATTAACCGCCTAAAGAAGATTCACGCCTTTCGCTACGGTGAGGCTTTTTTTTTTTTTTTTTTTTTTGCAAAAGGAGTATTATTTTCGTATCGGAACAAGATGATTGTTAGTTATGATATGAAATTACTTGAAATGAATGATATGAAATAGTAATGATTGTAACGCCATATCTCCCTTACAAGCAAAATATTAGCAATTTATATCGAGAGAACGGGAAATTGTGTAGTGATGGGAGCAACGTTGGACAGTATGCACTCATAGTACTCAGAAAAAATAATCGATTTCAATGCAAAATGAACGAAGAATCATTGTCATGAGAAGTCATGGGGCCACGGCAGAGCCCTCTTTAGGAAAAATGTTAATAACGTATATCGAGAGAACAGGTGATCGTGTAATGAGACCAAAGGCGCATCGAAAAAATTAGGGGGGCGCCAGCCATCCTTATCTATTTTTACATAATAATATAAAATTATATTGTCCAAATACACACGCGAGTTAGCTAGTAATATTTCATATTATTATTATTATTATTATTATTATTATTATTATTATTATTATTATTATTATTATTATTATTATTATTATTATTATTATTATCAACGGCGTCTTTTCATTACGTGCGCATGTTTGACATGAAACCTAAGAGAAGATCCATCATTCGTAAAAAGATTAAGAATAGCCAGTTACTTTAACTGTGAAGGACGGCGAAAAATACGAAAAAAAGACTACCTGTAGCGATGAGGAACAATACTTTCTTTCAAATGGATAAAAAATCAAGGCGAGATAGATTCGAACTCGCATGGACGGCGCGAAAAGCCAGTGCTTTGTCCACATTTTTTTTAACTGACTCACCGAACGTGTTTCAGTAACTTATTTATTGCTAATTTTACTCGCTTGTGCTTTAACTTGCATTTTCTAATAACTTATAACGACAGGGACACGAACACAGAAACATCTACAGGATTAGTAGCAAGCTACAGGATTAGTAGCAAGTTAATATACTTAAAATATTTAAAGAAATACAAGCTGAAAAGAGCAAGTTAATATACTTAAAATACTTAAACAAGTACGAGCTAAAAATAGGAAGCATTTTCTGAAAACTGAAGAAAATTTAGATAGACAAAAACAGCCACAGGAACAACAAAGAAAACTTTGTAAAAATGAGACAAAAATTAGATAGACATGAACAGGCACAGAGTAAAAACAAGGAAAACCATGTAAAATTACAGGCAAAAATAGAAACATTTAAAATAAAATGCGATATAGGGACTGCAAAAATAACCCATAAAATAAAAGCGTTAGAAAATAAAGTAAATCGTAACATTAAAATAGTTCTAAAGGGAATTAAACGTAATACTGCAGTTATTCAACAAAATAAAGATACCATACAATTGATAGTCCATCATGTACATTCAATGGGAATGAAAGTAACTAAAAACACAAATCACTTAATGGACATATCTAAAAGAATAAAATTAACACAGGAACAAATAGAGGCTAATAATGCCATTTGTAACACTAATAAAGAAGGTTGTCTTGTATTCTATAGGAAAACCAAAGGTAATTTAAATGAAATGCACGAGAAATTTGTGGATTTTAAAAAAAAAAAACAAGTACAAATGAATGAAGGGTCACTCCAAATGTGCTAAAAAGAAATTAAACAATTAAATTACCATTTTAAAGTTAAAAGAAACAGCCTTTCAAAAACAACACTGAAATCATAGTAGCTCAGTGAGCAATAGGAACAATTAAGCACGATTTGGCATTAGTATACTAAAACGTGGAGAGTATCAAAACTAAAACATGGAAATCAAAACTAAATACTAAAAGTGACATTCATATTAAAACTAAATACAAATCTAACAGTGACTCAGCTTATACCGAACAAAGTGAAGTTAGCAGTAGCGACGAAACTGATGATAAGGTTATTAAAAATAAAAACCTCAAACAGAACAATAGGAAGGTTAAACGGAAAAGCATAAACAGCTAAACTGAAAAACCATCTTACACACAATTATTTCATATTTACCTAAGTTTAAAGGTGAATCCTGCTACTGAGTCAGTACACACATATCTTCGTAAGTTAGCATTATCTGCAAAAGTTGCTAAATTGTCAGAAAAAGCTTTAGTACAAGCCAAACTTAATTTATTTGAGGGTGTAGCCTTAAACTGATATTACAAGCGCAATGATAAATTCAAAACTATAGAAGATGTTACAAAGGCATTAACTAAATCTTTAGCTATAGACACAACGATACAGCATAAGTTATCGGCTTTTAAAGCAACCCGATTCACTCCCAAGATCCATAACTCAGTACACGCCTTTGCTTTAAAACAATTTTATAAACTTAGAAAACTGACACCACAGTTACCAAAAAACTTGATATTAACTTATACACATGTCGCCCCAGAGATTTCACAAAAAAAGTTTATTTACATTCCTTTACTAATGGCAAAAAATTTTGGCATCCATTCAGAAATTAAAAACACTGTATTTCCGAAAAAATAAAAAAACGTTTGCAGGGTGACAATTATTACAACAGGCAAAACCAATTTTTTTCAAAATTATGAGAGATCTGGTAACAATAATCAAAATATGTATTATAATCAAGAAGTCAATAACACCAAGGCTAAATAGATGGTAAATTAAACCCAAAAACAAATAATCGTAACAATAAAGATCAACAATCCCGTTCTCGCAACCAAAACACTAATTGTAAGCAAAATATTAATGATCACTCCCATAATTACAATAAACGACCAAGATGGCATAATGATAATTTTAAGGATAAAAAGAATAAACACCAAAATAACAAAGGTAAAGGCAATAAACAATTTTAGTCTCGTAACAATGACAATAAAGATGAAAATAACATAATTATAAAAGGTCAAATCATCGTAACAAACGAAACTGATTCTAAAAAAACGCTTAAAGGCTGTACTACGGGTCGAGTATCAGCCAACGTAAGTCATTTTGTTAAAGGGCTAACTAAATATTTTTATGTAACTTATACGCACATATGCATTTACAGACATACATTTAGTTAAAAGTAACTGTAAATCGAACACCAATAGTATAAACAGCTACGTTAATCCTAAACCAACCCAGATCTCTTCAAATTTTAAAGTAAAAGTTTATAACACAAATGTAAAATGTCTGAAATATGGGCTCTGATCTTTGTCGTTTATCCCTTACTTTCTAGAAACGTATCAGTGCTAACGTAACGGTACCAAAACCAACTCCAGCCAATAATATTTTCCTAGTTGATTTCAGTCGGTCCGTTAAAAAAGTAGGAGGTTACACGTTAATCACAATACAAATTAATGACATTTCCATTTACTCAAAAATATATGTCACCGAATCGCCTAACCAAAATATTATTTTAAAAAAATGCTCCTACCGCTTTAAGTAATAAAATAAATCTATCTCAGGGTTCCATCTCAATAAAGTACAACAATTTAAAAACTCTTGTCGACCATTTATCAAACCAGCATAAATTTTAAAAATCAAAATACGGAAAAGATGACAACGGATAATTTTTTTTCTATCTCTGCGTTCACATTTGATAGGCAACATGCAACGAATTCACAAATATAAGATGCTGTAAATCAAACACATAACATTAAACCACAACAAGAAACAACTAGGTTTTCTTTTATTGAATACAGGGATATTTTACTAACTATCCTGGTCTTTGTAAGGATTTTGTTTATAAAATACAAGTCAAATCAACAAATCGCTGGTCCGGAAACATTACCCCGTCCCACATATTTATATAACGTACGAAGTAAGGTGGTCACACTTGGGGGTGTTTTTGAACCAGTGCGCATGCGCAAACTGTTCCAGTTCATGTTCCAGTTCCGGTTCGAGTTCCGATTCATGTTCCAGCACCTGTTCCAGTTCCCCCGGAGCAGACTACGCGCAACTAGTAGCTTTTTACTGCTATGAACACCACACATGAACACGCATGCCCAGAAGCTTTACAATTCGAAGTACACATATCAGCAAGACTATGAACATAGCAGAACGACCATGATACTGCCGGTAGTGTTTCTTCACCTATTATATAACATCAGGGATGTACTTGTTCTCTTTCACGAGGATTGTTTGATGTGAAAAAAAGACAATGGCAACATAATAGGCTAGAGATTAAAAAAAAACATCAGCATTAGCAATATAGCATAAGTCTGGTTATTCACACACACACACACACACACACTTGGCGGAGCAGGCGCAGTTCTAATTTAGTAGAAATTACATTAATGCGCAGATAAATTGGACTTCCAATTCTAACTTCCAAATCCGATTGAACACAGCATCAGCAGCAGACTACGCAGCCATACTTAGCAGCAGAGTTTGAACATGCCACATGTTTTAACTCTGTAAAACGTAGCAGGGTTTTAATTTTTCTTTGTCGACAGTCAAAATTTAAGGGTCAAAGTACTATTAAGCAACGAATGATAGACCTGGGACAATCAGATTAGTGATCAGCGTATACGACATCCTTACTTATCGAGTGGTGTCGAATTCGAAATCTCAAATATCGAGACGGAAGTACTGTTTTTGGTTCAAGATGACCTCGTACCAACTCGGCGGTTTCAGATTCGTAATCAGCGTATACGAAACCCGTATTAATCGAGTGGTGCCGAATTGGAAATCTCAAAAATGGGGACCAGAAGTGCGATTTTAGGGTTGAAGTCCTATTGGCAATGAGTGACAGATCTGGGATAATCAAATTCATGATCACCGTATGACATCGATATTTATCTGGTGATGTCGAGTTCCAAAGCTCAGAAACCGAGAACGGAAGTGCTGTGTTTTGATTGAAGATGACCTCGTAGCGAGTCGGCGGTTTCAGATTCGTGATCAGCGTATATGGCATCCATGTAATGTTAATATTCATAATAAATTAATTCCAGGTACTGTTAATGTAATAGATTTTATATAGGATTTTCTTAGACGTCATAAGGAAAATATTCCAACAGACGTTTGGGAGCCCTTTGCTATACAATTAGCAAAATCTAATATCCTCTTAGAGTCATCGTATATCGTATATTCATAAAATAACAACTGGGGAAGAAGACGAAGAAAAGGAGGAGAATGAGAAAGAGGACAAACCACCACGTAGACGTAAATGGCATGACTATAAAATATGATGCTAGCTAGCTGCCGTTTATTGTAACTCCTCACAACCTGCTTTATTTTCAACTGCATTGGCATTATGGAAAACCGTAAAGAAATATGCAACCATTACACCGTGTGGAACAATGGTTAAAAAACAACCGACAAATACACTGCACAAGCCTGCACTAAAACAATTTCCATGTAATTACTATCTAGTGTTTAATATTCATGATCAGTGGTAAGCCGATTTAAACGATATGCAAAGTCTACAAAAATATAATGATGGGTACAGGTATATTAAGGGTACAAAAACTAGTGTCGATATTGTTAAAGCATTTAAGAAAATATTTGCATCTACGTGGCGTAAACCTCCACATCTACAAGCAATTGAGGAACAGAGTTTTTTTAACAAACCATTCCAGATGTATTTAAAAAAAGCGAAATATTTAGTTTTTCACAACAAAAAAGTCGAATATTAAGGCAAGTATAGTGGTACGTTTTAATCGCTCTGTTAAACAGCAAATGTGGAAATATGTTACATCGAAGAAGACGTACCGTTACATAGACACATTGCCCAAGTTGGTTCAGGCACACGATTCTCGTCCACATAGAGCGCATCAATTACCACCAGCCAGTATAAACCAGGATACGTTTCAGCAAGTGTTGAATAAATTAATATCGCCTCATAATAGTGTTGTTAAAGTTGCAAAATATGAAGAAGATGATACTGTGCGCATTACTAAACCAAAGCGTCGTTTCAAGAAGGTTACAAAGAAAATTGGACCGTGGAAATATGTAAAATAAAACTCGTGCAATATAAGGTGAAAAAGTGGTTTATGTTTTAGAGGATTGAAATGGTGAAGTGATTTTCGGTACATTTTACGAAGAGAAATTTCAACATGTGCCGTTACACAGTGTTTATGAAATAGATGAGATTTTAGAGGTGAAAGGTAAACGTCTGCTTGTTCGTTGGCGCGGTTACCCTGCATCATTTAGTTCATGAATTCCTGCATTGTATTTAAAGAGTGTTTTGCAAAAACAATAATACAATATTATGAAATAGTAATATATTTGCGTATATAGCGAAATGAACGACCCTTATTTTCAATATTATTCTTATCAGGCTGGTAGTGGTTATATATCGTGGTGCACCCTTCCAAGATGCGTATAATATTGGTAGTTTTCTAGGTGGTTTATTTCGTAGTGTATTTCCATTAACGAAACAAGGTGCTAAACCTCTTGGTAAAGAACTGATACGTACAAATATTTATGTAGCCCGAGATGTATTGGGTGATAATAGACCTATTGGCGAGGCTTTACAATGGCGGTGGAAGGAAGAAAAAAATATTTAAAAACATAAGTTCAAAATAAATTAAACCAGGTATTAGAGGGATGAGGTAAGAGAAAAGAAAAACTCAATTTGCTCAGACAGGTGGTAAGAGCAGCAGGGTGAAAAGAAACAGACATTTTTAATTAAAATACGGAGCAATGTAGTTTTCACCTCACTCTTCTCAGTAACAGTTCTATGGAATATTTTTCATATAATATTTTATGTTATATGACCAAATTATATCATCCTGTTGTGTTGGAGAAAGGTGTGTGGGAGACAGCGGTTGTTGAAGTACATTATAAAGCGTTATTTCAGAATGTTTTCAAATATACTCATAATATTTATTATCATTTAACGGATAAAGAAAGACTACCGCATAACTACCATTTTGGCAGGTCATTATTATCAGGTTGACGATATTCTTTAGCAAATTAATCATAAAAGCGATATATTGAACTTACATTTGAAAGTTAAAGCATCAGTAAAACGAATTGAGATTACCAGAGTGAGAAAAGGTTTGGGTGAAAACAGAAGTACGACTATCTCCCGAATTAATCCAAATAACAGGTTTTGATCATGTACAGGAAGAAAATATTACACTTGTTCATTACGCCCTTTATCCACCTAATTTACATGTATATTAAATTAGTACATGTATATTACCCGCACACATGTATATTTATAGCGATATTGTATAACCACAACTGGTAGAGAATACTGTTGCTACACTGTTACATATTATAACTACAAATATTAAAAAGTACTGTGCTATTAATGTGCATATCTTTGAAAATTCTCACGTCACTGTGCAGCGTAAACAGTTTTATCAAATTGTTATTGATTTAAGGGATAGTAAGGTAATCCACTTCCCTTCCAATATGGCGGTGTATGTGTAAAATTACACTGCTCCACAAAACTTAAGCAACCCGAGAGAACGTGGTATAAGTGACGTGTGGGGCCCATTCAACACTGGTTAGTGGCATGCACATACACAGAGACACACAGGCAAGTCGAGCACCCACTCTATCGCATAAGCAGCATCGTTGCAAGCGCGGTGAAAAACTTATGCCATGAGGCGTACACTACAGCCTAGTAGTGTCCGAGGCTCCAAGCATTGTGTTAGTGGTTCTTGTGTGGGGTACACACGTTGCAATGGCTGGTAGACGACATTTGAGTGACTATGATCGCGGGCAAACACTTGGGCGGTGGAATTCGGCCGATCGCAAGTGGAAGTGGCGCAGGAATTCAACGTGAACAAAAGTGTTGTGTCAAGGCTGTGCAATCGCTTTCAAAATGGAGGTGAAGTCAGTAGACGTCATGGAGGAGACCGTCCGAAGAAGACGTCGGCCGTCGAGTGCCGATTTCTCACAATTTCTGTCAAACGTAACCGTCAAGCTTCATGCTCTCACCTGGCCAATGAGTTGTTTCAGGCTACAGGACAACGCGTGAGTCGTGAAACTGTTCGTCGGCGACTCAATAGAGCAGGACTGTATGCAAAAAGGCCTGCGCTGTGTGTGCCATGAAACTGGAGCACAAATGTGCGCGTTACACATGGTGTCAGGAACATGTTGTATGGGGGGAACACCAGTGGGCGCGTGTCATGTTCTCCAATGAGTCGAGATTCAGCCTGTCGTCAGATTCTGATCGGACTTTAGTGTGGAGAGAGCCAGGAGCACGCTATCATCCAAACTTCATTGCTAAACTGCCCTCCTAAGGCGGTGGTTCCATTATGGTGTGGGGTGGAATTATGCTGGACGGGAAAAAGGACCTCCATACTGTGCAACATGGCACTTTGACAGCACAACGGTACCTGGATGAAATTCTCAATACACATGTGTGTAATTTCCGCGGAGCATTTGGCCCAGACTTCCTGTTCATGGATGACAATGCCCACCCACACCGTGCTCATCGTGTGTCCGAGTATCTGGAGAGCGAAGGCATTACGCGTATTGCATGGCCTGCATATTCGCCGGACTTGAATCTCATCGAGCATGTGTGGGATGCTCTTGGGCGGCGAATAGCGCAGCGCAGTTTACCAGCACACACACTCCCTGACCTGCAAACAGCTCTCCTCTAGGAGTGTGTGACAGCTTGGACTCATCGTCACAATATTTTTTGTCAATTTCAATTTTTGTATCTGAACTTTTGAGGTACCCTGTTGTTTGGACTCTAAAACCAACGGGCATTATTGGATTTAAGAAATACGTTCTGCTATGGGTGTGATATGGACTATTTTTATGCGAAAATAATACAAAAATAAAGAACTTTCTGTCTTTCTTTTTTTTTAAAAAAAAGAAAAAGAAATAAAAGAATAAAGAAGAGACATTAATTGTGAAGAAAAACTGAAAAGAAATCACTTTGAAAAGTAATAGAGATGTTTTGTATAGTGTTTTATGTATTTATACGTCAATAGTCAACTTTGTACCATTGCGCTCTTCCTCGTGGCTGGTGCCTTGCTTTCCTCGCGCCAGAAGCTAGGAAGAATTGAACGTTGCCTGAGGTGCTATCTCGCAGCACCGAAGGAATCCCAACCGTGCTTTCTGTACTGCCACGTCAACGAGTTGCTGTATGCATGTTTGAGTGGGTGTGTTTAAAATCTAAGAGGGACTTATTCTAATTGATTTCATTGCGGTTTTTGTGGTTTTTGCTTTTACGTCGCTTGTTACTGTTATCGAAATCTTTGGACTTTTTGAATCATTTTGATTATTCATCGTTTGGATTTATTTCCGATTGAGAAAAATTGTTTGCTGTAATTTTTATTGAGAAGAAAGGAAAAGAAAGCCCAGCAGTTGACGTAATTGCGGTAAGTGAAGAAATATTATTTTTGTATTTCTTTCTCTCTGCTTTTCTTTTGGGTTGTTAAGTTCTTTGCTTTTAAGTAGTGGATTTTTCATAGTTTGTGTTCAATATTCTGTTTGAGGTACTATTGACTTTGGTTTAGTTAGTTAATTTAGCGTCCCCATTGAGTTGCTTCAATTACTGTTATTTTTGGTTAATTGGTTTAAGATTGATTTAATTTAGCGTCACCATAGAGTTTCTTCAATTACTAGTATTTTTGGTTAATTGGTCTGAAGGTCTTTTTAATTTAGCGTTCCCATTGAGTTGCTTCAATTTCTAGTATTCTTGGTTAATTGATCTTTAGATTGATTTAATTTAGCGTCACCATTGAGTTGCTTCAATTGCTAATATTTTTTGCTTAATTGGCCTGAAAGTTAATTTAATTTAGCGTCTCCATTTAGTTGCTTCAATTATTGTTATTTTTGGTTAATTGGTTTAAGATTGATTTAAGTTAGCGTCCCCGTTGAGCAGCTACAATTACTGTTATTTTTGGTTAACTGGCTTAAAGATTGATTTAATTTAGCGTCACCATTTAGTTGCTTCAATTTCGACTATTTTTGTATAATTAATTGGGAGGTTAGTAGTTCTAGTTTCTCGTCTCATTTGTTTCAGTTTCAGGGTCTTTGTAATTAATTAGGTTTGAAGTTCGGTTAGTTTACTTTAGTGTCACAATTAATTCTTTTAGATTTTGAGTAATCTTCCGTTAATAGTCAATTCTGTAAAAGTTTTTTTTATTTAGCGTCCTTTTTAGTTCTTTCAGTTTTGAGTAATTTTTTCGTAGTAATTTAGTTTGTGGATAGTTTCTTTATTTAGTGTCCTATTCGGATTTTAGTTGCTAGTACTTTTGCGACGTCAGCCTAATTGTTTGAAGGTTTCTTTCATAGTTGGTACATTGGATTATTATTAAAGTTCGGTACTCTTGGTTTATTTTATCTAGTTGAATGAAGTTAGCTTTCAAATTAAAATTACTGAGGAATAAATTCGATTCAGTGCTTTAACGACATTTCTTGTTGTTGGGGTTTATTTCGTATTCAATTTGGTTTTATTTAATTGTTAAATCAACCGTCTGAATTGGTTCATTAAAAATTGTTTGTTACAATTTTTAGTCCTAATCTATATTCTTTGAACTTATAATTTATCGTTTGTTTGCAATTAATTTTCCGATTGGCGTTAGAGTAGCAAATTTTATTCCCAGTTCACGTGAGTTGTTTGATTCGAAGTTTAGCTTAGTTCCGTAAAATCTTCGGCCAGATCTAATAGTTTTCTTGGATTATCATTGTTCTCTGAAACTATTTATTGGGAGTTAGCTCAGTTCTGAAATTGTCGGATTCCTTTTTTTTCCTGGAGTTTTTTTTGAAACTTAATTATATTGCTTTAGGTTCTGTTTAGGGTCTTTCGCATATTATTGTTTGATTAATTTGTTATTGATAACGTTTCTTCTGAAAGTTCTCGATTTAGAAATAGCGTCCCAAACTAAATATTCAGGTTTGAACACCACTCACTAAAAAAAAAAAAAACTCGTTGATTAACTGTAACAATCTAGTCTCCGAATTATAGCAATTAATTATTTGATTCAAATCTGTTTGGTTCATTTAATTAACTTTTGTTGAGCTTTAAAAAAATTATATTTATAATCTAATTTGGTCGGTTGACTATTGGTTTACCTATAAACAATTCTATCAATTTATAATTTGATTAGTTGTAGAAGTCTGTGATTGACGGTGTGACCAAATTAAATCATTCTATTTAATATAAGAATTTATAATAGAGTTGTGAACTTTCAATATTTATTAATTTTTGGAACTGTTGTTATACTACGGATTGAATGAGATTTGAATCATATATAGGGTGATTAAAAAGTAATATTTGCTGTAATATTTTCTTCTGGTTTTAATGCAAACTGTTAAAGAAAATAAATTGTTAAATTGAATTTCGTTGATTTTGAATTAATATATTTGGGAGTGTAATTATTTAAGATCTTAATTCTTTAATTGTTAATTCTTGACTATAGGTAATTTACTTAAGGGATATATATTTATATATACAGAGACTGACAATTTTTCAGGAGCGCGGCTGTGATTCTTAAAGCACCCCACTGTATTGTGATTTGCCGAATCGTCCTTGCTTGTAATTCTTATTACAGAATTTTTTTGTGGGATCGTTGGACGAACTAGATGGTTTTTCACTTTTAAGCGCGGGAGCGTTACAAGTGGCGCCATCTGCCACAAGACTTGATCAAGACACTGATTTGCAGCATGGAGGCCAGATGTCATGCCTGTATAGCTGCTCGTGGTGGTTACATGCCATATTGACTGCCTATGCCCTCGCACAACCCAGCTTCACCTGTTGAGGTATCGTAGTGCTGAACTTTTTGGTCCCCTGTACATCCTAACTGTATTGTTCGTCTTCACTTGTGTTGCATTGTGCATCTGGACCGTCTGTTTGTACATTATACTTGGTGCAGTGATCGTGCCGTTTTATTTTCCGCCACTTTCTTCGAGTTGCTTAAGTTTTGTGGAGCAGTGTACATTTTCGACGTCGTGCTTAATAATAAGTTTTCTAAAATAAGCCAATTAAAATATTAGTAAGAAAAGTGCAGTTTGAGTGTACGAAATCAGAATTAGATTTATTTGCGTGTTTGAACGCTCAAACAAGTATTATAGGTACAACAATTGTGCCATATAAATCGGTGGCATCATTATCTGATAATGCTCGAATTGAGTTTGTAGGCCCCGTCACGGAGACTACACTATGTTACATGTTGAAGGTAAAGCTGATGATTCAAATTTCACTTCTGCCGATAAGAAAATTGGACCTGTAATGATTTTCTCAGTGCAATGTTCAGTGAGGTATAAATATATCTGAATAATCAACTTATATCCTACCCCTCGCATATATATCCATATCGATCCTGTATAGAAAAACTATTAAATTATAATGCCAATGCAAAAACAACACATCTTCAGACTGCTATGTGGTTTAAAGATACCGCAGGTGATATGGATAGTGTGGCCGATAGTAATGTGAGATTTAAACAACGTCATCTTCTCATTGGGTTAAGTCAATCATTTGAATTATGGGTTATATTCACGGTGATATATTCAATCAAGGACAATTTCTATTGAATGGTGTACACCTGCGTATTAAGCTAATTCCAGCCAAAGCGTCTTTCTGTCTAATGGGCGAAACTGGTGCTGAGGGAAAAGTTACAATTACAGGTGCAACACTGCTGGTGAAAAAGGTTGCTGTATACCCAGCTGTAAAAACAGCACAAAATAAAGTATTATAGAATCCAAAATTAAGAGTGAAATATTCTATAACAAAGGTGCAGGTAAAAACAGAAACTCTACCGCGGGGTATTATGGATAGCACACTTCGGATTTGTTTTCTGGAATAGTGCCTAAACGTATTATTATTGGTTTTGTTACTAATGCTGATTTTAACTGTACTTATACGCCAAATCCTTCTAATTTTAAGCATTTTAGTATGAACTCTTTCTCATTGTATGTTCACGGAATGCCTGTTCAATCCAAACCGGTACAGCCAGATTTTAATAATAACCTATATGTGCAAGAATATTCTTCCTTATTTACAGGGTCTGGTGTTTATTATTGGGATCAAGGCAATGATATTCGCTTGCTGGATATCCTTATGGTTATACTTTACTGGTATTTGATTTAACTTTTGATTCTACTGCTAGTGCGGCATTTTGTAATCAACCGAAGTTCAAGTCGCTGTTCGTGGCTCGTGGTACTACCGACAAGTATCTTCCTGATACTTTAACTTACCTGGACAGGACAATGAAGGACCTCTCCAAGAAAAGGTTACAAACTGTTTTCAAATTGCCCGTCGGTCTCAATAATATGAGCATTAGGCGCCGAGAGGTTCGGGTGTCTCGTCTCGAAAACCTCACGGACGATCAGACGGTCATCCAGACCATAACGCACACAAACATCACTCATACAAACAACGAAAACACACTGGGTTAAATGACACTATACTTATTTATTAGAACACTATTTTGAAAAAAAAATAACGAAGAGAAATGAATACAACACTGGACACTAATAAATTTTGCCGCTGAAATTACGCTTTGCCCTTTTCGGGAAATATAGCCCTATATATATATATGATTATAATTCAGATATCACTATAAATACTTCGCTCACACCATTAACACACTTGGGGAATTCACACTGGGGAAACGTTGTCGGGATCGTCTTACGATGAATCCAGTTGTTACGCCGAACAGTCCTACAGCGTAAAGGTGAATCTTCAGCAAACACACAAAAGAAGATCTCCACAGTGGAATACTGATATTGGAGGGCGCGTATATAACATTTTAAACGCACAAGGTCTGAGGACCTGGGATTTCACTGATTGGGGCTAGCCGTAAGAAATCGTCCTTCACCGGCTAAATAGCTTGTGCCCCTTAACACAACTTATGTTTGAAGCTCGACGCGAGATGCGTGGTTACGGCTTCCAGACCTAGAGTCAAACTCCTCGAGCATCCAAGCTCAAGCTACGGGTTGCAATGGTCAATGGAAAAGTGTTGGCAGTTCATTTCAAAAATCACTCAGTTAACTCACCTGTATGCACATACAAACAGAATACAGAAAACAATTTCTGTTAATTTTAGTCAACTGCCCATAATGCACTAGACACGGCGATAACACTGGCTTGAGAAAGTACAGATAACGGGCTGGAATACAACGCAGTTGGTGCCACTTCGGCTACTGGGACATCTGGTCAGCCCATATTTCTCTAATCTATCATAATGTTTCCATAAGCGATTAAAGAAAGCACTTAATTCAGTTCCCAATAACTATAGAATATATACTGTGCATATAATGAGTCAGGGAGAAACACTGAAATGGTTAGTCACTAGCTGAAATATTCTCACTAAAAGCAACGTTTTAAATATATATATGAAAAAATGATGAAAGACTTCTTTGTCCAATTGTGTGGGAAAGAAGCAATTCCCACCAAAGAAAGAACTTATATGCGTTGCAGAATAAAGTATAAATCGAAAATAATAATCACTGTCTTCACGAAATATACAGGGCGTCCACAAAAAATACTTCTATAACCTGGTGGCGGTTATAGATTTGGGGTCCTGAAGGGAACGACCTGTTAAGTGCACACGTAGACAGGTTGAGAACCCTTGGCCGTCTGACGAAGTATGAATAAAATTAGGTTTTTCACTGAAAATTTAAATTAAGTTAGTTGGCAACACTGTCATATGGTGTGAGACTTACGTGCATAAACGTTGAATGGTTTTTCACCTGAAAAAAGGGCTATTCAAAATAGTTAAAGAACTAGTTCACTCACTACAACATGATGAGGTTCCTGCATGAGCAATGTCCAATCCAAATGTTCCATGAAGTAATAAGATCCTCTTGAACAATTGGTGCAGTTGGGTTTCCTTATCTTCCGTTACTTCACGTGTTGAAACCATGCTGTCTTCCTGTGTGAGTATCCTCCATGATTTTTCAACGATGAGTTGATGAGGGGAGAAGGGGAGACTTTTTTTTAACACTGGTGTGAGAAACGAGGTACGGTTGAAACACCTGTATGATAACTTTTTTTTTAAGTTCGCAGAAAGCGTTTGTAGGGCTATTAAAATTCTCTTTTTTTTTAACACACAAATACTTTTCGTAAAATATGTAAGTGTTCCGTTTCGATCACTTGATTTTGTGCAATATGAAATAAATATACAAACACAATGACTATTCATGAAAACATCGACTTGATGAATTATCAAATATCTCAATAAAAATTAGTAAATATACTGATATCTGTATTTAAAATATAATAATATGAATGAATAAGCAAATAGCAAAACATGTTAAAGGTACTAAAATATTGAAATTATTATTAAAGTTTCGATATCACTATAATATATTTGAAAAATATCAAAATCATTGAAAAAGTAAAATGAATGGAAATGTAAACACGTGATAAACTGACAATATATAAACAAAAATAAGATTTTCACCTGTATGTCCTTTGTTTTTTTTAACTGTGCCTCGTGTTGTTTGGCAGAAAAGAACGAAAAATCGTTTCTCAAAAAATAAAAAAAAATAAACTTAAGTGTCAAAATTGACGTTCGTAGTAATTCCAAGAAATAAGCATGATTCTGCATATCAAAGAAAAAGATTGTGATCTCGTTGACATGTATGAAGAAAATTCGGCACGCCATAAGATCAAATGCCATCTGCTCGTCGAGACTTTAATTCGATAATGCTCAATACAACTAATGATTTTATTCTGAAACATATTTATTATTAGCTTAGGCCTAAAATAATGGTTGCTGTACACTTCCAAAAACGTAAACATTGTAGGGTTACCAGAACATATGGGTATTATCTGCAAGAGAACTTATTAATAAAGCGTTGAAAACTATTCAATATTGATCCAAGTTTTTCGAAGGTCTGAATCAAGGAAGTTGACTCACTAGTCCAAACATTCCTGAAAATAAATGGTCATTATGCCATGAATTGACCAAAAGCATAGGTGGGAAAAATGTGTAATACTACACGTACTTACACACACAATATGCCATCGACACCTGCGAGGCAAAAAACTAGAAACGCGGAAAGGCCTGCGACCATAGGCACTTACAAAATGTTTCTATACATAACTGAAATATCAACACTAATATTCAGTAAAATACACGTATGTTCCCTGGAACATAACGTGCATCATCCACCTGGAAAAAGATGTGTAAACACACGAAATACAAATGCTCTCCTAGTATCGTAAAGATATGTCTCTATAAGACAAAATACATAAGACCGGTGAAAAGAAAAACATGGGATACAAACAAGAATATAGTCAACGATATTACAAATTTCTGGTCGGTCTGAAAGCATCCAAATTAAATTCCCTACAAAACAGCTGTAACAAGCTTCCTTAGGCATCTTCGCTACAAATATTCAAAATGGTCTTATTAACATATTAAAATTCAGTCATCGAGCATACGAAATAATTGACAGAAAATAATTTTCATAAATCATTATGGCTTCATGCTGTTGGGAAGAAAATAAGTTTATTATTCGGGATCTATATCGAATTCGAATAGTTTCTAGGACATACTGGAACTAAAATACAATTTTCTCAAAATTAACATGAAAAATAAACATTACAACTCATTAGCATACAAGTACACAATATAGTTACGATTCATAAACATTAAAATATTCACTAGAATATTACTAGACAATAAAATATACTCAAAATATTTAACCTAAGAATACGCATACTTAGTTACGGATACCATAAAGGAAGAAGGGAAATGAAAACTATATTTTGCGATTGATGGCGAAAATACAGTTAGCTATGGAATATCCAATGGAGTAGCCACATCCATTTTTGCAACAGATCTGCAATTCCAGGAAATATTGCCTCCCTGAAAAAAAATATTTATCTTTATCCCCATAAAATATCCTACCCGAAGAAGTTCCCCTACGGTCGTTCAGTGGTCTAGAGAAGACGAAAAAAAATGTTAATTAGAAATTACAAGAAAATATAGAAGTTAAACATATTTCCGCATATATGTTAATATGAGGGGAAAAACGACCGTTCACCATCAGAATATCTGTTCATATAGTTCCTTCTACAATAAAAAGATTACTGCTTTCGTTCGGAGAATTATACTATTCACACGACATTCCTGCACATACTGTTAGCCAACAAGGAAATGTCTGTTATCACTTGTTTAAGGCTTAGCCTACTTTCCGTTCTAAACTTTTCTTTTCGAACGAATTATATCATGTCACATCTTGGAAATTCAAATAAGTCAAAATCGGGTAAATGACGTACATGAGGTTCAACAAAATTACAGTAAACACTTCAAAATGAAAACGAAAATCTAAGATTAACACTGAAAAGAAATTTAACATTGATTATAAGTGTCAAATTTCATATTCTACGCATGAGATTACATACTAAGTTTCATTTACAAATACAGAAATATATACATAACTAACAACTAAAAATTTTCTCATTCTAAGCATCTCGATATATTTTTCTTTCTTTTTTTTTAATTCTAAAAGAAAATCAAACATTAATTGAGAGTCATGCGTATGATAACATGTTTAAGAATTTGGAAAGTGGGAAGGGATTCTAAAAATATATATATTTTTTAATAAAACACAATAGAAATATATTATAACGCTAAAATATCTTCCCACTAGCTAAGGTACGGATATCTCGCCAAGATATCAAACCGTTTTTGGATAAGTACGGTCCCTCTACGTATGGGATACGTTAATTATTTACTAAAAAATCTAAATTCAAACATCTGAAATGAAAACAAGAAAAAATCAATAACGTTAAACTAATAGTAAGTCAGTGATAAGGTTTGCAACACAAATGCACAGCTGACTGAGGGATGAAGTGCTACACGGAGCAAAGACAAAAAGAGGAAAAGAATTAATCAGCTGTATATCACCCGTTATTCGTAACCATAAACACAAGTGGTTCTACAGTCTGGCGACTGCCTTATCAAAACAAGAAAAATAAAGAAAAACGTGTTATCTGCTCTTTGCTGAACAGTTAAAAGCTGGAAGCAAAAAGGAGTTTTAAAAGAAATGCGTTGCTTTCCTGAAAGAAAATTCGTATCAATGTAGTTTTTTTTTTTTAATGAAGTGAACCTCACTGAACATCTGTTTTAATTCCTGCTCTCTGTATAACTTCTACGTAATTGTAGTCCACCGGTAAGGTTAGGTGCGATTAATGGGATACACGTAGGCTCCCAATATGTTGAATTGAAGTAATAATGTAACCAAGGATCTCCTAAATAAAGAGATAACAAACGGGTGGTTGATAAGTTATTAACCTGTAAAGGAGTTGAATTATTCTCATCGGACTTGTCATTTTCGGAGTTTGGCAAGTTGACTTCTCCACTAGGGGAAAAAAAGATTGGTTCTTGAATTTCATTAACAGGTGACAAATTAAGGTCATGCAAAAGATCTTCTGGTAGTTGGCGACGTGCCAAAGCCATCCAAATTTCACGGGTTTCAGGGGTAGGTTCCCATAACTTAGTCCTGTCTATCGAATGAAGTCCTAAATATTCACCTGTAGAAGGGTCAACAACTTCAACAACACGGTCATTAATGACCTTAACACATAAAAGGGGTCCTCGGTACAAATCAAAAAATTTTGATATTTCACCTTTCAATAGACTACTGACGTTACGCTGTTTGAGAAAAATTAAACTTCCTCGTTTTAAACGTCGCCGCTGTTGTTGACTATCGTTCCATCGTGCGTTCCTTTTTTCAATGATGGCTTTTCGTCGGTGGTCTGCCATAAGTAATTTATTCGACCAACTAATCCCGTCTTCCTTATCAAAATCTTCAGACACCTGTAAACCAAAATGCTTAAAAATGGGACGAGAGAAATGAATATTAAGATACAAACTTGCTGGTGAAACACCAAGACTTTCAACGATGGAGTAGTGATGTAACAGAACTGCTTGCGTCAGGTTCTCGGCCCATTTATTATGTGACTGACAACATAATAACCTAAGGGTAGAGACAAGAATTTTATTAGAGTGTTCTGTGATGTTACTCATGGGGTGATACGGTGTTGTATGATGGACTTTAATATTGTACTCTTGCATTTTAGATAGAAACTTTTTCCTATGAAACACTGCAGCGTTATCTGTCAGCACTGCCTGAACGATACCTAAATGTAGCATGTATATATCAAATAAACACTTGATGACTGAAGTAGCAGTGGCGTTCTTCAAGGGGTAAGCTGTACAATATTGAGTAAACACATCAACAGTAACCAGTGCGAAGCGCGCACCATTTTTGCCTGATGGGTATGGGCCTAAAAAATCAAGGGCTAATAAAGCTCGAGGTTCTGAATAAGGATTAGTGGACAAGAAACGAGCTGGTGGGTGGTGATCGGATTTAAATTGCATACATTTCACGCAATCCTTTAAATGTTTCTTCACATCTGATCTCATTTTGCTCCAATAAAATGATTTTGAGATGATCCGAAGCGTTTTGTCTACTCCCGGGTGATCTAAATCGTCATGGTAAGCTGTGAGAACGTTATTCGCTAATGACCTGGGAATGCAAATTTTATATGAATCTGGGAAATGAAAATCTCTGTATAAAAGAATACCATTATCGAGTTTGAAAAATTTTTCCCAATTGCGTGAATTCCTTGAAAGTTCTTTTATTTCGTCGCTTGCTAAAAAGAAATAATGGGAAAATAATCAGGATCTTCCTTTTGCGCGTTCTGTAATTCTTCAACTGAAATATTTTTGATTTTGTCTTGAATAGCCTGTAAAAGATGAACACGTTTAGTTGGTAATTCTTTGGAAGGGAAGAGACGTGAAAGCGCATCTGCACAAAGGTTCTCGGAACCTTTCTGGAAACGTATTTCGTACTCCAGCTGCTGTAATTCCAGGGACCATCTAAGAAGACGAGTGTTCCAAGGCTTGGTTTTATCCAACCAACTGAGATTTTTATGATCTGTAATAAAAATAACATGGTGACCAATTAGCAGTTGACGCCATTTTCGGACCGCAAATACGATTGCAAGACATTCGATCTCACTCACACTATAGCGAGACTCAGCGGGTGTTAAAGTCCGACTAGCGAACTGGATTACCTTTTTCTGTCCATCACTGTACTGATATAAGACTGCACTGACTCCCAAGCGGGATGCATCCGATTCTAAGTAATAAGGTAAATTCAAGTCAGGGTGTGACAAGAGAACATCTTTACAAATATCGTCTTTAACTTGTTGAAAAGATTGTTCGTGTTCTTCAAGCCATTGACACCGTTTTCCCTTTTTGAGAAGCTGAAAAAGAGGCTTCATTTTTTCTGAGAAATGAGGAATAAAATTTCGTGACCAATTAAAGAGACCAATTACAGATTGTAAAGATTTAATATTGGTGGGTCTGGGTAAGTTACGAACCGCTTCTATGGTTTTTGGATCTTTCTTGATGCCTTCGGGAGTAATCCAGAAACCTAGAAAAGATATTGAATTAGTGCAAAACGAACATTTTTCAATGTTAAGAGTAAGGTTGTGTTCTCTAAACTTTTCAAAGATTTGTCTCAGCAATGAAAGATGTTCTTCGAAACTATCTGTAAAGCAGGCCAAATCGTCAATGTATCGTAAGATTTTAGCATGTAACTCTGGTCCCAATACTTTTTGGAGCATACTGTTTAAAACACTGCTACCATTTTTGTAACCAAAACATGTGACTCGATATTGGTAATGCTGGCCTTCGAAATTGAATGCTGTGTATTCCTGGGACTTAGGAGTAAGCAAGGCTTGATTATAGCTACTTACAAGATCCAGGGAGCTAAGGAAAGGTTTACATTTTACTTTTAATAATAAGTCCTGTATGCCCTCAGATTTTGTTTGGCGAAGTTCCACAAACCGGTTCGGCAAGCGAAGATCAACACATATTCTTGGTTTCCCGTTTTTCTTGGGAACTACAAGGATAGGATTGCTGTGAACAGAATTTGAATGACAAATTAATCCTAATTCTAATAACTTATGAATCTCATCTCGTACATCTTGGAGATACTTATGAGGGATGGGATATTGTTTACGTACCAGTGGCTTGTCAGTTTTCACCTCCATCTCATAAACGAAGTCTTTACAGAGACCTGGATAATTCGTAAAAATATCCCTATATTGTGACAAAAGAGAGTATAATTGTTTTTTCTGTCGATTGTTTAAATTAAAAGTGCGGTTAACAGCATCTCTAATCTGTTCGTCTGTAGCACATTGTTTTACAAAAGTGGCAGCTGAAATGGAAAAATTGTTATCTATCGTATCTCTCTCTTCATCTTCGGAGATTTCCTGAAAGTCAAAATTTTCTGGTAAAAGATTAATAATGGTTTTCAAATTATTATATTCCATGGAAATCGTACCATCCGAAAGATTGATTTGGCTTCTCAAAGCAGTAAGTGCATCAAGTCGTAAAATAAGATCTTGATTGAGAGATTCTGTAACATAAACTTTTACATAAACAGAAATATTATCAATTTGAATAGTGACTAATGTGTAACCTCTTACTTTTCTTCTGGTTGACCCACTGAAATCCACTAAAAGTACATCATCAGCTGGAGTGAGTTTGGGTGACATCACATCTGCGCTAATGCGTTTCCAAAGCGCTAAAGACATGAGGCACGTATCGGAGCCTGTGTCCGCCAAACATTCAACTTCAGTATTACAAACTAAAACTTTAAGTTTAGCAGAGATAGGGTTGGGTTGCGCATTAATATAATGGTCTAGACAGTATGTGTCCGATTCACAGTCACTTCTAGCTAAATCAGGATTATTTACACTACAAATGTGAGTATGCGATACCAGAAAATGCTTAGTTGGACCTACAGTGGGATAGTATGTATTGGCCGGTACCCGGTCCTCAGTACCGCCTTCTAATTGTTTTCCGAGTGGCCAGAATTCCATTCATTACGTCGGTTTGACCGGTTTGAGTTGTTCCAATTGTTATGATTTTGCCTATTGTTGTTATTTCTACTATTATTATTCCTCCTTTCATTATTGGTACTATTGTTTCGCCGATTCCTAGAATTATTGTTCTTTCGTTCAGGTCTAGTGTTAGAATTATCGCGCGAGTTGCGATTCCTGTTCCGTTCCTCACTATTTCTCTGATCACGTGATCTCGAGGGTCGGTTCCTATTATTTCTACTATTGTCATGTCGCGTACGACCTCGGTTCTGATTCCTATCAATTCTCATATTATTTACACGCTGATCCTGGTACCTTTGATTATTACTCTTATTATACGAAAAATTTCGTTGGTTACTTTGGAAACTGAAATTTTGATTACCATTATAATTATTACCCTGCTTGTATCTTTCTTCTCTACGACTTTGCTGAGCATGTAAAGTTTCTAATTTTTGAATTGCGGCCAAAAACTCCCGGATATTATTACATGAATGAAGAAAGAGTTCAGTTTTAAATCTATTAGGCAAAGTCTGTATTACATCTGTAAGTATGAGAAATTCAGGCAATTGCGGTGTCAATTCACGAAGTTTATTAAATTGATCTAGCGCGAAATCATGTACGGAACTATGTACCTTGGGATCGAACCTAGTACTCTTACAGGTTGATAGCCTGTGTTGTACTGTAGCTTTTCCCGCGAAAGCTTCAATAAGTGCCTGTTTCATTTGCTCATAGTTAGTAAAGTCGTCTTTCCTGATATTGTACCAACTTAACGAAACTCCTTGCAACAAATGTGGAATGAGTTTAAACAGAGCTTTATCAGAAAGGTTGGCTAATTGAGCTGTAAGCTCTAGCTTTTGCAAATAATTGTGAATTGATTCACTGGTAGGATCACCCTGAAATTTAGGAAAACACTGTATTTCCTTAAGCATGACATCGTCTTTTAATTTCGTATTTTTTCTCTGGCGATTAGTGAAAGTTACATTTTTGTCGCGCTTGCGCCTTCGGTCACATACAACCTTGATTTCTGAATCATCACTTGCACTGTCACTACTACTGGTGTTCTTACACTCCGAATAAGCCGAATCACTATAATGCCTAACTTGTCTAGGAGTATCTGTTTCTACTCGGGATTCGAATTCTGACGCTCTATTTTCGGTACTTTCTACTCTCTGGGCGAGCTCTACCATATCACGCCTAATTTCTTTTATGTTCTTATCTATTGCCCGTATTTCGGCGCGACATTCTGCGTTAGATTCATTTTTTACCTTCATATTGTAATCTATCAGTTTCGCCTCTTCATATACCATTTTAATGTCTTTACCTTGCCTTTCCACGCGTTCAGAAATTTCCTCAATACGGCCATGCATCTCATCTAATTTATCGATTGTATCTATATGTAAACTAACGCAGCGTTCCTTATTAGCCTGACACACATCTCGGGCTGATTCCAACTGCCCTTGGAGGGATTGTGTGTAATCGTCCAAGCCTCCTAAACGATTCTGAATTTTACAGACTTTTGTTTCTATTTGTACTACACGATGGCATGTTTCTTCAGTCTGTTGCCTAACTTCGACGCTGGTCTGTGTGGCGAGTTCGATTGCCTGTTTAGTACTATGACTGACTTCGTGAAGCTGGTCATGAATCTTAAGTGTGATGCCATCGTATTTTTGTTCGAGGATTTCGTTCCTTCGTTTACTTTCGGCCTCCACATTCCTAATACTTTGTTCTAATCTTTGGTTATTTTCGCGACATTCCCTTTGTACAGCGTCTAACTTCTGACCTAACTCACTCTTTAGATCTTTTTCTAATCTAGCTAGGTTTTCTTTATTCTCAGCACGGGACTCTTTACTTTCTTTCTCTAATCTAGCAAAATTCTCATCGTTTTTATCTACTTTTTGTTCTAATCTATCAAAATTCTCTTTAAAAAGTGAACTTATCTTAGTAATCATATCTACTTCCTGTGCCATCTTGGACAAAAATAAACTTGAAAAAACATACAATTAGAATAAAATATAATGTCACAAGCTATGATTAAAATCACCTGAAAGAGATTTTTTTAAAATTCCTGGTACTGAGCTGAAAAAAATGGTATATTAAAATATTAATCTTATAAGTATTCGAGCACCAACGGTCTCGATTCGGGTCGTTAGTTCGGGCGTCATTTATTTGTAATCAACCGAAGTTCAAGTCGCTGTTCGTGGCTCGTGGTACTACCAATAAGTATCTTCCTGATACTTTAACTTACCTGGACAGGACGATGAAGGACCTCTCCGAGAAAAGGTTACAAACTGTTTTCAAATTGCCCATCAGTCTCAATAATATGAGCATTAGGCGCCGAGAGGTTTGGGTGTCTCGTCTCGAAAACCTCACGGACGATCAGACGGTCATCCAGACCATAACGCACACAAACATCACTCATACAAACAACGAAAACACACTGGGTTAAATGACACTATACTTATTTATTAGAACACTATTTTGAAAAAAAAAATAACGAAGAGAAATGAATACAACACTGGACACTAATAAATTTTGCCGCTGAAATTACGCTTTGCCCTTTTCGGGAAATATAGCCCTTTATATATATATGATTATAATTCAGATATCACTATAAATACTTCGCTCACACCATTAACACACTTGGGGAATTCACACTGGGGAAACGTTGTCGGGATCGTCTTACGATGAATCCAGTTGTTACGCCGAACAGTCCTACAGCGTAAAGGTGAATCTTCAGCAAACACACAAAAGAAGATCTCCACAGTGGAATACTGATATTGGAGGGCGCGTATATAACATTTTAAACGCACAAGGTCTGAGGACCTGGGATTTCACTGATTGGGGCTAGCCGTAAGAAATCTTCCTTCACCGGCTAAATAGCTTGTGCCCCTTAACACAACTTATGTTTGAAGCTCGACGCGAGATGAGTGGTTACGGCTTCCAGACCTAGAGTCAAACTCCTCGAGAATCCAAGCTCAAGCTACGGGTTGCAATGGTCAATGGAAAAGTGTTGGCAGTTCATTTCAAAAATCACTGTTAACTCACCTGTATGCACATACAAACAGAATACAGAAAACAATTTCTGTTAATTTTAGTCAACTGCCCATAATGCACTAGACACGGCGATAACACTGAAATGGTTAGTCACTAGCTGAAATGTTCTCACTAAAAGCAACGTTTTAAATATATATATGAAAAAATGATGAAAGACTTCTTTGTCCAATTGTGTGGGAAAGAAGCAATTCCCACCAAAGAAAGAACCTATATGCGTTGCAGAATAAAGTATAAATCGAAAATAATAATCACTGTCTTCACGAAATATACAGGGCGTCCACAAAAAATACTTCTATAACCTGGTGGCGGTTATAATTTCACACTAGTCCACAACGGCAAGGAAGTGTACGTTTATAGGTTCATTTAACCAAGCATTGACATCTCCTGTAACAGCAATTATTTGCGGCGAATTCACTTCAGAACTAGAAATTGATTTCCAAAGAAAAATATATATTGATTAACATGTTAAATACACTCCATCTTTATGAGACGTTACAACAAAATCTGTCTAACGATCCTTTTGTGGGTGTATACGCTGCAGATCAATTTCCATGTTTTATTCGCACATTTCCTGCTGTGATAATTATAAACACTGATTCTAGTGATAAACCAGGTGAACACTGGGTTGCTATTTATATTTCAATATAGGAGGTGGGTGAATATTTCGATAGTTACGGTCTTCTACCGTATATATCATATCATATAAGGTTTCTAAAACGTAACTGCTTATTTTATACATGGAACAATAAACGAATTCAAGATGATTTATCTAAATTTTGTGGTCATTTGTGTTTTCTGTATTTAGCATGATGTGCGTCTGGTTATACATTACAGCATTTCTTAAATAAATAAATTCTGAATTTCCACCGTTGATGCTAATGACTTTATCCTTTATTCATTTATGGTCACTGGAGAGTGATTAAGTTCTCCGTAAACCATATGTGTGGGGGGTGTCGATCACTAGAGCGGGATTAAGTTTTCCGTAAACCATGTGTTGAGTTGATTTTGAGATATACGTCCCGTTCAGCAGAGAGGCTACATGAGACGTGGACCTATTGATTAACGTGGAATCCGAACCGGAATCGAACCCGGGTCTCCCACGCCAAAGGCGCGTACACTAACCGCTTAGCCACGGAGGAGCTCTCGTAAACCATGTGTGTGCTGGTCACTGGAACGGAATTAAGTTCTCCGTAAACCATGAGTATGTGGATGTGTGCGTCTGTGTGTGAATAATCAGACTGATGCTATATTGTTAAACCGTGTTGTTATTCTTTTATTCTCTGCTCTACTATGTTGTCGCTTTCTTTTTTCACATCAAAATAGTGCTCGTAAAAGAGAACGAGTATACCCCTGATGTTATATAATAGGTAAAAAAAAAACACTACCGGCAGTGTCATGGTCGGTCTGCTATTTTTATAGTCTTGCTGTTGCGTGTAATTCGAACTGTAATGTTTCGACGCATGTGTCGTCCGGTGGTGTTCATGGTCGTAAAAGGTTACAGCCTTTCTGCTTTTCATAGTGTTGAGTATACTGCTCACGAACCGGTACAGGTAGTGGAACTTGAGTCGGAACCGGAAACGGAATCGAAACTGGAACAGGAACCGGAAATGGAGCATGAACCGGAACAGTTTGCGCATGCGCAGTATTTCAAGAAACACCCTTAAATGTCACCACCCTACTGTCCGAAAAAATCATGAACTATTAGAGTTAGGGTTAATTTGCCACTCCAATTCTGTTCATAGTAACCCTATATTAGGTATACCAAACAACGGTAAGCCGCGGGTATGCATCAATCTGCAATTGTCAAACAAGTATATTGTATTTCAACAAACAAAATTGAATTTTATACAAAACCTGTTACTAAAAGTAGGGTGTAAACCATTTCTAAGATCCCTTGATTTAGTAAGTAGTTATAATCAAACATTACTTACTCGTAAACCGAAGGAATACACAGCATTTAATTTTAAAGACCAACATTATCATCATCATGAAATGTGCTTTAAACATAAAAATAGTAATAATGTATTAAACAGTATGTTGCAAAAAGTATTGGGACATAAAATACACGCCATAATTGGGACATAAAATATTGAAATACGTCAACTATCTCGCTTGTTTTACTAATACTTTTAGAAAACATCTTCAGTTATTAAAACAATTTTTTTAAACATTTAAAAAATAATCTTACTTTCAACATTTAAAAAATATTTATTTTATACAGCTTCCATTCTTTCTCAGGTTTTCTCATTACCTCTAAAGAGATCAAAAAATACTCCAAAAGTGTAAACGAAATACGCAATCTACCCTAAACTACTAATATAATCTGTCTACACTCCATTATAAATCTTGCCAATTAGTCTCATTCTTTACTTTCTCATTTTTCAGAAAATATGAAACCACTTATCAAACTTCTTAGAAAAGTAAAAAAATGGCGTTTAAAAGCTATCCACAAAAACGCATTTCATCAAATTAAATCCAACAGATGTAAAATTGTTCTTTCGTCACATCCAAACTTTAACTAATCCTACTATATTAAGTCAAATGCCTCTGAACTCAAAATCAATGCAAGTATTTATCAGTGTATAGGGAAACAAAAAATTAATCTAAATCATTAATAGCACACCAAAATCCCAGTATAATGTCAGTAAATTAAAACATCTGGCAATAATTTTCGCTATTCGAAAATGACGCCAACTATTAATCGGTCATCATGTCATCTTTATTAGAAACCACTAAAATCTCTGCTTGTTGGACAAAGCTAAACCATAAAACACCCGTAATTTACGATAAAATATCAAATTACAACAGCTAAATTATAAAATTCGTTACCAAAAATATCTATGCCGACGCACTTTTCCATTTATTTTGCTCTAACAATTTACCTACTAAACGTGTTGACTTTTTACAGGTCACTCAAAATAAAATCCTTAAAATATTACCTAAAAAACTTTAGCGCTTACAGCATAAAAGTTTTAATTATTTATCTATTATTTCTTGTTAAAAGGTCAAATAACGAAAAATTTACCTCAAAATTCTAAATCCTCGTCAAAATCTTTAAATTAAGCAATGGCATTTTATTATATAAAAATTTTAAATTCTCCGACTCATGAAAAATTTGTATCCCTAGGTCTTTAATGGAAAAGGTAATAGTTGCTTACCATGATCAATTTCATCACCCAAGTACTAACAAAACAATAGGAAATCTTTTCAAAGTCGTTTTATTGGAGCAAAATAAACTAGCACATCAAAAATTGCATCAAATTCATAAAATTAAAAAAAATTAACAACCAACTGCTCGTTTGTTGTCTACTAATGCTTATTCGCACACTAAGACATTATTAAAATTAAATTTTCTTGAACATTATCCACAAAAATGGCGTACATTAATTATGGTAAGTGTGTTCACTAAATACAGTACAGCTTATCCATTAAAATCTGTCACAGCTACCGCAGTTCTTAAATATTTGACATTTATCTGCATCATCTAAATGCAATATTTATTAACGCTCCAATATTTCACAGTAAAACATTTCTATCAAAAATTAAAAAATATAATACAGTAGGATGTCGATAATCCGAACGTCAAAAATTCGAACTTGGTCCCTTCAAGCTTTTTACATTTTGTCTTAGCTTTTTACATTTCGTGCTAGCGATTAACAAACCATTGGGTTGTCCGTCGGCGTTGTGTGACGTCAGTGTTTTTACAAAAGCTTTGTCATACATATTTTTATTTTTCATTTTCTCTTAGCCATATACAAGTTAAGTTTTAAGTGTGAGTTACAAGCACAATGTAATTTAGTGTACAAGCAAGTTTTCAGAAGCATTAAATGTAAGTAGCCTTACGTACGGTATTGTAATTATTGTATGTATTGTACAGCCACTGTATTAATAAAAGAGCATACCCTACAGTATATTTAAGGCTAAATGGCATTTTCTTGATCATTTTCGAAAATCGGAACAATTTGAAAATCCGAACTACCTGCGGTCCCAATTAGTTCGGATTTTCGACTTCCTACTCTATTAAAATACATCACACTACACTCTATCACGCTCAATCTAATATTATAAAACAATCTAATTAGAGAACTATCTACTCTTAGGTTGTTATGCAGTCAAGCACACAAGCAATGGTCCAAAAACTTAACCCAGCCAGTTTCATTACATATTTACTCTATTACAAGTTCTCCTACAAGTATACATCTTAATATTCATTTTTCGCGTCCCATTTTTAAACATTTTGGCTTACTGGTCTCAAAAAGTTTTAACAAGAAATGGTATTAATTGGTCAAACAAACTCCATATGGCAAACCTCCACAAAAAGTCAATTATTAAAAGAAAAACAAGCGTAAAAATCAAACCCAACTACAACGTCGTTTGATACCCCAAGGTAACTTAGTGTTTCTACAACAGCAAAATCTTAATAATTTACTATAAAACGAATCTCAAAATTTGTCAACATTTACCGAGGCCCTTTAATTTGCATAAAAGCCCTTCATAACCGTGTCGTTAACCTTATTAATCCCATAACAAGTAAATAAGTAAAATTACATTCTATAAACGAAAACAAACTAAAATCCTGAAACCTGTAAAACTTAGTTAACTTTAGCAAAAAGGCAGCTAAAAAAACACCTTTTACAAAATTTAAATTTAGTGACTCTTAACACCCCAAATAATCTTATTTCTCTTACTCCTAGAAAATATTTGACTTATCAAAAGTTATGTAAAAACAAAAAATAGCATAAACAATTACCCAAAAACTAATTCCCAAGTAAATCAAATTCAAACAAAAAACTTAACATTTACTCGTTTATTATAATTACATTTAGGTAATCCTTTGTTGAAGTATTATCTCAACGTCTTACTGGCAGTCTTCATTTGTCAAGCATATTGTCCAAATTTAACTGAAGGACTTTTTATTTTAAAAAGCCTGTTCTAATAAAGACAAATTGAACAAACTTATTATTAAGTTTTCTTTCTTAAAACTCACGGATATAATTAATTGTATTTAAAAATATTTAAATTTTAGATTTACACTTGTCTTACCGAAAGGTCATTTTAACTAAAGCATGTTACTTTAAATGTACAAAATGGATATTTTTAAAAGATTATGGTTTAAATGTCTTTAATATAATATATTAATATTCTATAATTAAATTCAACAGTCAGTGTAAACTACTAAATCTTTAAGTATTTTAAGTTAAATTTTATGTAGTTTTTCTTTATTATAAGAACAAAAAACTATGAATTCAAAACTTAAGGTAGTATCTTTCGGTTGCCGTGGTTAACGTAACTAAACATTTTTTAAAATCTATCCTAACTGTTGGAGTTTCTTATTAACGTTTTTTTGCTTCTTTAATATTATAATGCAACCGATCGCTCGGAAAGTTATTTTATGATATATTAACAAGAATATGTTTACATTTATTTTCCAAGCTGTATTCTAGGCAGACATGGCGTCGTAAACCACGAAATACTTATACTTCTCCAATAATTAACCCATCATTCAATAATTGTTAAAAATATTTCCCCCCTTCTTCATGTACACATTAAAATTTCATTGCAAGTTGTGTATTTATATTTTGTATTTCAAGCATAATTTTCTTTGTATATTAAATATTAAAAATTAATAATGTTCCATTGCATTAATATTATGTTGTATTTCATACGTTCGTAAATATTTCAGCATTTGTAAATTTTATAGTACGTATTAATTCCATTTTCACGAATTAACAGGTTTCTATCAAAATCTAGAATATTTTTATGTAACCGCTATTTTAAGTTTTCAAAATATTTTTCTTAGGACATTTTATTCCACGTATTTTAAAATTATATTTATGTGCATTGTAATATATATTTAAACAATGTTTTATTATATAATCAAAAATTATAACTATTGTTTATTTAATAAAACAAAAACGCATCCAACTTTACAAACTAATTATTTCTATCATGCCAGCTAACTTTTAATAATTTCTGTCAATGCCAAAATCTTAAAATTTATCAACGTTAAATAATATTAATGTTAATATTCTTGTCAGATTAAAATCTTGTCAATAACCATTTCTTTAAATGTACAGCTATAAAGTTAATAATATTGTTCAAATAATGTTGCTAAAATCTTTATTCTATTCTAGTTGAGTTGATTTTACGTTTAACGTCCCTTTTCAGCAGCGAGGCTATATGAGAGTTGGTCCTACTGATTAACGTGGAATCCGAACCACATGAGCTTCCCGGGAATCGAACCCGGGATTCCCGCGCCAAAGACGCGTATGCTAACCGCCTAGCCACGAAGGAGCTCTTATACTATTTTAGTGCTTTAGTGTTTTAACCCACGGCGTCCTATTTTCACTAATAATAAATATTTCAAACATATTTACGTGTTTTATCTTCTTTTTGTTATTTTAAATAATTACTTGTTATGCTTCTATTCGTAATCAACGCAATAAATTGCTAATGGAACTTTTTCTTACGCGTACGTTGGCCCATAGGCTGAAATGACAAATATGTACATGTTATAATAAATGTACAGTGGGCCGCAGAAATTCTTGACGTAAAAAAGTCCGCGAGATTGGCAACCCAACTAACGCCTGCTCCGAGATTAATTACGCCTGGTAGTAGCTAGCACAGCAGACTGAAATTGCTCCCAACTGTTAAAAGCACAAATCGTAAAGAGTTTTTTTTCTTTGCAGAACTGGAGCGAAACGCTGGCTGACGAAATGACAAAAGGGAGTCTTTGGATACTTGTACTCACAGTAAACTGCACAATACCAAAAAGTATACGGACACAAGAAGCGCCGATGAGAAGATAACAGTCAGGGGACATAAATAATCTTATAACTAACACAAATGAGGGATTATAAACAAGTTAAGTTACTTCAAATGGCTATATTTATATGCGTATCTAATAATATACGGATAGATTATGTGGTATAGGTAATAGATTATTTTTAACTAAACACAACGCCTTGCGCTGAGTTTCGAAAGTAATAACAATAGTTCTACCTGTAAATCAATTAAAATATAGAACGATCACTCGGGGAAGAGCCCAGCCTCCAATGAAATTTTGGGGTTCTAACAGGGCCTGAGTTCATTGGTTTCGGCGCCACTGATTGATACATAATACTGCTTCGAAAGAAGAAGTTATCCGATTTCATTATTCGTTAAATGACTTTTGAGAAAACTAAATATTGGTATGCAGTAATTTATTTGTAAATATTAAAAATTCAAAACTCGATAATACTGAAACGAGTTGGAGTACTTATCCGTAATAAGCGTATTTCTCCTTAGGTTGCAAATATAACTCAAAGTTCCAGATTTGTATAGTAATTGTGAAAATTTACACATTTAGACATAAGGAGAAAAGGGGAGAACATAGCATTAATTAACAACAATTTAAAAACACACGAAATTAATAGATAATATCAAATATAGAACCATTAACAGAACGAAATCTGCAACTCATTTTCTGCTTTCATTTCTCTTCCTTTGTTTTCAGGATAACATCATCACTTAATTTCTCCACTGGAGATTATCTTCATTTAGCAGCATCCAACTGGAGCTCAGTCTTGTAAATGAAACATAGAAAAAAGTCTAAAGCAAGAGGTCACAAATCGAACCCCGATCGGAAAATTAGGAAATCTCAATGCTAACCATTCACCTAAAGCGTAACTTACTCTGTCTCGCCTAAATAAAGAGCCCTTTCTTGTCGCTCAAAACAGTAGCTTGTTTATAGTCAAATACATTGGCAAAACACAAGAATATGTAATTGAGGACTCGCAGGGCATTATATCATTGTATTCACTAAATTATCAACATTGCAATTTTTTTTAAAAGAAATACAAAAGTCCTTTATTTTGAATCAAATACTGCGAGTATAATTTACACGTAAACAGACTAAAAACGAATCAATTAATGCGTAGTAATCGTGGTTCAGTGGTCAAGGCCATCGACCACTGCGATGGGGAATTTTTTTCAATATATGGAAATATTTCCTTAAATATAAAGCTTGTTTTGAAATGTTCGAAAAAATAAAATCGACTCATTTCGTCACGTTTCAAACCTCAGTCTATCTCTTATATATGAAGACGCTAAAATGAGGAACGTTAACATTGTTTTAGATAGAACAGATTTCTGATTTGAATACCAACTTTAAACCACACGTCCAAAATGAAAATTATTTATGTTCCTGATACCTACTTCAATATACAAGTGTATATGTTGGCAAAGAGCGATACTGTGTGTGTGAGACAGATAGAAGGAAAAAGACAGAGAGAGAGAGAGTATGTGTGAGAGATAAAAACAATATATGCTTTTATTTTTACTTGCAATGTAAAAAGGTTTGTAATTCATATTCTGGATTTTTATAAAGCGAGTTGAACGCTTGAAGCGACTTAATGTTCAAAAAGCTTCTTTTTAATAATTTTTTTTATAATTAATGTCGCAAATACTCCGATGCTTTGGAATATGTGCCAAAGAAATAAATGGATGATTTTAGCAGAATAGGATCGTCTAAATCTTGCTCCTATTGATGGTATAAAACTAACGTTGAGTTGATGTTGAGTTTAACCTTCCCTTCATTAGCAAGGCAATAGGAGATGTTTACCTACTAATTAGCGTGAAATTCGAACCACATGAGCTCACAGCGGGAATCGAATGTGAAGGCATATATGTTTTATTATAGAGGAAGATATTTAACCGGGAATTTTCTAGAGAAGGAAGACCAATTGACTTACATGTAACACTTCGCAAGTGTAACACTTCGATTTTGATAAAATTTAGCACGTAGATACTACACATAAACGAATCGTGCTCTTTTACTTTCTGTGGAACAACGGTTTTAAGGCCAAAAGCCCCCACCCAAAAGTTTGAAAGTTGACGTTCGAAAGGTAAGAAGAAGTGGACCGAAGTGAATGAAATTGTGTACAAATATTGTAGACATAAGATGAGGGAATACGTGATTCGAATTTTCCTGAAAAGAATAATAATAATAATAATAATAATAATAATAATAATAATAATAATAATAATAATAATAATAATAATAATAATAATAATAATAATAATAATAAAACTGTTGAGTGGACCGAAGGGTTACGTGTCGGAAAGAGTGGACCGAAGCGAATGAACTTTTGTGTAGATATTATGTATGTAAAATAAGGTCTTTCGTGTACAACAAATGTCCCCATCCGATTTCTTCAAATTTGGCATATCAACAGTAAGCACAAACAGTATAGTGTATTTTATAGTATTTAGGGATGCGTCTTAACCCTTACAATGTTTTTCCGCATAAACAGAAAGACGTGTCGATTTATTTCCTATTTACTGTTGAGGTGCAAAATTTAAACAAATCGGATGCGGACACTTGGGAAACACGACAGGCCTTATTTATCATATGCAATACCTACAGACAATTTCATTTGCTTCGCTCCACTTCTTGCTGCGCTACTACGGTAAAAGTTGCTTTTCTCAGTGGCGGTCTTGGCCCCCAAAACAATATTGGGGCCAAACCCCCTCAGAAATATACTTTTGATATTTCGTAATCAACGGTTTATGTCTGTGCCCCGTCCAACTTTTTTAAAAAAGGAAAATATGCAATAGAATTCCCTCATTTTACATCTACAATATCTGTGGGCAGTTTCATTGACTTCGGTCCACTTCTTCTTGCCTTTCAGCCGTCAACTTTCAAAATTTTCGGTGTGGTCTTTTGCTCCCTAAAAACGTTTTTTGGCATAAAAATATTTTTTTTGTGTATTGTCCCTACACAAAATTTCGTTGCAATTCTTCATGTCCTTCAGGCACTTTTGACATACTGTCATTCGCACTTTTGATATTTCGTGATCAAAGATTTGGAGGGATCCATGCTCGACACGACATGCGGAAACACGACAGGCCTTATTTAACATATACAATACCTACAGACAATTTCATTTACTTCGCTCCACTTCTTGCTGCGCTCCTACGGTAAAAGTTGCTTTTCTCAGTGGGGGTCTTGGCCCCCAAAACAATATTGGGGCCAAACCCCCTCAGAAATATACATTTGATATTTCGTAATCAACGGTTTAGAAGGTCTGTGCCCCGTCCAACTTTTTTATAAAAAGGAAAATACGCAACAGTATTCCCTCATTTTACGTCTACAATATCTGCGGACAGTTTCATTGACTTCGGTCCACTTCTTCTTGCCTTTGAGCCATCAACTTTCAAAATTTTGCTCCCTACAAAAGTTTTTTGGCATAAAAATATATTTATTTTTTGCGTATTGTCCCTACACAAAATTTCGTTGCAATTCTTCATGTTCTTCAGACACTTTTGACATACTGTCATTCGCACTTTTGATATTTCGTGATCAAAGATTTGGAGGGATCCATGCTCCACCCAACCGATTTTTGCAGGAAAATACGAAATACGTATTCCCTCGTTTCACGTCCACAATATCTGTGCACAATTTCATTCACTTCGGTTCACTTCTTGCCTTCTGAACGTCAGGTTTCAAAATTTTGAGTGTGGGCATTTGCCCCTTAAAACTTTTGTTCCACAGAAAGTAAAAATACACGTATTCGTGTATGTGTAGTATCTACCTGCTAAAATTTTATCAAAATCGGAGTGTTACACTTGGGAAGTGTCACAAATAAGTCCATTGGTCTTCCTCCTCTAGAAAATTCCCAGTAAAATATATTTCTTTCTTGAATTGACACACCGGAAAAGCAAGCAAGAAAACGTTATGAGAATACCGATTGCACTGTGCAACAAATTTAAACTTTATTTGTGTCCTTCGAATAAAATTATGTGATTTTAACTAAATGGCAGGTGCTGAGTTCATTGGTGGCAACCAAAATGTTCCATCACGTCACGCTTTTGTTGGGCAGACCATAACACATTATACGAAATGTACATATTTATAAATATTTACTGTATAGTGTAGGATAGGAAGGCGTATTATACTAATATTAAATTTTGTTAATTTAGCCTTTAAATATTTTTTGGTCGTTTAAGTTTGTAGACATCTTCTGAAGTCTCTCTGATGATAGACCAGCAGTACTCAGTCAGCTTACCTTCAGCCCATTTTCCCCTTTAACGGTTCTAAAATATGGCAATGTCCTGATGAAACCGTTCTCCGTATTCGTCACTTAGTGCGCCGAGGTTTTGAGGGAAAGGATCAAGATGTGAGTGCAAGAAGTGTAATTTTAATGACACATGTTGCATCCCATGAGTTTGAAAAGTGCGCACCATGTCACTAACAATAGCTTCATAATTTTCAGCCTTTACATTTCCAAGAAAACCGGAAAATACCGATTTAAATTATAGCCAATCTGATTCCTCAATTACAGAGAGTTTCGTTTCAAAATCTTCATTCCGCATGACCGTTTTAGTCTGTGGACCAACAAATACTCCTTACGTTTTGTCTGACTTAAGTTTTGGAATTTCTTCTTTTCTCTGTCTAGTTGTTTAACAAAAATCATGAACCCAAATTTCATATAGAATGGTGGCAAAATTACATCTTGATGATTCACAATTTGTTTACGAGATATGTTCTTGCTGCTAGAAATGCAATCTTGTCTTTGAAGCCAGAAGTCCCCACTCATATGCCATTTGAATTTATTATATTCAATGAAGTCCAATATCGTACTCCTACTTCACACGTCTCCTTTATACGAGCCGCATATGCTACAGGAACGGATGGGTGAAAATTTCCCATATGGAGAAGCACTACCTTCAGACTTAGTTTGAAGCTGTCAGTAAATAAGCGCCATTCTGTGGGATTATGTTCATGTCTCAAAGACTGAAATAAGATATCTACATCTCTGTAATAAGCAATGCCTCCATTTTGAATAAAATAGTCTTCGAAATGACTGTCATTTTCTAAACATATTTATTTTAACATGTTGAGCTTGAGATTCCAACCTTGAAGCTTGGAGCACAACAATTCCGATTTTATTTTAGGAAGATTTAAATCTCGTTTAAGATCGTTAAGCTCTTCTTGTGTGATCAAATGATGATGCAGCTTTTTTCTGAATCAATAGTATAACATTCTTGAGCTTTAGGTACTGGAAGATCTTTACTGTGAAAAACTGGTCGAATAGCTAACATTATATTTTAATACTGAATCTCATGATTAGATTTAGAAGTCAAGCCCTTCATATCTGTCAAGAAAAGTACCAGTCAATTACATGATCCAGTAGTTCGCACCAATCATCATCATCATAGGTATTCTGCCTTTATTGGCAGGTCACTTGCCGAAGCTTAGAAGAGTCCATGCTCCACGGTCCACCGCTAACTTCTTCGTCTTCTTGTATGATATTTCTAATTTTATATCATCCATTAATTGTAATCTCTTTCGCCCCATCCCCCTCTTTCCCGCCGCCATACCCTCTAGGACGTTCCTCATGATACAATCTCTTCTTAGGCAATGTCCCAACCAGTTTCTCTTCCTCTTCCTAATAATATCTAAAAGTATTCTATTCTCACCCACCATTTCTAACACTCTCTCATTCGTTTTCCTCTCCACCCAACTAAGTCTTTCCATTCTTCTCCACCCCACATTTCGAAGGCTTCCAGCCGAATTTCATCACCTTTACGTAATGTCCACGTTTCCGCCCCATACAGTACAACACTCCACACGAAGCTTTTAATGAGTCCTTTTTTTTTCATTTCTTTATTCAAGGTTCCACAAAACAGACTTTTCTTCCTCCTAAAGGCTTCTTTTGCCATTAATATCCTTGCTTTTATTTCACGTTCTCACTTCATGTTATTACTAAGAATACTAACCAGATATCGAAACTATTCACTTGCTCTATTTTTTCTCCTCCTACTTTCATATTTGACACAGACCCCTACGTTCCAATCACCATGGCTTTTGTCTTTCTTACATTTATTTTCATCCCATATTCTTCAAAGACTTTACATTTTTTCTAACATTTTATTGATTTTCTTTTCAGATTCTGCAACAAGCGCCATATCGTCTGCAAATCTTATGCATCTAATCATTCTACCTCCTACCGAAATGCCATCATCATCATGTAAACTCTTTTTCACTATCTCTTCTTGATAGACATTACATAGTGTTGGCGACAGGCAGCATCCTTGTCGAACTCCCCTTCCAATTGCACTCTCTTCCGTCAGTTTTTTCCCTATCCTAACACTTCCTTGTTGGTTCATGTATAAATTTCTTACGAGTCTTCTATCTTTCCATTGCAACTCTATCTTCGTCAGAACTCCCAACAACAATTCCCAATTCACGCGGTCAAAAGCCATTTCTAGATCAATAAATATAACATACACCTCTTTCCCTTTTTCTACAAATCTTTCACCGATCGCCCTTAATAATCCAATTGCATTTTTTGTGCCCTTGCCTCTTCTGAACCCGAACTGCTCCTCCTAAACTTCTTTATTTGTTCTTTCATATAACCTTCTGTTCTGTATTCGGAGCAGAATTTTAGCTGCATGAGATATGAGACTAATAGTTCTATAATCCTCACATCTCTTTGGGTTTGATTTATTAGCCATCGGTATCATGGTCGTTTTCAGAAAGTCTTTTGGCCATTCTCCTGTTTCATATATTTCATTGAATAGTTGAAATAATTCTTTCTTTCCCTTGTCTCCTATATTTTTAATGAATTCGATTGGTATGTTATCTATTCAGGTTGCCTTTAAATTGCTAATCTCGGATATAGCCTTTTCAAACTCATTCCGAAGAATATTAAATCCTCTATCATCCTCGCCTACTTCATTTTCTACTTCAACATTTAAACTATACGGTCTATCCCTACTCTCATATAAGTCTTCAACGTATTCTTTCCACCTTCCTATGACCTCATTTCTCTCGCTGACTACCTTCTCATTCTTATTTTCTACTGCCATCATAATATCCCCTTGTTTCCCCCGAAATTCCATAGATTTCACCTCCTTGTACATTTCCTCATCTTTCCCAACTCTTTTTAATTCTTCTATGTTCTCTCATTTTCTTTTGTAAAACTTCCCTCTCTTTGTCTGTTTCTCTTCGTAATTCATTATTTGACTTTCTGTACATCTTTCTGCCCTCTTCTGTATCAACCTGTTTCCATATCTTCCTCTCCCTCATTTTCTCTAACATCTGCTCTGTAACTCATGGTTTCTTAGGAGATTTATGTTCGCGGTAACCTACTGCTTCTTGTGGAGCCTGCTGTAAGCAACGTTTAATATGTTCCCACCGTATGTTATTACCTGCACCTATTCTTAGCTCGTTTGAATATTTTTGTTCGAATTTTTTAACAAAAAGATTTCTTATTTCCTCGTTTTTCAACTTTTCAGTATTCAACACTTTGTTACCTACTTTTCTTCTGCCTACGTTTTCAGTTGAATATCTACTTCGGCCAGCACAAGATTATGATCAGAGAAAATATCAGCCCCGGGAAGGGTCTTCGCGTTCTTTAAGCTATTCCGATACCTGTCCTGAATCGTAACATAGTCTATCTGATATCTTCCGCCATCTATTGGTGATTTCCATGAATATCCTCTTCTCTTGTGCTGATTCAACCAAGTGTTCCCAATTACTAGTGAATTCTGTCTACAGAAATTCACTAGTCCCTCTCCCCTTTCATTTTTCCGCCTAAACCATATTTGCCTGCGATACTACCTTCCTGTTTTCCTCCCACAACTGCATTGAAATCTAACATTAGAATTATGCATGCACCAAATCATAGGAACGGCAAATTTCACAGAACTACACTTACCTTGTAGCCAGTTTCTCAAATTCCTGGGACATATAGTGCAATATATGTGTATGGCGAAAGACCCATAATTGTCTCCAACCCTACAACCAAGTACAGTTAATAAGCCATTTTTTAACTAAAGGTGTATGGCTGCTTTATGAGTATTAGATGTAAGTTCATCACACACCTAGCAAAAAAATCAGGTTTATTTTCACCCGCACGGCACATTGCACTCTACTGCACGTAGAGTTTAGCTCACGATTTTCTGACGCGCTTCTAATTTTTTTGCCGTCAACCGTGGAAGAGATTCGTGAGCTAAGCTTTAGCTAAACGTTTATTCAGTACTTTTTTGAAACGTAGGTGCACAGCATACAGTACCAAAAATGATACAAGGCGGCAAATCTGATCACTCCTAAAGAAACACCAGTCAGCAAATAATACAATCGAACCAAAAATTACATAAATGCTAGACCATACGGCAGCATAGTTTGGCAACATAAATCTGACTCGCTTATCACTAGATCTTAATGGGGTACTACCTGAAATGAAGTTAAAGAGTGAGAAGAAATATGAGAAACAAGCGTTTCCTCGTATAACACAGGAAAAGACTCCTACACAATAGGAGAAAATTGGAGGGATGAGGAGACCCTCTCTTTGGGCAGCGTATTTCTTCCGTAAAGAAAAGTTCGCGCTTGGATGATGTTTAAATGAGTGTATAGTGTAAGGTATATTACGAATGCAACAACTTTTATCTTAAACACATTTCTGCCCTTCCCGGATATCTAATGAATAGTGCTCGCACCTTCGGTGCATGGCGTCTCGTGTTCGATTCCCGGTAGGAGAACATTGAATGACACAGTGGCTCGGATTCTACCTTAAACTGTAGGTCCACGTCTCATATAATCTCCGTGCTGAAAACGTACGCTATTTTTTTTATAACCAAACCAAACATTAATCATATTTCATCAGCATCCTAAAAAGACATTAATTCAAAATACAAAATTTCAAACGTTTCAATTTTTAACAAAATAGGTACTTGATACATAAAAATTAATTACAGACTTGAATTTCGCATGCAAAAATACATACGAAAATCATATTTTCATTTAAAGGACAGATTTCGTGTTGCACAGTATTATCAGCCCCGTAGTCTGTGGTCAGATGGTTAGCGTAATGGAGCCTTTTTCAGAGGTCTTGAGTTGCATTCCCGCGCAAGGCAATCTCTTTATTTGTTTTCCCAATTAAGAATTTTACACATTTTAGCTTCAATTAATACTTTATTCAAGTTATACAAAATACAAATTTCGATAATGATTTTGCAAACTACCTTTATTATGTCGTACTTAGTAATAGGGTTATTATGATTAGACGTCATAGGATTATTTAAAACAAAACAAAAACATTTTTGTTGCAATTTGTATTTTCTTGCAAATTAATAAATTACGTATAAATACACTATTTTTATCGAAGATAAAATGTATGAACTTATTATTTGAGTAAAAAAGTACGCATAAAATTGTAACTTTGCGTGCAAATTGAAATTAGAATCTCTTATTCCGCAGGCCAATACGCTAACCGTATGACCACACAGCATGGACCTGACAACCCATATTTCCATAACGTTTTGGTTCCCCTCATTTACTTACGTAAGTGCTTATTTACGTGTTGTGCATAGCCCCTCCTCGAAACAAAATCCTACATGCGCCACTGTATATTGATATCACCAGATATATTATTGTTACCAAAATAGTAGGGTGGCGACACCTGGTCCCCGGTAGCTGAAAAATCGCATTTTTTCCAGGGTCTCCTGAGATCAAGGACTCAATTTTCCAGTGTCTCACGATACGCTATGACCCACGCACCGTCAACCCATGATCTTTTACGACCTCCAAGCTAGGGGTGTATTCATTCTCTTTTATAAGCACTTTTAGGGGGTGAACTCGTTCTCTTTTATGAGCATATTTTCCACCCCTATTTAAACATAACAGATAACACATAAGATTACGAACACATAGAAGAGCAGATAATACATAAGACTACGTAACACACAACAACCTCCATTTTAGGGGTGTATTCATTCTCTTTTATGATCACTTTTTCAACCCCTATTTGAACATAGCAGATAACACATAAGATTACGAACACATAGAAGAACAGATAATACGTAAGACTACGCAACATAGCATAGATTTAGACTCGTACCCTTTTATGAGCATATTTTCCAACCCCTATTTGAACATAGCAGATAACACATAAGATTACGAACACATAGAAGAGCAGAAGATTACATAACATAGCAAGGGCGTATTTGTTTTCAATTACTTAGCATAAGACTATGTAATATAGCAGAGCTAATACAAAAGTATGGCTTACTTTCCAACCCCTATTTAAACATAGTAGATAATACATAAGACTACGTAACATAGCAGGGATGTATTCGTTCTCTTTTATGAGCACTTTTTCAACCCCTATTTTAACATAGCAGATAACACATAAGATTACGAACACATAGCAGAACATAAGACTACGAAACATAGTAGGGCTGTATTCGTTTCAACCCCTATTTTAACATAGCAGAGATTACGAACACACAGCAGAGCAGAGAATACGTAAGACTACGAAACAAACCAGGGGTATATTCGTTCCCTTTTTCAACCCCTAGTTTAACTATAAACATAGTAGACAATGAATACCTATGTAACATAGCAAAGGGGGTGTACATAAGATTACGAACACACAACTGTATTCGTTCCAACCCCTATTTTAACATAACAGACAATGAGCAAAGATTACAATCGAACACCCTGAACCGTCCACCCACGGTCTACATGTTGTGTATTCATTCTCTTTGATGACTACGAACATAGCAAATTCGTTCAACCCCTATTTATACATAGCAGAGGTAATAAAAGAGTATGGCACATTTTCCAACTCCTATTTTAACATAACAAATAATAAGGGAGTTTATTCATTTCAACCACTATTTTTAGCAGGGCTCAGATGAGAACAGAAAGTGGTGGATAATCTAACACATTGAAAACTTGTTCTTTCCTATGAACAAAGCAGTCAAAAATTTTGATTTTCAAAACAGTTGAAAGCTGGGCGATTTACCAAACCCGGGTAGATTATACATTTTATGATCCTAAATCGAATACCATTAAAATTTTATTTCTATCTCTTACCGTTTTTGAGATATGACGATCCGAAGTTTTTTTTGGCAACTTGGCCCACCCTTGTCGTACAAGATTGAAACATGGGTCCATGGGTTCTTCATGTGTAAAAACGGCAAGCGGTATTATAAAGGGGAGATTTTTTCGATTATTTTTTGATATTTTTGACCGTTTTCGAGATATGGTCCATTTTATGAATTTTGGACACTCAAAATGAACTTAAACGTTTTTTTGGAGTATTTCTTGCAATGACGCTCTGAAAGTCGAAAAGCAGTGCTTCAATATGTTAAGTTTGCTCTATCTCTTACCGCTTTCGAGATATGACGATCCTAAGTTTTTTTGGCAACTTGGCCCACCCTTGTCGTACAAGATTGAAACATGGTTCCATGGATTCCTCATGTGTAAAAACGGCAAGGGGTGAGGTACGGGGAGATTCTTTTGATTTTTTTTATATTTTTTACCGTTTTCGAGATATGGGACATTTTAAAAATTTTGGACACTCAAATGGACTTAGAAAATATTTAGCACATATTTTAGCCGTTTTTCGTTGGAGCCAATAGTAAATAGTTTTATTTTAGTCAATGAGATACTTGACTTGCAGATTTTGCACCACTATTTTAGCAGACACTGAATACATAAGACTACAAGCACACAACTGTATTCGTTCAACCCCCTAATTTAACATAGCGGAAATGACATAAGCATGTTCTCAAACTACTGACCATCGAGAACAGAGGGTTTTCCACATTTAATAATTGGTCATCAACTATTACAAGTTTCAAAAATACTGACCATCGAGGTCAAAGGTCAAAATATTTAAACCCAATAACTTGAAAACAGCGCTTTGGATAAATTTGTGTGACCTATTCAGTTTTGTACCAAGCAGAAAAAGTGAAGAATGAATAAATTTTAGTGACTTATTTGATATTGTACTAACGAGAAAAAATCAAAACAACGCAATTTTTAACTAGCTAAGAATTTCTGTACATTTTTGGGTTATTCAAAACAAACGAAAAAATAATTTGGATGGACTAGCGAAAAATAAAGAAAAGATATGCCATTTTAGCTAGCTGAGAATTTAAAGAAACAAAGGGAACCTACTCAATTTTCTATTAGCGAGAAATGCCATTTCAACTAGCTCAAAATTAATGTACCTTTTTGTTCTAAGGTCTGCTTTAACTCTTCTTGCACTAATTAAAAAAACGAAGGAATATTGTACCAATGTGAAATGCCATTTTTCTAGACCATGTTCTAATATTTAAGCAAACGAAGGGGTGAATTTGAGTGACCTATTCAATTTTGCACCAACGAGAAATAACGGCGTATTTTAAATCATTTTGTACTAATTAAATAAACAACCAATCGGATAAATTTAACCGGCTCAGAAGTGCTATACTATTTTGTACTATTTAAATAAACGAAGGTATCAGAATTTCATTTCATTTTGTAATACTCAAATTTAGATGAAATGTTTAGTTTTGTTCGAACCAGAAAAATTTGATTGGATTATTTCCTTATGTACAGTCAGCGACAGTAGAAAATGGAGGTTGGATACATAAGAAATGATAGCTTTTACCAGTAGCAGAATAGTTTCTCCGTATGTCTGATAGTTGAACAACCAACATGACAGCAAATACATGCGCGATAACATAACATGCCAGGATACTCCTCCATTTGGAGGAAAAATTATTACTATCTGAGAGCATCACTTACAGAAACAACCACGAGATAAATCTACAGAAATTCCAGTCACTTTAAGATCAAAGAGATAGGAATTAATGCAAAGGAAACGAAAACAATAATACACATCATACAGAGACCGAAAAAGTATGGAAAGCTAAAGAAAATGAGAAAAGAAGGAAAGGAAAGAGCAAAAGACATGGGAATAAATTAAATTTTAACACTTAAGGATAAACAGTTTCCGTCTTTCCTCCTGCCCCCTGTATCCGTCCTGGTTTTTCTCCCTTCATAGGATAAATCTCATTCAGCATCAAACGCGAACATTAGTCAGTAACTCAGTCCGAACTGAGACTCGAACCCCTGACCCTTAGCATAACAGTCAGACGCTGTAACCACTTACCTACACACGCTATAGCAAGTGTGTTTATAAACTAGCCATTACCCGCGCTATCAAACGTCGGGAGTTACCCCAGTTACACTTGAATTTTGATTTTTATTTACGGCCTTTAGCCATCTGCGGTAACAGGCCCCATGTTTTCATTAAAAGCATTTTTCTGTAGATTAAAATCAAGAATCACTTAATCTATACTCTTACTTACTGTTGTCAATATATATATATATATATATATATATATATATATATATATATATATATATATATATAGAGAGAGAGAGAGAGAGAGAGAGAGAGAGAGAGAGAGACACACAGAGAGAGAGAGAGAGAGATAGGTAGGTATATAAAAATCAGATTAATGGGGGTTAAAAGAGTGATTTCGTAACTGCGAAATTAGTGATAGCACCACTACTGACATCTGGTAGCGTTGTTACGTAACACACACATTAGAACAGAACGTGACCCACTGCAACCCCCACTCTGACTCATTCTGCTAAGTGCATTGTAGACAGCTTCTGAACACTGGTGAATTTGTCTACTTTCAAGGCATCCTTTTTCTTTTCATTTGTTTCTATTGACAAAAGAACTTCAGGCAATTTTAGATATTGGTATTTGCAACTGTAATAATAGCAATAGGACTTGTTTGAGACGCAGCCTGTGATTTCTTAGAGAAGCTAACTACTGGGAAAAATGTTTCAATCATGTGTTATATGTGAATTATTATATAAAAAAATGAATGTAACTATGTGTGCATGATCATCGTATCCAAATTGCAAAGTCAAATGAAATGATTTTTGGTATATACTTAGGCCTCAATATCAACTAGGAAGTTATCTTAAATTATATTACATATTCTAAGAGGGTCCGAATTTTTGCGAAAATTTTAGTATCTCACAAGCCGTTCAAGTTGGAGAGCTGATATTCAGTATATTAATTCTTTATCTAATATAAATAAAATAAAGAGATTGTTTGTATGATTGTCTGTCTGTCTGTCCGTGTGCGGCCTGGGAACCAGACGAGTGGACCGAGAGTTACCAAAATTTGGTCAGGGGTACCTAGCCCAGGCCCCAGATCAAGACGAAGTCGTTTTTTTAAATTTCGAACCAGGGGGTATGAGGGGGCTTTTACCGGAACCGGCTTGGGAACCAGACAAATAGACCGAGAGTTACCAAATTTTAGTCAGAAATATCTTTGTTCACGCTCCAGATCAGAGTTAAACGTTTTTCTCAAAATTCTGACTAGGGGGTCTCAGGGGGGGCGTTTATCGGGACATGTAAAAGTAGTAGAAAATTTCCGATATTAGTGTCGAATTCATAGTTCTCGCGGTCGCTGAAATTAATGGTGAAACTCTGATCACATTAACTTCCAAATTCACCTTATTCGAGCCGGGAGTCAGCGGGGAGGGGGGCGGGATACCGAATAATTTAAAAGTAATCTAAAATGACCGATATTAGTGTCCAATCCATAGTTTTCGCGGTCATTGAGATCAATGGTGACACTTCCATTAGCGAAGATTTGCAAATTCAGCTACAATTGTATGCAAGCCGGGAGTCAGCGGGGAATACTGAGAAATGTAAAAAAAATCCAAAATGACCGATTTTAGCGTCAGTTCCATAATTTTCGCAGTCGGTGAGATCAATGCTGACACTTTCATTAGCGATGATTTGCAAATTCATCTACATTGTATGCGGGTCGGGAGTCAGCGGGGAGGGAGGGGACACGAAATGCCGAGACATGTAAAAATATTCCAAAATGACCGATATTAGAGTCAAATCCATAGTTTTCGCGGCCGCTGAGATCAATGGTGACACTTTCATGAGCGATGATTTGCAAATGCAGCTACATATGTATGCGGGCCGGGAGTCAGAGGGGGAATACTCAGGCATGTAAAAATAATCCAGAATGACCGATATTAGCGTCAATTCCATAATTTTCGCAGTCGGTGAGATCAATGGTGAGACTTTCATTAGCGATGACTTGCAAATTCAGCTACAATTGTATGCGGCCGGGAGTCAGCGGGGAGGGGGGATACCGAGACATTTTAAAGTAATCCAAAATGATCGATATTAGTGTCACATCCAAAGTTTTCGCGGTCGCCGAAATGAATAATACTTCCACAAGCGTTGACTTCCAAGTACTGGCCCCATGCGAAGAACGCGTATATTCAGCTGGTATATATATATATACTTCTTTAGTTCTTTAATACCAATTATGTATGTACTTTGCCAGTATTATCTGTCAAGAAAGTAAATGTACACCTATTTTTCGAGTCTGGCATTCCTGCGCTCCATCCCTGGAGAGTATGAGAATTAAATCAATCAAATGTTTAGTGAGGGGCAAAAAGAAAAGTTTAATCTGAATAAGACATTGCAGAGGGGCACAAGCTGGGAATACGAATAGTGCATAGTGTAAATAAAGTACGACACCGAAAGAGAAAGCCAGAAACAGCTGTTAAACGCAGAAAAAAGAGACAGAATTGTCGAAGTGGGAACATAAAAGATAATTACAATAAATACACAGAAAACCAAATTTTCACCATGCCGTAATCTTGGTGTAGTGGTTAAAGTGCTGACTCACAAATGCAAAGGACGCCAGTTCGAATCTCCGGTAGGTAGTTTTTAAATTTTTTTGTTAATAATACATACAGCTCATGAGAGATGGTAAAAGAGGTCGTATTTAGTATTTCGTGGCAATTATTATTGGTAATATTTAGTACTGATAATACTTTTTGTCTTTGCGTATTGCTTTTATTCTTTTCTTCATTTCCAAAGAGAAGAATATCCGAACAAATGCCACCAAAATTCCTCTTATTTTGAATGCAAACGCCATTTGCAATTAGTAAAGAATAAAAATTGAACTTTTCGTCGTAGCTGCAAAAAAAAAAAAAAGAAAAACATGGAGGTGGAGGGGTTCGAATCCATACTCATGGTTATTAAAAAACAATTTCTACATGTCTTACACTTCTCGACCACGTTTCTACGTTAGCAAGTAAGAGGCTTGTGTTTAGGTTAGGCTGGTCAATACATTTTGCAAAGAGGCCCGGTTTAGTTCTGACGCAGCACAGGTGCGAGAAGGGGGCAAAACACTTTTTCTCTCTCCCTCTATGTGTCTACTTATCTATCTATCTGTAACGCTATTTGTGAATGCCATAACCACCCTAATTTTCAGCGGATTGAGACGAAACTTGGCACGAACATTAATTGTTGAAATATCTTGATGAGTTCGTTAACCAGAATAATCAGATGAAAATGTTCAAAATGGCGGCCCTTCAAACTCTCAAAAAGTTCCAAGGGAACCAAATTTCGTCCATAAATAGATATTCAGAAAGTTTGAGTAACTTTTCCTCTTTTACTGAAATATTTGTGTGCAGGGACTTATCCTCTTTAATTGAAATATTGGACCCAATTAACCGCCTAAAGAAGATTCACGCCTTTCGCTACGGTGAGGCTTTTTTTTTTTTTTGCAAAAGGAGTATTATTTTCGTATCAGAACAAGATGATTGTTAGTTATGATATGAAATTACTTGAAATGAATGATATGAAATAGTAATGATTGTAACGCCATATCTCCCTTACAAGCAAAATATTAGCAATTTATATCGAGAGAACGGGAAATTGTGTAGTGATGGGAGCAACGTTGGACAGTATGCACTCATAGTACTCAGAAAAAATAATCGATTTCAATGCAAAATGAACGAAGAATCATTGTCATGAGAAGTCATGGGGCCACGGCAGAGCCCTCTTTAGGAAAAATGTTAATAACGTATATCGAGAGAACAGGTGATCGTGTAATGAGACCAAAGGCGCATCGAAAAAATTAGGGGGGCGCCAGCCATCCTTATCTATTTTTACATAATAATATAAAATTATATTGTCCAAATACACACGCGAGTTAGCTAGTAATATTTCATATTATTATTATTATTATTATTATTATTATTATTATTATTATTATTATTATTATTATTATTATTATTATTATTATTATCAACGGCGTCTTTTCATTACGTGCGCATGTTTGACATGAAACCTAAGAGAAGATCCATCATTCGTAAAAAGATTAAGAATAGCCAGTTACTTTAACTGTGAAGGACGGCGAAAAATACGAAAAAAGACTACCTGTAGCGATGAGGAACAATACTTTCTTTCAAATGGATAAAAAATCAAGGCGAGATAGATTCGAACTCGCATGGACGGCGCGAAAAGCCAGTGCTTTGTCCACATTTTTTTTAACTGACTCACCGAACGTGTTTCAGTAACTTATTTATTGCTAATTTTACTCGCTTGTGCTTTAACTTGCATTTTCTAATAACTTATAACGACAGGGACACGAACACAGAAACATCGAGGAAAGTTAAAAATCATATATACTGTCCCACCGAGAATCGAACCCGGGACAACATACACCAGAGGCGCACGTGCTAGCCACTAGACTAGCGGGGAGGGCAGCGCTTATCACCTCTGTCCTTAGGGATTACAACCACTGTATTGCCAGCTATCATTTCTGTGGGTTGTATACTATGATCACATGTTCCTTCTTTGCTGGAAGAGTTAAACCTACATTCTATATAATACATGAGGTATTTAGACCTACATGCTCTTCATATAATGTAATAAAAGGACCATGATGGGAATAAGAAAAAGAATATTCCTTGGACAAAACGGAAACTATTGGCATCAGAAATATTTATCTACGAGGCATGCGCAGTAGTATATTTCAGAATAGTTACTGTTTTGTTCAGTAAACGAAGAAAGAGGTATAAAAAAGCAAACATGTCGCGTCAACGAGATCGACCAGAATTGACACAGGCGGAAGCAGATGTGTAGTAATACAACTTCTTGGTTAAATTGATAATTGGTTCTGTATCCTGTAGTAGATTGTATCACAACTTTACGGGAGAGCAGAGAAGTACTTACTAACTAACGCTATCATACAGTAAGCTTTAGTAACACGATCATATGGACACAAATGGATGTAACTGTGAGTACTTCAACTTGGATTTAATGAAAGCCGTTTAGATATTCAGTGGTTTGCAGGGTTGTATAAGACACAATACAATTCTTCATACCTTAGCTTCCAGTAGCTAGATACATGCAATTTCTGGTCAGATTTTAATACATGACGTATTGCAGGATACAAAATGCTTTGCATTACTTGTTTGTTTGTAGACAGCTACTAGCTTAGTGTTCTGAAAGGTTGTGTATAAACTAGAGAGAGCCAATTCCGGAATTATTACTTTCCGTACTCCCGAAAGTAAAACCGGACAAATTCCGGATTTCGGAAAATTCCAATTTTGAAAAAATTCCGGAATTCGTCTAATCCGGAATTCAGAATTAGAAATTTCTAGGCTGTGATTTGTCCGTAGCCGTCCGTATGTTCATAATTACGACTACGATAGAGAAGTGGATAGTCAAATTCTCAAGGTTCAGTATCTGACCCTGGGTCTTCATTTTAGTTTTCTACAAGTTATAGTCAGAAGTGAAAACATGGAAATGTATACAAATTCATGAGTAATGTATTATTTATCAAATATCGACGAAATGTTTTCTGTAACAATTTCATTGCGAAATTGGAAGAGAAACGTGAAAGGCAAGAATCTGTATGTTATTACGGGAAGTTAAGTTTTGTATGAAATTTTGTGATAACAACGTTCAAGTTATTGCTATATGGATAGTAGAGTTATATAGCAATTTCTTCTAATATCTCAAGATTTATTCTATATTCTGTGATTGATCCGAAAATTTGTTGAAATTTATTAGTGGCAAATGCTATTCTGTTTTTCATGAATTTTATGAATACGGCTATAGTGCATGTATTAGTCAAATTCTTGTGAGTATTGAGTATAAATGAATTGTGTTTAAAGTTGTTTTGAAGGTTCCTTATTAGCTTGTTTTGGAACAAATCCATATATTTATTGTATAAAGTGTAATATTCGCTATGAAAGATGTTGTAGTGATATGCGAGAAATATTGGTAAATGTTAACTTTTCTAATTGAATACTCTTTTATCTCAAAGTTATCCTCTTAAGTTGATTGAAGATTATTGAAGATTATCAAATAAAATAACTTTAATAGAATATTGAATATATTTGTGCTGATAATCAATGAATACACAGTTATGAATTTTTTATATTTGTTGTAGGATCTATTTTGGAGTGATCAAATTGTTTATAAAATTATTTAAGTCAAACTTTATGTTCTGTTTCCTTAATGAAATTTACATATTATAATCCGACGAACTTTATGTATTATTTCATTGCATAATTCAAATAGCAGCGACAGTAGAAAATGGAGGTTGGATACATAAGAAATGATAGCTTTTTCCAGTATCAGAATAGTTTCACTCGATGTCTGATAGTTGGACAACCGGCCCGTGAATTTACAATGTGAGGCCCGACCCTAGTCCGAAATATGTCTTAGCATTTAGGCCCGAGCCCGGACTGAGCTCCGTGATAATCAAATGAGCTCGAAATAAGCCCGAATCACAGAAACTTAATTATTAATGCAAGATTGTATTTTTATTTACATCAATTCGAGGTTTGATTTTGCAGTTGTGTTTTAAAAGTACTTCAGAAAGAACGGTGCAATTTGTGTTTTACACTATATTTACAAAGTTAGGCCCGAAAAAGTCCAAGAAATATGGTTGTATATTTAGAAATTCACAGCCCGAACCCAGGGGCGTCATTTAGGGGGGCAGGGAGGGGCATTTGCCCCCCTGAGTTTGAGATTTATATAGATTTTATCAATAGAATAGTAGTAAGTCAGTGAAAACCGCGAAATTTTACATATATCAAGGGGTTTTGCCCCCGAAGCCAAATCTGAAATGACGCTGCTGCCCGAACCCCTCCCGGGCCCGAAGTGATACATGCTTTGTAGGCCCGAGCACGTGCAGACCTCTAGTGCAGAGGCGTTTCAAGTGGTGGGCGACTGCCCACGGCCTTGCATCTTTAGGGACCTCGCAAAGACCAACGAGCCTAAATCGATTTGGCACTCACTTTTGTCGATGCAACAATAGAAACAAGTATGAATTCGGACTTACTTACAGAAAAACAATACATAAGGCTTCAAACTAACTTTTCATCTATTCATATATATTAGATCGCTAGCATACGCGACAGGCGGCGAGTTTATTTTAAGATTGCAATAATCAATGTGTATAAGTCTTTATCGTTGGGATGAATTGTTTTCGATAAATTTTATTATAATTAGCAATTTTTAAAAAAGGGGCAGGAAGGACTCGTAAACCTTACTCGCCTTGCTGTGCAGATGGTATGGTCAAAATCAATCAAAATCAATAGTGAAAGTGTAAGTGTAAAGGCTAATATGGAACAGAGGAACAAAAGGGAATTTCTTCAGAAGGGAATTGGGAGGGGAGGAGAGGAGAGTACAATGCTGTGACACTTGAAATGCGTCTTGATCTGTATACTTCAAGAAACTTTTCTTAATAGATTACGCAATTTCTAGTTTCTTACTCCGATTACTCAAAGTATTCAAATGTTCTCGGAGGGAGTGACCGCCCCTCCCTTTAATCTGTCCGTGGTGTCATTCAGTTTTGCTTTTTGCTACTAATTCAAAATGCTTTCCGAAACAAGTTGTCTTCTTGTGAATGCAGGGGGTGGTAGAAACAAAGAAACCGTGAAAGGAAGAAAGAAGTGGTTTTGGGCTCTTCCAGTCCAGACCATTCTAACCACTGAGAAGTGGGAATCACATTAAAAGCAGCTAGAACAGATGGTCAGCCTCTTCCCTCTGCAGCATACTTTTTATTCTCTGTTGCCAAACTTACTGAAGAATATATTGCAATTAATCTAACGCATGTAACGTAAATTGGAAACCGTGGTTGGATTTATATGGATCTAGTGTATTTGTATTAAAAATTTCAAGTCATTACCTGCAATACTTTGTTAGAAATTACCATATTAAAATTTACATGTTTTCAAATGGGAAGTTAGAAACATAAGCGAAGAGGTAGAAGATCCCCTTAATAGGTGAATAGAAGGGACCCGAATCCATGACGTCAGGACCCCATTCCGTGAGCTTCGTGGCCTGGGCCAGACTTTTGACATTACTACTCCACTCAGGGGCAGTGGTTAGGGATGGGCACAAGCGAGTTCGAGCGAGTTTTTTAAAACTTGATTCGACTCGAAACAGACATCTTTTAGCTCGACTCGAAAACTCGACTCGACTCAGGGGACCCGGACCTTTCCAACGCTACCACTCCCGTCCAGCTACTCCATGTCTAACATGGTCGTCCTGACGTAGGAGAATCGACTCCATGCTTTTTTCATAATTATTCTCCAAATGGATTTGTATACAAAGTAGTTTGGCAAGTTTAGCAGCAGGTCTAAAATAAGCCCCTTGAGAGTGGCTCTTATTTGTTAAAGACTACATAACGATCGCTTTTGGCTGTCTAAGCGGCTTGGTAAAAAAAAGCGTAACATAACAACAACGAAAAAGTGTTTCTCTTATATGTTAAAAATAAAAGCACATAAAGTAAAGTGAAATCTTCGTAAGGTGAGTGTCGTGGGACGCCGAATTCTACTTTGCCCCGGGCAACGAAATTTCTAGCTACGGCTCTGTCCTCCAACACATCGGCCTTTCAGAGTCTCACTCCTTACCTACAACAACGTAGTTTGATTAACCTGTTATACAAAACGTTTGGAAAGAACCTGTGAGTCTGACTTATTGATAGCTATGCAATATATTGACAGAGTGCTAGCCTTCAGTTTAGCGACGAAGTTGCCCTTAGGCGAATATGATGTTGCTCTCTACTTTGGTCTGTGCCTTGTAAATCGTAACATTGTGTTTAAAGGCAAACAGAAACAAGGTCAGCTGTTTAGTTGTTTGTAGAACAACTTGATAAGACGTTTGTGTCTTTTACACAAACACTTTTTGCCAGATTGCTGTTTGAAGCTTTTTAGCATTATACACTATAAAACAACATATCCAGATTCAGAAAAATACACAGAAAGTTTAAAGAAGGGTGAAAAATATCTTTATTATTCAGTTGCTTTATTATTATTATTATTATTATTATTATTATTATTATTAGTAGTAGTAGTAGTAGTATTTTCTTGTGTACAGAGATACAAAGAACAAGAGCTCCGTCACCAATAACATGGAAGCGAAAATGACTTCGAATTGGATAGAATAGATCAATGCATTTAATTTCGGGGAGAGGCTATAGGGCAGACACGGATCCAGGGAGCGATCGGGGCAATCGTCCCCTCCCACGGAAGAGGAAGCTTTCTTATTTTATATGTAAATAAAACCCATCCCAAAATTTGGAGCTCTTAAAACTAGCTAAGTAGTAGTATTACAATCCCCCCCCAGAAGTCCGTTCTGGATCCGCCCCTGCTACAGGGGTACTTTAGGGTTCACTGCTTTTCCTTGCAATCCACGCTCATTGCTGGATAAGTATTATATTTTATTATATTATTTGTCAAATTGAGCGAAATAGTTTTACCACAGCGGCAAATTCAACAATTAGGTTTAGGAAAAACAACTCACTGGTTCAAACACACACAGAAAGAGAGAGTCCATTTGTTCGGGATGTTTTTTGAGGTCCGCGGCGTCTCCCAAGAAGAAATCGTGCTAAAACATATGTTGTTTTTAACAAGGAACGTAAATGGGTATCAGGTATATCAGTACTTCAAATGAAAAGCAAAAAGAAAAGAGAAACAAAGATGAGTGTAATTTTCTATACTGTATTTTTGGCATTGAAGAATACCGTTACTGATCTACTGTACGCACTTCTGCGTTTTACTAACCAAGCCACAATCATGCTATATATACCATATATCGGCTAGGTCCAATCTGATGCTAATGCGCCTTTTCTTCAAGGAACATTTTTTTTATTATTATTACACGCTCAGAAACAAGGATAATCACCCGAAACCTGAGAAAATCTGAAGAATGACACAGTAACAATAAACTGACAAAGAGAAGGAAAGACAAAAGTGGAAAACTATTGTAATCCAAAGTCGAGGCATTTTTTCTTGCAATAACCGACCCTTCAAGTCGGGGGAAGTTTCTTGAAATAATAGTAATATATTTTTAACTTGCTCCTTATTTTAGCTTACGTAGTAATTTAAGACACAAAGATGTATCGCAATTTGCAATACATTTTTCAAATTGCAGTGCAAACATGTAAATGCAATGTTGCATTTCCATGTTTGCACTGCATTGCATTCCCATTTGCACTGCAAACTGCGATGCGATACTCCATTTAAAAAATGCAAGGAGATTCCTGACCAGTTGTTCTTTCAGAAAAATATGTTCAGGGTGGGGGGGCACTGCTGGTACTATTCTATTTATTATTCTATTATAGACGTAATATTTTGGCTCCTCCGGGGGGCACTCTCAGACGTCCGGGAGGGGGGCAGTGCCCCAAAAACATATCTGGAAGAAATACTGTTCCTGACACCAAGATAAGACAAAAGGTAGTAACAAACCTGGACGCACAAAGCTTAATTTCGGAGTTATAGGCTGCCAAAAACATGAAGAAATGAACTTTAAAGGTCCATAGCTCCAAAACTAGGCGACTTACCGTAGTAGGGTCAAGACCTTATTTAGGAACTAGTACGTGAGCTATCCAAATATCCATGTTTCAGAATTCTGCCATACTTCTGCAAAAATTTTTATACAGGTATTTGGTGAGTACTTCAAATTATATGCACATAGCCAAAGTTCATCTCTAAAAATTGTCGCATGTGTACTTTACATTATAAAATATTGTATTTTTGGATAGCGCACATATTAGTTTCTAAGTGAAGTCTTAACCCGACTACGATAGGTAGGGATGCGCACGAGACAAGATTTGAGGCTTTCTCGTCTCGAAAATGTGCTGTCTCGACTCGAAAAATGTATTCTTTTTTATTGCAAGAGCTGTGTCTCAGCTCGAAATTTGTCAGGAAAATTCTGTCTCGTGCCCATTTCCTCCTGCCTTCTGTATCCGTCCTGGTTTTTCTCCCTTCATAGGATAAATCTCTTTCAGCATCAAACGCGAACATCATTTATAGTGTTTAACACTTTGAAAAAAATTTAACTCAGTCCAGGCCGAGACTCGAACCCCGGACCCTTAGCATAACAGTCAGACGCTGGAACTACTTACCTACACACGCTATAGAAAGTGTGTTTATAAACCAGCCATTACCCGCGCTATCAAACGTCTTAAATCAACCATTGTCGGGAGTTACCCCAGTTACACTTGAAGTTTGAATTTTATTTACGACCTTTAGCCATCTACTGCAACAGGCCCCATGTTTTCATTAAAAGCATTTGTTCTGTAGATTAAAATCAAGAATAACTTAATCTATACTCTTACTTACTGTTGTCAATATATATATATATAGAATATATATATATATATATATATATATATATATATAGAGAGAGAGAGAGAGAGAGAGAGAGAGAGAGAGAGAGGTAGGTATATAAAAATCGGATTAATGGGGGTTAAAAGAGTGATTTCGTAACTGCGAAATGGGTGATAGCACCACTACTGACATCTGGTAGCGGTGTTACGTAACACACACATTAGAAATAAAGCTTCGAAACGACAAATTGCACGTTGTGCCGTGGATAAGTCGGTAAGGTATATGCTTATTGAGTAGGCAAGTCGAGTTCGAGTCTTGAGTACACCAATTACTTTTTCCTTCAAAATACATTTCTATATTTTTATATATGTTATTAATAATTGTTTTCCTGCATTTTTTGTAAATTATCTTAAACTAGTGAAGGTTCAGTAAAATCAAGAAGGTTAAAATACATATATATTATTGTTTTATCCGTATGTACAGTCCAGAGATGAAGCGGGTCGGGGGGCCGCGGGTCAACAGAACGTGACCCACTGCAACCCCCCACTCTGACTTAACAACGTATTACGACCCACAGACTCATTCTGCTCAGTGCATTGTAGACAGCTTCTGAACACTGGTGAATTTGTCTACTTTCAAGGCATCTTTTTCTTTTCGTTTGTTTCTATTGACAAAAGAACTTCAGGCAATTTTAGATATTGATATTTGCAACTGTAATAATAGCAATAGGACTTATTTGAGACGCAGGCTGTGATTTTTATAGGAGCGAACTACTGGGAAAATGTTTCAATCATGTGTAATATATGAATTAATATATAAAAAATTGAATGTAACTATGTGTGCATGATCATCATATCCAAATTGCAAAGTCAAATGAAATGATTTTTGGTATATACTTAGGCCTCAATCTCAACTAGGAAGTTATCATAAATTATATTACATATTCTAAGAGGGTCCGAATTTTTGCGAAAAATTTAGTATCTCACAAGCCGTTCAAGTTGGAGAGCCGATATTCAGTATATAAATTCTTTATCTAATATAAATAAAATAAAGAGTTTCTTTGTATGTTTGTCTGTCTGTCTGTCCGTGTGCGGCCTGGGAACCAGACGAGTGGACCGAGAGTTAACAAATTTTGGTCAGGGGTACCTATCCCAGGCCCCAGATCAAGACGAAGTCGTTTTTTTAAATTTCGAACCAGGGGGTCTCAGGGGGCTTTTACCGGAACCGGCTTGGGAACCAGACAAATAGACCGAGAGTTACCAAATTTTAGTCACAAATACCATGGTTCACGCTCCAGATCAGAGTTACACGATTTTCTCAAAATTCGAACCAGGGGGACTCAGGGGGGCGTTTATCGGGACTGGTGTCTGGTGATTCACGTGTAAAGAATTCATTTATGTCTTTTAATACTAATTTAGATAAAGTAAGTGTAGACATTGCTTCAGACAGCTTTAGTAATTTATATAAACAAATCCCTAGTTGTGATGGACAAGATGATAATGTATTATTTCAATTTCTATTGTCAGTTTATAAAATAGCTAAATTAAAAACCTTCCCTGAAGAAAGCATTCTCACGGCACCTATAGGAAAAGTCATAGCCCATTCAGCCCTGACACACACAATTGTGCACGTAGAATGAATGACCAATCTTTCCATCTTTCGTAATTATTAAAATAAAACAATACTGTTTTTGTGGAAAACTGAATTTGTGACTTGTAACGTAGCCTGAGTGGAAGATAAAATATTTCCACAAAAACTAACGCTATGGGACAAGTACTGGTAAAGTACATAAACAATTGGTTTTAAATAACTAAAGAAATATATATATATATATAAATATATATATATATATATATATATATATATATATATATATATATATATATATATATATATATATATATATATATATATATATATATATGTCGTGTGTGTGTGTGTGTGTGTAATAAATAAGCTGAAACAGAAGCATTAAAACTATCAACTGAGTAAATCGCTCAATAGGCTATTTGAATTATGCAATGAAATAATACATAAAGTTCGTCGGATTATAATATTAAATTTCATTAAGGAAACAGAACATAAAGTTTGACTTAAATAATTTTATAAACAATTTGTTCACTCCAAAATAGATCCTACAACAAATATAAAAAAATTAATAACTTTGTATTCATTGATTATCAGCACAAATATATTCAATATTCTATTAAAGTTATTTTATTTGATAATCTTCAATAATCTTCAATCAACTTAAGAGGATAACTTTGAGATAAAAGAGTATTCAATTAGGAAAGTTAACATTTACCAATATTTTTCTCATATCACTACAACATCTTTCATAGCGAATATTACACTTTATACAATAAATATATGGTTTTGTTATAAAACAAGCTAATAAGGAACCTTCAAAACAAGTTTAAACACAATTCATTTATACTCAATACTCACAAGAATTTGACTAATACATGCACTATAGCCGTATTCATAAAATTCATGAAAAACAGAATAGCATTTGCTACTAATAAATTTCAACATATTTTCGGATCAATCACAGAATATAGAATAAATCTTGAGATATTAGAAGAAATTGCTATATAACTCTACTATCCATATAGCAATAACTTGAACGTTGTTATCACAAAATTTCATACAAAACTTAACTTCCCGTAATAACATACAGATTTTTGCCTTTCACGTTTCTCTTCCAGTTTCGGAATGAAATTGTTACAGAAAACATTTCGTCGATATTTGATAAATAATACATTACTCATGAATTTGTATACATTTCCATGTTTTCACTTCTGACTATGTATAACTTGTAGAAAACTAAAATGAAAACCCAGGGTCAGATACTGAACCTTGAGAATTTGACTGTCCACTTCTCTATCGTAGTCGTAATTATGAACATACGGACGGCTACGGACAAATCACAGCCTAGCGCACGAGTTCCAATTCTATCCACTATCACATGAGTAGTGCTATTTATACTTTAAATTGACTGCCGATTTCCTCACCTTTTTAACTTCAATGAAATCGTTACACACATCTAGCAGTATATTTACAAACAAATGCAACGTATATTTTTTTCCTAATTATGAATGTAAAAGTACAATAGTCATTTGTCAAAACAAAAATTAATAATTTAATTATCTATAATTTATTTATCTAAGAAAAAGAACATTCCTTGGAAAAAACGGAAACTATTGGCATCAGAAATATTTATCTACGAGGCATGCGCAGTAGTATATTTCAGAATAGTTACTGTTTTGTTCAGTAAACGAAGAAAGAGGTATAAAAAAGCAAACATGTCGCGTCAACGAGATCGACCAGAATTGACACAGGCGGAAGCAGATGTCTAGTAATACAACTTCTTGGTTAAATTGATAATTGGTTCTGTATCCTGTAGTAAATTGTATCACAACTTTACGGGAGAGCAGAGAAAGACTAACTAACTAACGCTATTATATAGCAAGCTTTAGTAACACGATCATATAGACACAAATGGATGTAACTGTGAGTACTTCAACTTGGATTTAATGAAAGCCGTTTAGATATTCAGTGGTTTGCAGGGTTGTATAAGACACAATACAATTCTTCATACCTTAGCTTCCAGTAGCTAGATACATGCAATTTCTGGTCAGATTTTAATACATGACGTATTGCAGGATACAAAATGCTTTGCATTACTTGTTTGTTTGTAGACAGCTACTAGCTTAGTGTTCTGAAAGGTTGTGTATGAACTAGGGATAGCCAATTCCGGAATTTTTACTTTCCCTACTCCCGAAAGTAAAACCGGACAAATTCCGGAATTCGGAAAATTCCGATTTTGGAATAATTCCGGAATTCGGAAAAATCCGGATTGTTCGAAATCCGGAGCTTTTCTCAATTCCGGAATTTTCTAAATTCCGGATTGTTTCCGATTTCCGAAATTCTGAAATCCGGAGTTTAACTGAATTCCGTGGCGGAAATAAGTCTTTGACCAGGTAATGGCGACTGCTTTGAAAGAAATCGAGAATATGAGAATTCAATCTGTCATATCTGTAGTTTCGTGTGGAGAAAAAGCAAACTTGTGAATCAACGGTTAAGAACAACTCAAGTTATTAATGTAAACTTTACCGACATCATAAAAGAAATACGAAAGACATTTTGAATCGAAGAAATATGACATACAAGTTTACAAGCGGAGACAAAGAAACCTGACGTAACCAGACTAAAGGCGAATCGTTCGCCGCGTAGCGATTGCGGTTCAGTGTTCAAGATGCTTGTGCGAATGCACGTCGCATTTTTTTGTTTGTTTGTTTTTGTTTTGTTACTTTAGGATTTTTGATGTCGATTGATCGGCGATGACATACCTTTTATTATATTCAGATATTTGAATACTCGTATGTTTCAATACTTGAACTATTAAATCTTCAGGAATAAAAATATTAATAATAATAAACTAATACTGATTATTATTATCTCGTAGAAGATTAAAAGCTAGGAGCCAATTATCGCTCAGGTCAGACCATTACAAGCAGAAACGTGACATTTGGAAACAATATTTCGGTTTGGTTTAATGTTGCCCACGAGAAGAGGAATTTCTCATCTCGTTTCTAAAACAAACAAAATAACATGGGAATTAACATTTTACATTCGAGACGTGACAAGGCTAACTCAAAATTTTCGTCTCGCTTTGGAGATGAGAATCGAGACGAGACGGAAAGTATCGTAAACATTTCCCGTCTTGTTTCGATTCTCGAAATAGTGTATGTCCATTCTTTAAGTAACAATTGATCTCTAGACTGAATCTCAGACTATTTTGTTACATTGTATTTCAGAGATCATTGAATTATGCTCTGTGTAGGTATTTTGTAGCAAAGCTTTTATATTTACCTCTACATATCCTAAAAATTAGTTTATTATATGCCTTACTGTTGCGTGATATTCAGTTATATTTATTACAGTTATTTTCCTTAAAACATACAGTAGAATACTGTCTACATGAAACTTCAAATGAACGCTCGAGTTTAAAATTCGGGTAGTTGCAGAGGTGTGTCTTGAAGGTACGGAACCCTTTCCCCGAAATCTCTAATTTTAAGTAAGTTTTGCCAAATTTTAGGACAAGTTTAAAACTTTTAATGCCATTATTATTATTATTATTATTATTATTATTATTATTATTATTATTATTATTATTATTATTATTATTATTATTATTATTATATCAGCACAGTATATAATCTTTAAAAGATATGTGGTTTATATCTGAATAGTAAAAGATAATTGACTGTCGATCTCTGTCGAGGAGAAGTCTTCAGGAGTCAAGGACATCGGTCACGTTCTGGGTTTGAGTTCCGAAAGGGCAAGTATGCGGGCTCGAGCCAAAAATTGTTAAAAGTTATAGGCTTCAGCCAAACTTGTTCAAAACAGCTGGGACCGAGCTTAGGCTTCTGAACGGCTCGAGCGGCTCGGCTTACAGCTCATTCACTATCGAACCGAACCGAAAAGTGAGCCGAGCCAACACTTCACCCAACCGAGCCAATTTTGAGTCATCGGATTAGTTGAGCTGAGTCGAACCGAGCCGATGGACTAGTTTCAACTTAGCTGGCTTGAACCGGTTCTCATGAGCCGAGTAGGTGACCCATCCCAACCGAGAGAGCTCGAGCCATCGGTTTAATTAAGCTGAGTCGATGGTTCGTTGCAACTGAGCCGGCTCAGGTTATCGGCTCAATTGGGCCGATCAGACTGGAGTTGTTCGCTCAGTTGATAGGAGCCGAGCTGGTTGATATCACTACCCGAGTTGGTCTTCTGCTTGGGCTCAAGAATACGACCGTGCAGGTCTCACCCTTGATTTTAAGAACTACAGTATATACTTATATTGGTGATACAACATTTGAGGCTGACTCGTAATAATAATAATAAAAACAGACTCTTGTCTTCTCGTTATCTGGACGAGACGAGATACACTAAAATTGCCTCACGAGATGCACTAAAATTACGAGACGAGATTCACCCCTGTCGTGAGCAACAATAAAAGTATTCCACATTACTGCTTACATTTCATATGGCTTTCGCTTTCCACTCTAATCAGGCAATTATTTCAAAACAAGCTGAACGAGCGAGCGAGCCATTATCAAACTTGACTCAACTCGAAACTCGACCTCGAAAACAGCGATTTGGCTCGGAACGCAACTCAAGAAAATTACCTTTCACTCGACTCGAATTGAACTCGGGTCGAGTCGTATTTTGGCTCGACTCGTGCTCATCCCTATTCGTATTTGTATTTTGTTTCCACTTTAACAATTTCTACCCTTTTTTCTCAGTTTACCTCCTGTTTCTGAATTTCTCTCTCGGTGTCGAATTCTTCCGAATTCAGGAATGTTAACGAAAACAGAAATTTCTAATTCCGAATTCCGGATTAGACGAATTCCGGATTTTTTTCAAAATCGGAATTTTCCGAATTCCGGAATTTGTCCGGTTTTACTTTCGGGAGTACGGAAAGTAACAATTCCGGAATTGGCTATCTCTAGTTTATACACAACCTTTCAGAACACTAAGCTAGTAGCTGTCTACAAACAAACAAATAATGCAAAGCATTTTGTATCCTGCAATACGTCATGTATTAAAATCTGACCAGAAATTGCATGTATCTAGCTACTGGAAGCTAAGGTATGAAGAATTGTATTGTGTCTTATACAACCCTGCAAACCACTGAATATCTAAATGGCTTTCATTAAATCCAAGTTGAAGTACTCACAGCTACATCCATTTATGTCTATATGATCGTGTTACTAAAGCTTACTGTATGATAGCGTTAGTTAGTAAGTCTTTCTCTGCTCTCCCGTAAAGTTGTGATACAATGTACTACAGGATACAGAACCAATTATCAATTTAACCAAGAAGTTGTATTACTACACATCTGCTTCCGCCTGTGTCACTTCTGGTCGATCTCGTTGACGCGACATGTATGCTTTTTTATACCCCTTTCTTCGTTTACTGAACAAAACAGTAACTATTCTGAAATATACTACTGCGTATGCCTCGTAGATAAATATTTCTGATGCCAATAGTTTCCGTTTTGTCCAAGGAATGTACTTTTTCTTATTCCCAGCATGGCCCTTTTATTACATTATATGAAGAGCATGTAGGTCTAAATACCTCATGTATTACATAGAATGTAGGTTTAACTCTTCCAGCAAAGAAGGAACATGTGATCATAGTATACAACCCACAGAAGTGATACCTGGCAATACAGTGGTCGTAATCCCTAAGGACAGAGGTGGTAAGCGTTGCCCTCCCCGCTAGTCTAGTGGCTAGCACGTGCGCCTCTGGTGTATGGTGTCCCGGGTTCGATTCTCGGTGGAACAGTATTTATGATTTTTAACTGTCCTCGATGTTTCTGTGTTCGTGTCCCTGTCGTTATAAGTTATTAGAAAATGCAAGTTAAAGCACAAGCAAGTAAAATTAGCAATAAATAAGTTACTGAAACACGTTCGGTGAGTCAGTTAAAAAAAATGTGGACAAAGCACTGGCTTTTCGCGCCGTCCATGCGAGTTCGAATCTATCTCGCCTTGATTTTTTATCCATTTGAAAGAAAGTATTGTTCCTCATCGCTACAGGTTGTCATTTTTTTCGTATTTTTCGCCGTCCTTCACAGTTAAAGTAACTAGCTATTCTTAATCTTTTTACGAATGATGGATCTTCTCTTTGGTTTCATGTCAAACATGCACACGTAATGAAAAGACGTCGTTGATAATAATAATAATAATAATAATAATAATAATAAAAATAATAATAATAATAATAATAATAATAATAATAATAATAATAATAATAATAATAATAATAATAATAATAATAATAATATGAAATATTACTAGCTAACTCACGTGTGTATTTGGACAATATAATTTTATATTATTATGTAAAAATAGATAAGGATGGCTGGCGCCCCCCCTAATTTTTTCGATGCGCCTTTGGTCTCATCCCACGATCACCTGTTGTCTCGATATAAGTTATTGACATTTTTCCTAAAGAGGGCTCTGCCGTGGCCCCATGACTCCTCATGACAATTATTCTTCGTTCATTTTGCATTGAAATCGATTATTTTTTCTGAGTACTATGAGTGCATACTGTCCAACGTTGCTCCCATCACTACACAATTTCCCGTTCTCTCGATATAAATTGCTAATATTTTGTTTGTAAGGGAGATATGGCGTTACAATCATTACTATTTCATATCATTCATTTCAAGTAACTTCATATCATAACTAACAATCATCTTGTTCCGATACGAAAATAATACTCCTTTTGCAAAAAAAAAAAAAAAAAAAAAAAAAAGCCTCACCGTAGCGAAAGGCGGTTAATCGGGTTCAATATTTCAATAAAAGAGGATAAGTCCCTGCACACAAATATTTCAGTAAAAGAGGAAAAGTTACTCAAACTTTCTAAATATCTATTTATGGACGAAATTTGGTTCCCTTGGAACTTTTTAAGAGTTTGAAGAGCCGCCATTTTGAACATTTTCATCTGATTATTCTGGTTAACGAACTCATCAAGATATTTCAACAATTAATGTTCGTGCCAAGTTTCGTCTCAATCCGCTGAAAATTAGGGTGGTTATGGCATTCACAAATAGCGTTACAGATAGATAGATAAGTAGACACATAGAGGGAGAGAGAAAAAGTGTTTTGCCCCCTTCTCGCACCTGTGCTGCGTCAGAACTAAACCGGGCCTCTTTGCAAAATGTATTGACCAGCCTAACCTAAACACAAGCCTCTTACTTGCTAACGTAGAAACGTGGTCGAGAAGTGTAAGACATGTAGAAATTGTTTTTTAATAACCATGAGTATGGATTCGAACCCCTCCACTTCCATGTTTTTCTTTTTTTTTTTTTTTTTTTTTTTTTGCAGCGACGACGAAAAGTTCAATTTTTATTCTTTACTAATTGCTAATTGCGTTTGCATTCAAAATAAGAGGAATTTTGGTGGCATTTGTTCGGATATTCTTCTCTTTGGAAATGAAGAGAAGAATAAAAGCAATACGCAAAGACAAAAAGTATTATCAGTACTAAATATTACCAGTAATAATTGCCACGAAATACTAAATACGACCTCTTTTACCATCTCTCATGAGCTGTATGTATTATTAACAAACAAATTTAAAAACTACCTACCGGAGATTCGAACTGGCGTCCTTTGCATTTGTGAGTCAGCACTTTAACCACTACACCAAGATTACGGCATGGTGAAAGTTTGGTTTTCTGTGTATTTATTGTAATTATCTTTTATGTTCCCACTTCGACAATTCTGTCTCTTTTTTCTGCGTTTAACAGCTGTTTCTGGCTTTCTCTTTCGGTGTCGTACTTTATTTACACTATGCACTATTCGTATTCCCAGCTTGTGCCCCTCTGCAATGTCTTATTCAGATTAAACTTTTCTTTTTGCCCCTCACTAAACATTTGATTGATTTAATTCTCATACTCTCCAGGGATGGAGCGCAGGAATGCCAGACTCGAAAAATAGGTGTACATTTACTTTCTTGACAGATAATACTGGCAAAGTACACCTTGTCTCAAAAAGGTTGAGCGCATTCTTTATTGGTGTTTTGAGGCAAAATTTTTCTAAGTCCAGCTTCGGGTATCTTCGGGAAAAAGTAAGCCAGGTTCGAACCTCCAAGCCAGCCTTTGCAATCGGGAAAAAGTTTGCAGATGTGTTTTTCTTCTTTTAAATATAATAAGACTTGTTACCAAGTGTTTAAAAAAGCAACATTGATTGAAATACTTAATGATAAAATATTTCGAAACCTTATATTAATTTGAGCACATGCTTGTTTGTCATTTAGCTTTCTATACGTAATGGAACATTTAAATACGTTAAAGAATCTTTCCATATGTAAAAGAATGCTCAAAGTTAAGAAATAGAACATAATTATCGCCTGAGTACTAAAATAAAAGTCAAAGTAGAACAGAAACAGCGTTTGTAATGGATATGAATGTCATAATTATCTTGAGATCCGTTATACATCGCTAGAAGCTTAGTTCTAGAAGTCCTTGTGTTAGCTCATTGGTAAGCTGTCGGATTTCAAATCATAAGGTTGTGAGTTCGAATCCCACCTCGGTCAATACTTTTTTTAAAATTATATTTTCCGCAATGCATGAAAAATTATATAAAATAATTACATTAAAATACATAAGTTGTTTATATATAACATAATAATTGCAGAACATAGTAATTATTATGTTTAAAATATAACATCTGAGATAATTTTCACAGTAGGTCGGTATTATATATGAGGATGTAAATACAAGTTAAGAAACTCGTTCAATAGCAATAAATAAATCATGTAGTGTATTTATTTGCAGCTATTTGTCATATAGAGAGTAATTCTCGACATTCATAATATAGAATGTCACTTATGTTCTTGAAAAGTTATTCGATGCATAAACAGAGGGTATAAACAGAGAATCCAAAGTCGGAACGCTCGCAAAAAAATTCATGAACCCCAAAGGTCACGTGAGCAGACTGGAATTGTCCTTATGAAGCATGCCACAGCAGAAAGTCTTTACATAGATTTTCAATTCAATTCCTGATATATGCTTTTGCAATGTGGAAGTGGTGATGCCTTAGGTCGCCCTCTCTCGCTCGCTCGCTCGCTCACTCTCTATTTATACAGAATATAAAAATGGATTTATGTGTGTATTTCAACATAATTCTGATATATCTAGAGCAATTTTAACTATATTTCTTACAGTCTGGAAAAAGAGTACTGTCGGGATACATATCAAAAATGCTAGAAACGGGTCGATTTTATTATTGAATCCATAGTTTCGTGGTCGCTTAGGTGAATAGCTCTACTTTCAATTCAAGTCCAATTAAGCTCCCATTAGCACCCAGGGTGGTTACGTAGCGACATAAAGATATCGAAATCAACAGATATTAGAATCGAATCGTAAGTTTTCAGCGCCGCTAACAGTGCAGCATTTCCCATTAGTCCACATTAGTCCCATTGCCTAGAGGGCAACATATTTGCAGAGTGAAAATTTTAAAACTTGAATAATATTTTAATTTTTTCCGTATGAAAAAGTTAAAAATCATGAGCAAATATACTATTTCACGAACAATCCTCTTTTACTATTCTAATATGTTTAATAATAGCGTAAGAAATGTAATAGTAATTCAGAACATGTTTCACAGTAGTTATTTTTTCTTACATAGTTGTAGCTGTAGCATGTAGTGAGTGGAATTTAACTGTAATAAATTCATTAATTAACCATATTCGAATTAAGTTTTATTTTTAAGTTCGGAATGAAGGGGCGGAGAAATATGGAGTTATTGGGGGCACCGAGCTTTTCTACATTTTACTTTCAAGATCTTCATTTTTCTTTTGTCATTTGTTCCTAATAAAAAAAAAGTTCAGTCACTTTTGGATTGTCATAGGATAGTAGGAGTTGGATTTTGGGATGCAGCCTGTGAGATTCTAGAGGAGCTAACTGCTTGAAAAAATATTTTTGAATCATCTGTAACATATGAAATAAGGATATGTATAATAAAAAATTGAAAGTAACTATGTCTGCGTAATCATCACGGTCAAATTGCAAAGTCAAATGAATTGACGTTTGGTATATAATCAGGCTCCAATCCCAACTGGGAAGTTATCATACGCGTGTCACTTTCATTATAATACATATCCTTAGGGGGAGTAGAAGTCCGAATTTTTGCGAAAAATTTAGTATCTCACAAGCCGTTCAACTGAGAGCTGAAATTCAGCATATAACTCTTTATTAAAAATAAAGAGAATATGCCCTGGCATTTTTTAAAATTGTCTTTTATGAGCGGGGGGACGGGGGTGCATTTTCTATATATTGGAAATTGGTAGTGGGTTGATTTGTAAAAATAATCGAAAACGATTGATATTAGTTGAGAAAAAAATTGAGTAATGCAAACTAAAGTTCTTTTTGAATTTTATACCCACTGCTTTCTATTTATAATTGCTGAAGCTGGTGTTTAATATATGGAGCGTTCCGAGCATAAGGCAATCAAGCCATAAAGTTAGAGAAAAATGGCCATAAAATTTGTATTCTAAACTTAATTACATGGGCATTTTCAATTAGTACGGCATGCTTAATTATATAGAAAATTAGTTTCTCTCTCTCTCTCTTTTTTTTTTACGTTGGTCTACTTTTTCTTGATTCGAAACTTTTAAATTTCACCCTATTTTCTACTGAAATGTGTCTGTAAGGCAACAAAGAAATAATTACATATGATAAATTTAAATTCATTTTAATTCGGAAGATGAGAAACACTTTGCCATTATATATCGTAAAGGTCAGACCCACCAGTATTGTAACAAAGAGGTGCTTGAGCCAATGACGGTAGAAATTCAAACTCCGATAGTGATAATTTCACAGTCTTGTTTTATTACAAGTGTAATCTCTTTAGTCAATGGAGAGGAGGACGTGGGTCATCGGTCAGAGTTGATGTCGATGGGTTTTGGTGGGTCGGAGTTGGTCGCAATGGTTCAGAGTGGTTCATAGTTGGTGGTGGGTCAGAGTGGATCACGATGGTTGATGGGTCAGAGTGGGCCAATGGGTCATTTGGGTGGTGGGTTATAGTGGGTCATGGTGGGTCGTGGATCAAATTTTCATTGACCCACACCATCTCCGGTTAAAATTGTACTAAAGAGGCACCGAAGATGCATGTCGGCTATTATGCTCAAATTTTGCGCATGGATAGTACTCCACCAGAAAGCAATAAATCTGAAACGGTTCACGGTATGACCTCCTAGAACTCGAGATGTAGGGGTTTGTCTGATTGGCTAAATTAAGATGTCAATGATTTATCCTTCAACAACCAAGCTTTTTATGATCGTTTTCGTGGGGAAGTCAGAAGAACACGTGCCTAGTAATCGTAATATTGATAGGTCGCGTCCACCCCGGGGTATTTGTTTTGTGTTTTTTTTGTTTCACCTAAATATAAACAAATCACACATATACGCATTTTAACATATTTTGGGAGAGTAATTTTGTGGTTCGTTGGCGTTTCATCGCGTCTCTGCCGCTGGTAGTAAAGTTTTCAAAATGGAACTTGGGCCATCACGGATCGTCGCTGCGGGGCCACCAATTTCTGGCGAGAGGTTAATAGTTGACCATCTGTAGTCCACCGACGCTTACAGCTTAGGGTAATGAACGATGTCCTTGCCTTGTAGACTTCATGACTACCGACGTCGGCAGTCAACTAGCTTTTAGTATTCCTTTACTAACCATCTATCGTTCATGTTTGTACACGGTGTTGTCATAATAATAATAATAATAATAATAATAATAATAATAATAATAATAATAATAATAATAATAATAATAATAATAATAATAATAATTATTATTATTATTATTATTATTATTTTTATTATTATTAATATTATTTGTAGTAACAGTAGTATAATTGATGATAGAATAATTATTGTCTATGTATTGTCTAGGTAGGACTACACACAGGATTTGGCTCGTTTTGGTTCGACTTGACTCTAATCCGAGTCGAGTTGGAAGATATTTTTCGCGCCGAGTGCAAGAGTAGACCTCAAAGATGTCTGTTTCGAGTCGAGTCGAGTTTCAAAGAAAAGTCGTTCGTGCCCATCCCTACTAATGAGAGCTTAATCGGAGTTATGCGAAATTGAAAGTCTCACTATTTATCTAAGCGACCCCGAAAACTATGAATCTAATATCGATCATTTTCTAGCAATCTTTTATATGTATTCCCCTCCCATTCACCATAGGTAACCCGACAGCACTCTTTTTGAAACTATAAGAAATGTGGTTAAAATTACTCTAGGCCAGTGGTTCTCAATCTAATTCCTATCACGATCCCCTCTTATCACACGCTCTTGCCAGCGACCCTTTTATAATTTGTTTTATAATAAGCTTGTGTGGGACTTTTAACATACCTATTTCTATAATAGTAGAATCCATTTTTTTGTTTATAGTGAACAGTGCCATGGAAAATCATTGCCCGGGGCGAGAGTATAGTACGATGTCACCGTATATATGAGTGACGTCGACAGACTAGCTACGAAGCGCCACCATGGTTGGCACGAAGCTCAATAACATTTTCAAAATAAACCCTACCTTTCCTTAATTTTGAGCACATTTTATTACGTTTTTCCTTCTATTTTACACATGTGCACATGCACTTTCCTAACTTGAGTAACACACTTCCTCCGAAATGTGTGGCCCCTCTTTTCGGCGCCCGGCACTGACAGTGGATACAGTAACTGTAATATCTATATTCCCAACGACGAAGGTGCTGGTTCAAGATGGATGTTAAACTCCTTCATTGAAGAGGCCATTAACGTATCCGATCTAAGCCCACAACTTCTTGACCAAATAATAGAATGATCATGCGACAAGTCTTTGCAACTGGTTTTCTGTAACGAAGACTTGGACAAGTTCTGCCTGATGAGGAGAGAAAAATATCCTGGTCTGGTGATTGCTGCTTTAAAAGTAATAATTCCATTTGCTATATCGTACTTGTGCGAAAGTGTTTTTTTTTATGGTAAACATTAAAACAAAGATAAGAAATCGCTTATCAGTTGAAAATGGCTTGATAATATTCGTCATGAAGATTGAACCGGGCATTGCTACACTAGTGAAATTACACCATGCTTAGGTATTTCATTAGGTTTTAATTTTAATTGTATTTCAATGTGCAGGTTTTGTTTCATGTGTATTTTTCTAGTATTTCTATATACAGTTCTCATTAGTTTTATATCATACCTCTTTGATTTAAATTCATTTTTAAACAACTCTACTAACTAACTAACTCTATGGCCTATGGAACCCGGAGGTTCAATGCCGCGTTCACAAAAGCTCTACACTGACTTCTATCCTTAGCCAATTGGATCCAGTTTCTACTTTGTGTTCTTATCTCAGCGAGATCCATCTTAATATTGTCCTCCCATCTGCCCCTAGGTCTTCCTAATGGTCGTTCTCCGTTTGGTCTTCCAGTCAAGACTTTCAAAGCGTTTCTACTTTCTTCCATTCTAGCTACCTGACCTGCCCACCTAAGCCTCCTAGACTTGACGACCCTAACAATGTTGGGTAACCGTATAAATTATGTAGTTCCTCGTTATGAAGTTTCCGCCATTCCCCATTCCCGTTCCTCTTGGGTCCGAATATTCGTCTAAGGATCTTGTTCTCAAATACTTTCAGTCTATGTTCTTCCCTCAGAGTAAGCGACCATGTTTCGCAACCATACAGAACAACAGGCATGATTATCGTTTTGTATATTTTAAGCTTCAAATTTCTCGACAGAATTCGCGACGACAAGAGACTTTGAACCGAATAGTAACACGAATTCTACACCCTTTGAAAATGTTCAGTAGACTTATTTTTTATTGTTCTTTACAGTGTGTATAAAAAATAAAAGTATGGCTATCAGAACAAAATTAAAAATAATATTTAAAAATAATTTCTGGTATTAGATTCTAACTATATTTATCTCTTCCGCCTATCTTCGCGATCCCCTAGGGGCCGCGACTCCCAGGTTGAGAAACCCTGCTGTAGGCATACATCAGTTATGTTGGAACATACATACATACACTTTTATATGTATAAATGCAGATAAGAGAGAGTTGAGAGAGAGCGATTAAGGAATTACCGCTCTCAATCTCTTCACTTTACTTCTGCGATTCGTGAATTTCTTACGTGACAGTTTGGGGCTAGCTAGTTTTTTGTCTTGAACTACGATCCGATTTTCGATATGCTCTACCTAAATGCTGTAATGCGAATATTGAGAAGTTATCTGCGATGAAAGTAGCTGCAAATAAATATATTACATAACTTATTTATTGCTATTACACGATTTTTAAATTTGTATTCAATATTCACACATAACACGCCGACGTTCTGTGAATACCTCAGATGTTATATTTTAAAGATAAGAATTACTTATGTCGTGAAATGATATGAATATATATATTCAATTGATATATACAACTGATGATATGAATATATATATTCAACTCATATATACAACTGATGATATGAAAATATATATACAACTGATGAATTGTAATGTAACTATTTTACATAATTTTCATGCATTGAGGAAAGTAGAATATCATAAAGGAATCTCACCTGAACGGGTATCGAACTCATGATTTAAACGCTCGGTGGTGTACCACTGAGCTAACATGACCGCTTTTCGGAAGCTGCTTCTGAAATATAACTGAGCTCATACGTAAATGCTCTTTTCCGTATGGAAATCACAGTGACGAAACGAAAGTGTGAATACATAGTCTCGAAATATTGTATCATTAAGTATTTCAATCAATGTTACTTTTTTCTACATTTAATACCATTTCAACATCTCTTATTATATTTAACAGAAGGAAAAACATATCTGTACATCTTTTCCCGATTACTAAGGTTGGCTTTGGAGGTTCGAACCAGCAGCTTTAGTTTACTGTTTTCCGAAGACACCCGAAGTTGGACTTCGAAAGTGTTCGTCTCAAAACAGCTATGATCATATCGCTCAATCTGTTTGGTATATGGTATATGTTTTTATACGTGTAAAGTCAGTATAACAATTCATTCTTTAAACAGCTTTTCGTATGTATTAATATTCCTTTATAAAAACTGTTTTTATTATTATTATTACGGCGCAGCATTTTCAGATTTCTTTCGCGAGTCGTTGACCAAGTCGTTCGCCACCAGCGTTGCCAGACTCACAGCTCGGAATTATTCCAAAACCTGATCGAACTTATGCTAGATTCGGTCAAATTATGCTAGATCCTCATAATTACTAATTCAGGAGTTTAAAAAAAACAAAGTTGAGATACGATAACGTAACTTAAAATACACAGAGAGCAAGAATGCATGGATAGAACTCAATACTTCACGCACCAATTTTTTTACGGCTTTTTGATAACTTGCTGAAATTGTGCTAGATTTGGGCAGGATGCTAAAAGCAAGATGCTAGGTGCTAGAGACATGCAAATTATGCTAGATCTAGCATCATTATGCTAGACCTGGCAACGCTGTTCCCCACAATAGGCGTGTCGTGCAAGTAACCAATCACACGTCAGGTACTAGCTTTTACCTATTGCTTTCTTCTCACAGCTCAGAACATTGGTAACTATGGATAGACGTACAGCAGTAATTACTTTATGGGAGTTGGAAGGTTATTCTGCAACTGCAGCTAGCAGGCGAGTAGGTGTCCCGGCCTCTACAGGAAGGCAATGGATTCGGAAATATGGTGCTACAGGTCAGACTGGTAATTTACGATCTCCTGGTCGTCCGCATGTGTCAACCGAAGCCCAAGATGCGAGATTAGTAAACGAAGCCCGGTTAGACCCACTAAGGACGTCTAGACAGCTAAGGGAAGCTTCTCTCTTTCCTGGTAGTAAGCATACAGCTCTGCGAAGGCTTCGTCATGCTGGGTTACGTGGCCGTGTTGCTGCCGTGAAGGAAAAACTCTCAGACGACCAAAAAATTTACCGTCTCGCGTTTGCACACGCGAATGTGGGTCTCAATTGGAATCCCAGATAGTTTTCTCAGATGAATCCATATTCACAACATCAAAGGAGGGACGCCGTTTTGTGTATCGTCCGAGAGGCACCCGATATGACCATGGATATGTGGCTGCTTGCAATCGCAGTGGCCATGTATCTATTTTATGTTAGGGTTGGATTTCCAGTCGCGGAGCAGGACAGCTTCATAGAATTGAAGGACATCTGGACAATGCTCAGTACTTACACATTATCAGTAATATCATGGTGCCATCTGTACGAGTATTTCAGCCTGATGGTGTAATTCAGTTCCAGGAATACCAGTCGCCAATACATAATTCCCGAGTGGTTCAGGAATGGTTCGCAGGGCACCCTGAGATTGATTTAATCGACTGGCCGCCTCGTGGAGCAGACCTCAATCTCATGGAAAATATGTGGGCAGAAGTGAAGCGTACTCTAAGGGAAAGTTGGCCTGAGGCAGATCCACCAAGAACTCAGGATGACCTGTGGCATCTTGTTTCCGAAGCATGGCTGGAGGTAGGGGAAGGAGATAGATTTGTCACCCATGTAATAGATTCCATGCCCAGAAGAATGGAGCGTGTAATAAATTCAGAAGGGTCTTGGACACAATATTAATGTCCCGCCTTAACTCCCGAAAACAGCCCTTTTCAGGGCTACCTAAACGCTTCTGAAAATATTTCTAGAAGTAAACCACTCCTTGTATCCGATTTCTGTGCAATCCTACTAACAAAAGAATGATAATTAGCTGTAGGCTTTGAACTCAAGACCTCTTCAGTGGCAAGTCCGTACTCTACCAGTGAGCTAACATGAACACGCAAACCTAACCTGAAGAAACACGACTTTCAATTTCTGGTATTCGATGACAATGATGCTCATATACTTTGCAAATGTTGTATTCAACTTGGGATATTCCGCAACACACACACACATATAAACAAAGCGAAAGAGAGAGAGAGAGAGAGAGAGAGAGAGAGAGAGAGATGAATACACAAAAGCATATTCAACGTATTCGAATGAGACTCTAAGTAACGACATTCCGTTCTAAAGAGAATTTGTGTTTCTTCCCGTGACGTTAAGGGGATCGGGAAAAGTTATGTGTCTTGAAGCAGGATACGACTTTGGATACTCTGTTTATACACTTTCTATATCCGTAGGAATATACTGTATTTCACGAATATAAATAACATACTGTAATGAGAATATTGAGAAGTTAAATCTGTATGACAAATAGCTGCAAATAAATACACTACATAACTTATTTATTGCTATTAGACGATTTTCCTAACTTGTATTTAATATTCTCATATATAATAACGACCTACTGTGAAAATTATCTCAGATGTTATATTTTAAACATAATAATTACTATGTTCTGCAATTATTATGTTATATATAAACAACTTATGTATTTTAATGTAATTATTTTATATAATTTTTCATGCATTGCGGAAAATATAATTTTAAAAAAAGTATTGACCGAGGTGGGATTCGAACTCACAACCTTATGATTTGAAATCCGACAGCTTACCAATGAGCTAACACAAGGACTTCTAGAACTAAGCTTCTAGCGATGTATAACGGATCTCAAGATAATTATGACATTCATATCCATTACAAACGCTGTTTCTGTTCTACTTTGACTTTTATTTTAGTACTCAGGCGATAATTATGTTCTATTTCTTAACTTTGAGCATTCTTTTACATATGGAAAGATTCTTTAACGTATTTAAATGTTCCATTACGTATAGAAAGCTAAATGACAAACAAGCATGTGCTCAAATTAATATAAGGTTTCGAAATATTTTATCATTAAGTATTTCAATCAATGTTGCTTTTTTAAACACTTGGTAACAAGTCTTATTATATTTAAAAGAAGAAAAACACATCTGCAAACTTTTTCCCGATTGCAAAGGCTGGCTTGGAGGTTCGAACCTGGCTTACTTTTTCCCGAAGATACCCGAAGCTGGACTTAGAAAATTTTTGCCTCAAAACACCAATAAAGAATGCGCTCAACCTTTTTGAGACAAGGTGTACATACATAATTGGTATTAAAGAACTAAAGAAGTATATATATATTTATATACCAGCTGAATATACCCGTTCTTCGCATGGGGCCAGTACTTGGAAGTCAACGCTTGTGGAAGTATTATTCATTTCGGCGACCGCGAAAACTTTGGATGTGACACTAATATCGATCATTTTGGATTACTTTAAAATGTCTCGGTATCCCCCCTCCACGCTGACTCCCGGCCGCATACAATTGTAGCTGAATTTGCAAGTCATCGCTAATGAAAGTCTCACCATTGATCTCACCGACTGCGAAAATTATGGAATTGACGCTAATATCGGTCATTCTGGATTATTTTTACATGCCTGAGTATTCCCCCTCTGACTTCCGGCCCGCATACATATGTAGCTGCATTTGCAAATCATCGCTCATGAAAGTGTCGCCATTGATCTCAGCGGCCGCGAAAACTATGGATTTGACTCTAAAATCGGTCATTTTGGATTATTTTTACATGTCTCTGCATCTCGTGTCCCCTCCCTCCCCGCTGACTCCCGACCCGCATACAATGTAGATGAATTTGCAAATCATCGCTAATGAAAGTGTTAGCATTGATCTCACCGACTGCGAAAATTATGGAACTGACGCTAAAATCGGTCATTTTGGATTATTTTTACATTTCTCAGTATTTCCCGCTGACTCCCGGCTTGCATACAATTGTAGCTGAATTTGCAAATCTTCGCTAATGGAAGTGTCACCATTGATCTCAATGACCGCGAAAACTATGGATTGGACACTAATATCGGTCATTTTTGATTACTTTTAAATTATTCGGTATCCCGCCCCCCTCCCAGCTGACTCCTGGCTCGAATAAGGTGAATTTGGAAGTTAATGTGATCAGAGTTTCACCATTGATTTCAGCGACCGCGAGAACTATGAATTCGACACTAATATCGGAAATTTTCTACTACTTTTACATGTCCCGATAAACGCCCCCCCTGAGACCCCCTGGTCAGAATTTTGAGAAAAACGTTTAACTCTGATCTGGAGCGTGAACCAAGGTATTTCTGACTAAAATTTGGTAACTCTCGGTCTATTTGTCTGGTTCCCAAGCCGGTTCCGGTAAAAGCCCCCTCATACCCCCTGGTTCGAAATTAAAAAAAAAACGACTTCGTCTTGATCTGGGGCCTGGGCTAGGTACCCCTGACCAAATTTTGGTAACTCTCGGTCCACTCGTCTGGTTCCCAGGCCGCACACGGACAGACAGACAGACAATCACACAAACAATCTCTTTATTTTATTTATATTAGATAAAGAATTAATATACTGAATATCAACTCTCCAACTTGAACGGCTTGTGAGATACTAAATTTTTCGCAAAAATTCGGACCCTCTTAGAATATGTAATGTAATTTATGATTGAGGCCTAAGTATATACCAAAAATCATTTCATTTGACTTTGCAATTTGGATATGATGATCATGCACACATAGTTACATTCAATTTTTTATACGTGGGACATAAAACTTAAAGATATCAATTCATTTTTTTTCAATTTTTTATATAATAATTCATATATTACACATGATTGAAACATTTTTCCCAGTAGTTACCTCCTCTAAGAAATCACAGGCTGCGTCTCAAATAAGTCCTATTGCTATTATTACAGTTGCAAATATCAATATCTAAAATTGCCTGAAGTTCTTTTGTCAATAGAGACAAACGAAAAGAAAAAGGATGCCTTGAAAGTAGACAAATTCACCAGTGCTCAGAAGCTGTCTACAATGCACTGAGCAAAATGAGTCTGTGGGTCGTAATACGTTGTTAAGTCAGAGTGGAGGGTTGCAGTGGGTCACGTTCTGTTGATCCGCGGCCCCCCGACCCGCTTCATCTCTGGACTGTACATACGGATAAAACAATAATATATATGTATTTTAACCTTCTTGATTTTACTGAACCTTCACTAGTTTAAGATAGTTTACAAAAAATGCAGGAAAGCAATTATTAATAACATATATAAAAATATAGAAATGTATTTTGAAGGAAATAGTTATTGGTGTACTCAAGACTCGAACTCGAGTTGCCTACTCAATAAGCATATACCTTACCGACTTATCCACGGCACAACGTGCAATTCGTCGATTCGAAGCTTTATTTCTAATGTGTGTGTTACGTGACACCGCTACCAGATGTCAGTAGTGGTGCTATCACCCATTTCGCAGTTACTAAATCACTCTTTTAACCCCCATTAAACCGATTTTTATATACCTACCTATCTCTCTCTCTCTCTCTCTCTATATATATATATATATATATATATATATATATATATATATATATATATATATATATATATATTGACAACAGTAAGTAAGAGTATAGATTAGGTTATTCTTGATTTTAATCTACAGAACAAATGCTTTTAATGAAAACATGGGGCCTGTTGCCGCAGATGGCTAAAGGCCGTAAATAAAAATCAAACTTCAAGTGTAACTGGGGTAACTCCCGACGTTTGATAGCGAGGGTAATGGCTGGTTTATAAACACACTTGCTATAGCGTGTGTACGTAAGTGGTTACAGCGTCTGACTGTTATGCTAAGGGTCAGGGGTTCGAGTCTCAGCCTGAACTGAGTTACTTTTTTCAAAGAGTTAAACACTATAAACACTAATGTTGGCGTTTGATGCTGAATGAGATTTATCCTATGAAGGGAGAAAAACCAGGACGGATACAGGGGGCAGGAGGAAAGACGGACACTGTTTATCCTTAAGTGTTAAAATTTTTTTTATTCCCATGTCTTTTGCTCTTTCCTTTCCTTCTTTTCTCATTTTGTTTAGCTTTCCATACTTTTTCGGTCTCTGCATGATGTGTATTATTGTTTTCGTTTCCTTTGCATTAATTCATATCTCTTTGATCTTAAAGTGAATGGAATTTCTGTAGATTTATCTCGTGGTTGTTTCTGTAAGTGATGCTCTCAGATAGTAATACTTTTTCCTTCCAATGGAGGAATATCCTAGCATGTTATGTTATTGCGCATGTATTTGCTGTCATGTTGGTTGTCCAACTATCAGACATACGGTGACACTATTCTGCTACTGGAAAAAAACTATCATTTCTTATGTATCCAACCTCCATTTTCTACTGTCGCTGACTGTACCAACTGGAAAAATTGAAGGGCCATTAATCAAATAAATGAAGGAATAAATTTGGGTAGAATATTTGGTTTTGTTCCTAGCAAAAGATGAAAAAGAAGTGAAGAACGAATAAAATTTGGATGGACTATTTTCTTATGTACTAACAAAAAATGGAGCACCAGCGACAAAAAAGAAACCGAAGGAGGAATAAACTTGGGTGACCTATTCAGTTTGTTCTAAGCAGGAAAAATGAAGAAGGATCAGCTATGTATACTTTTTTCTGCCATTTATTGGGGGTGTCCTATTTCCTTTTGTCCCAACGAGATCATTTTTAACCGACCTAGAATTTGTACCAAACAGAAAAGAGCTACACAAATAAACAAAGCAATCAATTTTTAACTAGCTCAGAGTTTCTAGACCATGTTCTACTATTTTAACAAACGAAGAGATAAATTTGTGTGACCTATTCAGTTTTGTACCAAGCAAAATAAGAAAAAGAAGTGAAAACGAATAAAATTTGGATGGACTACTTTCTTACGTACCAACAAAAAATGGAACACCAACGACAAAAAAGAAACCGAAGGAGGAATAAATTTGGGGGACCTATTCAGTTTTGTACTAAGGAGGAAAAATTGCCCTAAAAAACGAAGAAGGTAAAATTTAAATAGCTCAGTATTTATGTACATTTTTGTACTACTAAAATAAACGAAGGAATAAATTTGGGAGTTTTACAGAAGAAAACGGAGAAGGACCATTTTATTTAATTTTGTATACTCAAAATATACAAAGATATAATTTTGTGTCAGCCATTCAGTTTTGTACTAAGCAGAAAATTTGTTGGCTTTTTTACAAAGACCACTTTATATTTTGTATTCAGATTTTCCGGACACTTTTTGTGCTCTACAAATAAACGGAGGAAAAGCAAAGAGAGGCCATTTTTAACTAGCTTAGAATTTATGTGCCTTTTGTAACGAAGGAACAAATTTGAAGGAGATTCATTTTAACTAATTCTGATGCGAGTACATCAATTAGTACATAGATTTAAAAAATAAAACAATATGGCATTATTGCGACTTTCATTTTCGAATACATACGGATTAAACCACTGTGGCAAAAAATACTATTCTCTCCTTATGCTTATTTGGAGCAGAATTAAGAGGACCAAGCATTAGAAACCCGCTAGTAGGGCGTCGATTCAGTAAACCCGTTATGCTTTAGAAAACAAAATCCATATTGGAGTATACCTTTTATACAACAAACAAGCTTCTTAGCACCACTCCAGAAATTAGAAAACAAATTCTTTCTTCTACGGTCTTCGGCATGGATTTTAGACCAAGAGCAGCAAGATTAATATTAAATAACGCTTCTGCTGGATAGAAATTCGAGTCTCTCGATCTTCTATTTTATCCGGCAAATTTACTTGGAAATTATCCACATCTTAGAATTTATCAGGTTACATCTAGTAAAAGAAAACTAATAGATAATTTTGAGACAGTTCCATATGGTTAAATACAGTATTAGTAGAATCGATAGTTTTTAATTAAGTAGAGATAAAGAAAGAGTGTGTGAAAAATGGATAATTAAATTTTAAATCATTATTATTATTTTAGAGGTCAAAAGGAAGAACAAATGAATTTGATTAGCATATATATGAACAAGATATGCCATTTTAATATACTTTTTATTATTATATTATCGCGTGCTGTTTAAACAAATGCAGTGAAATGCACTACTCAAATAAACCATTGTAACAAACTGAGTATTTTGTACTATTTAGTACCACCGAGAAGATATAGAATATTTAGTTTTGTACCAAGCAGAAATTTGTTGGCTTCTTTACTTTCATATTAACGACTAAAAACTTTAACACATACTTGGTTGTGTGCATTACTGTTTTGAATTTTAGAGTATAAGTACAAATTGTTTGGTGTTATTTTACAATGGCCGAAGTTTTTCATTTCCTTGTGGTACAACGTAATGGTCGCTCCGCTTATTCTAGGTCTACAGTTAGATACTTTCGGTTGGATAATGGCATACCGCCGTGTTTTGTTGAACACAACGCCCACTATAATGATGTGGTAGACAATTATTTGATGGATAGGTATTTGTTTAATAGTCACTATAACAAATGGTATTTGGTAGAATTTGTTAAGCATTTATCGCAGGTAGATATTAAGATTTTTGTCGTTGGTTGCTCGTTTAACTGCGCACAGTTCTCTTTTCCAATCAGCTATCTTGTTTGCCATGAAAACTAAGGGTAATAGTTATACTGTGACAGCTTTCTTTTGCAATGGGGGAACACAGGACACTTTGGATGAGCTACTACAGTTTTGGAATCATGGGTGCGAGTTCAGGCCAAGTATCCAGATTGCGGATTTACTTGGTTGCTTTACACGATGTGGTAAAACGGGCCTTTTTGCGGTATCTCCTGATACCTATTTGTTAGACCTCGCAGTATTTGGATACTTGGTGAAAAAGAATAACAAATGTTTTTTTTACAATAAAGCTATACATACAGAATAATCCATTATGGCAAAAAAAATACTACTTTCTCCTTATGCTTAGTTGGAGTAGACTTCGATAACAAGAACGATAAATTGTATAAGAATTTCCAGTTTATAGCCGTATTGCACAATACTTATAATAGTCTGTAATAGTGCAGTTTATTTTTGGAGTGAGAGTAGGTTTTAAAGGTGTATTGTAGTGTACATTTTCCAGTCTACCAGCAATAATGATCTCTGAGAGAGTTATTAGGTAAAGATAACAATTTGTTAGTGGCGAACCAATTACACCACCATTCTGCGAACACATCTATACGATCTAATTTCTCAGATTTAAGGCTAAATTAAATGGGCAAGAAGTGTAGAGTATTTGGGAGATATAACTAAGAACATCTACAAACAGAATATTACACAAGAATTTGCAGGTATTTTAATTTTGGGATGGAAGGACAAGCCAATTAGCACTATTTGTAACTACGATGATTCCGTGGGTGTAGATTGTCTTAGATGGAATACAGGTAATTCTTCCATTAAAATTTACAACTATGTAATTGATTTCGTTCATTGTTCAGACAAGCGTTTACAGGGTATTACAAGATTTGAAGCAATTATGTTTAACTACTATACTGATGAGTGGATCCAATACAAGACTCTTTAGAGCTAATTGTACACACCAAAGAATATTTTACAGATGCTTATTGGCGTTGCCGGATAAAATAGAAGATCGAGAGAATCGAATTTCTATCCAGCAGAAGTGTTATTTAATATTAATCTTGCTGCTCTTGGTCTAAAATCCATGCCGAAGACCGTAGAAGAAAGAATTTGTTTTCTAATTTCTGGAGTGGTGCTAAGAAGCTTGTTTGTTGTATAAAAGGTATACTCTAATATGGATTTTGTTTTCTAAAGCATAACGGGTTTACTGAATCGACGCCCTACTAGCGGGTTTCTAATGCTTGGTCCTCTTAATTCTGCTCCAAATAAGCATAAGGAGAGAGTAGTATTTTTTGCCACAGTGGTTTAATCCGTATGTATTCAAAAATGAAAGTCGCAATAATGCCATATTGTTTTTTTTAAATCTATATACTAATTCATCTACTCGCATCAGGATTAGTTAAAATGAACCTCCTTCAAATTTGTTCCTTCGTTACAAAGGGCACATAAATTCTAAGCTAGTTAAAATGGTCCCTCTTTGCTTTTCTTCCGTTCCTTTGTAGAGCACAAAAAGTGTCCGGAAAATCTGAATACAAAAGATAAAATGGTCTTTCTAAAAAAGCCAACAAATTTTCTGCTTAGTACAAAACTGAATAGCTCACACAAAATTATATCTTTGCATATTTTGAGTACTACAAAATTAAATAAAATGGTCCTTCTCCGTTTTCTTCTGTAGAACTCACAAATTTATTCCTTCGTTTATTTTAGTAGTACAAAAATGTACATAAATACTGAGCTATTTAAATTTTACCTTGTTCGCTTTTTAGGGCATTTTTTCTGCTTAGTACAAAACTGAATAGGTCCCCCAAATTTATTCCTCCTTCGGTTTCTTTTTTGTTGTTGGTGTTCCATTTTTTGTTGGTACATAAGAAAATAGTCCATCCAAATTTTATTCGTTCTTCACTTCTTTTTCTTATTTTGCTTGGTACAAAACTGAATAGGTCACACAAATTTATCTCTTCGTTTGTTAAAATAGTACAACATGGTCTAGAAATTCTGAGCTAGTTAAAAATTGATTGCTTTGTTTATTTGTGTAGCTCTTTTCTGTTTGGTACAAATTCTAAGTCGGTTAAAAATGATCTCGTTGGCACAAAAGGAAATAGGACACCCCCAATAAATGGCAGAAAAAAGTATAGAATGCTGATCCTTGTTCATTTTTTCTGCTTAATACAAAGTGAATAGGTCACCCAAATTTATTCCTCCTTCGGTTTCTTTTTTGTCGCTGGTGCTCCATTTTTTTGTTGGAACATAAGAAAATAGTCCATCCAAATTTTATTCGTTCTTTACTTCTTTTTCATCTTTTGCTAGGTACAAAACTAAATATTCTACCGAAATTTATTCTTTCGTTTATTTGATTAATGGCCCTTTACATTTTCCAGTTGGTACATAAGGAAATAATCCAATCAATTTTTTCTGGTTCGAACAAAACTAAATACTCCATCTAAATTTGAGTATTACAAAATGAAATAAAATTCTGAGACCTTCGTTTATTTAAATAGTACAAAATAGTATTGAACTTCTGAGCCGGTTAAATTTATCCGATTGTTTGTTTATTTAATTAGTACAAAATGATTTAAAATACGCCGTTATTTCTCGTTGGTGCAAAATTGAATAGGTCACTCAAATTCACCCCTTCGTTTGTTTAAATATTAGAACATGGTCTAGAAAAAATGGCATTTCTCATTGGTACAATATTCCTTCGTTTTTTAATTAGTGCAAGAAGAGTTAAAACAGACTTTAGCACAATAAGATACATAAATTCTGAGCTAGTTGAAATGTCATTTCTAGCTAATAGAAAAGTGAGTAGGTTCCCTTTGTTTCTTTAAATTCTCAGCTAGCTAAAATGGCATATCTTTGCTTTCTTTTTCGCTAGTCCATCCAAATTATTTTTTCGTTTATTTTGAATAACCCAAAAATGTACAGAAATTCTGAGCTAGTTAAAAATTGCGTTGTTTTGATTTTTTCTCGTTAGTACAATATCAAATAAGTCACTAAAATTTATTCATTCTTCACTTTTTCTGCTTGGTACAAAACTGAATAGGTCACACAAATTTATCCAAAGCGCTGTTTTCAAGTTATTGGGTTTTAAGTATTTTGACCTTTGACCTCGACGGTCAGTATTTTTGAAACTTGTAGTAGTTGATGACCAATTACTAAATGTGGAAACACCACCTCAATATTTGGCTCCGTTTTCGAGTTTTTGGGTTTTAAGTATTTTGACCTTGGACCTCAATGGTCATTATTTTGGAACTTGTAGTAGTTGATGACCAATTACTAAATGTGGAAACACCAGCTCAATATATGACTCCGTTTCCGAGTTATTAGTTTTTAAGTATTTTGACCTTTGAATTCGATGGTCATTATTTTGGAACTTGTAGTTGTTGATAACCAATTACTAAATGTAGAAACAGCACCTCAATATTTGGCTCCGTTTTCGAGTTATTAGGTTTTAAGTATTTTGACCTTTGACCTCGATGGTTATTATTTTGGAACTTGCAGTGGTTGATGACCAATTACTAAATGTGGAAACGACACCTCAATATTTGGCTCTGTTTTCGAGTTATTGGGTTTAAAGTATTTTGACCTTTGACCTCGATGGTCATTATTTTGGAACTTGTAGTAGTTGATGACCAATTACTAAATGTGGAAAACCCTCTGTTCTCTATGGTCAGTAGTTTGAGAACATGCTTATGTCATTTCCGCTATGTTAAATTAGGGGGTTGAACGAATACAGTTGTCTGTTTGTAGTCTTATGTATTCATTGTCTGCTAAAATAGGGGTGCAAAATCTGCAAGTCAAGTATCTCATTGGCTAAAATAAAACTATTTACTATTGGCTCCAAAGAAAAACGGCTAAAATATGTGCTAAATATTTTCTAATTCCATTTGAGTGGACCCATGGAACCATGTTTCAATCAAGTACGACAAGGGTGGGCCAAGTTGCCAAAAAAACTTAGGATCGTCATATCTCGAAAACGGTGACAGATAGAAATAAACTTTAATTGGCATTCGATTTAGTCATCAAGTGTATAATCTACCCAGCTTTGGTAAACATCGCCTAAATTTCAACTTTTTCGAGAATCGAAATCTTTGTCTCTGCTTTGTTCACACAAAAGAACAAGTTTTCAATGTGTTAGATTATCCACCACTTTCTGCTAAAAATAGTGGTTGAAATGAATAAACTCCCTTATTATCTGTTATGTTAAAATAGCGGTTGGAATATGTGCCATACTCTTTTATTACCTCTGCTATGTATAAATAGGGGTTGAACAAATTTGCTATGTTCGTAGTCATCAAAGAGAATGAATACACCCCCTGTAGACCGTGGGTGGACGGTTTAGGGTGTTCGATTGTAATCTTTGCTCATTGTCTGTTATGTTAAAATAGGGGCTGGAACGAATACAGTTGTGTGTTCGTAATCTTATGTACACCCCCTTTGCTATGTTACATAGGTATTCATTGTCTACTATGTTTATAGTTAAACTAGGGGTTGAAAAAGGGAACGAATATACCCCTGCTTTGTTTCGTAGTCTTATGTATTCTCTGCTCTGCTGTGTGTTCGTAATCAATGCTATGTTAAAATAGGGGTTGAAACGAATACAGCCCTACTATGTTTCGTAGTCTTATGTTCTGCTATGTGTTCGTAATCTTATGTGTTATCCACTATGTTAAAATAGGGGTTGAAAAGTGCTCATAAAAGAGAACGAATACATCCCTGCTATGTTACGTAGTCTTATGTATTACCTGCTATGTTCAAATAGGGGTTGGAAAGTAAGCCATACTCTTGTATTAGCTCAGCTATATTACATAGTCCTATGCTAAGGGGTTGAAAACAAATACGCCCTTGCTATGTTATGTAATCTTCTGCTCTTCTATGTGTTCGTAATCTTATGTGTTATCTGCTATGTTCAAATAGGGGTTGGAAAATATGCTCATAAAAGGGTACGAGTCTAAATCTATGCTATGTTGCGTAGTCTTACGTATTATCTGTTCTTCTATGTGTTCGTAATCTTATGTGTTATCTGCTATGTTCAAATAGAGGTTGAAAAAGTGATCATAAAAGAGAATGAATACACCCCTAAAATGGAGGTTGTTGTGTGTTACGTAGTCTTATGTATTATCTGCTCTTCTATGTGTTCGTAATCTTATGTGTTATCTGTTATGTTTAAATAGGGGGTGGAAAATATGCCCATAAAAGAGAACGAGTTCATCCCCTAAAAGTGCTCATGAAAGAGAATGAATACACCCCTAAACTGGAGGTCGTAAAAGACCATGGGTTGACGGTGCGTGGGTCATAGCGTATCGTGAGACACTGGAAAATTGAGTCCTTGATCTCAGTAGACCCTGGAAAAAAAAGGCGGGGGTCAGGTGTCGTCACCCTACTCACACTCGCTATGTAAAAAATGTTCTTGGTGCTTCGTTTCTTTATTAGTGGACAATTGGCGAATTACAAGAGGGATAAAGGGAAATTCCCTTTGGTAAAGCTGGATGTATGCTATAACCAAGAGCGTCATTTCAAACGACAGTTGCATGGGAAACTATAACAGTTGCAGTCAAGGCGTCACTTACGGGAGCAAGAGGGGACAATTACTCCCTAACCACAAGAGTTTGTGGAATACTTATACTTTGATCAATTGTCTATTAATATACTACTACAAAACATGAAAGTCTTACGTCGGTGGTGCTCTTGACCCCTCAAGCAAAGTCTCAAATTAAGCTTCTTGTTGTAGCATATATCCAGTATTATCAAAGGGAATTTCACCGCCATATCCCTTGTGATTCGCACTGTCCACAGATACGGATACGAAGCGCCAAGAACACTTTTTGCACAACGACTGTGGTAACCATAATATATCTAGTGACATCAATAAACAGTGGCGTATTAACGATTTTGTTTCGGGAAGGACCATGCACAACACTTCAATAAGCATTTACGTTTTTCCTTTTGGGTGCCTACAAATTTTAATGAAATTGAGTATATATGAAAATTATTTCGAGAGGCTTGAGCCAGATAGCCACTCTCCTGAGTATCTCACTGTCATTATATTTACGGATACAACTGATTTGAACATTTTAATTGTTGTATGCATAATAAACATATAGTGTATAAATATTTTACTTTTAGTTACAAATGGCTACTTTATTAGTTACAACAAGAAAAAATGACTCGAGCTGGACCTTTTGCGCGTAGGACATAGATATTCCTCACTCTACATCCCCATGACTTAACACGTTCTATGATTTATGCGGACAGTAAGAAATTTTAAGACGGGTTTTCTGGCTATTGCAGTTTCTAATATTGACACTAAATGTACACTCCTGCCTCGCGAAAGGTAGCGCGGAATTTCATTTATCAAAGTCTGCATTTCCCTTGTAAATAACTTGTGTTCCTACTCGGTTATACACGTTCTACAGTTACTTCCAGTAATCTTGAACGACAGGGAAACGAACAGACACATCGAGAACATTTAAAATTCCAAATTTTCCCACCGGGAATCGAACTCGGGACCCCGTACACCACAGACTCATGTGCTAGCCACTAAACCACACAGGGAAGTTATAAGGCCAGCGGGGTTTAGGAGTTCTACTGGATATGCTCGAGATATGCACTTGTAATACATTGAGTAATTTATTCGAAAGAGGCAAAGAATTTTACATTGAATCCTTGTCCTTGTTTTGTTTTTGTGTTTATTCATTGTATGTTTCGTATAGCGCCTGAAATAAAAATTAAATTTTTCGCTACGATGTCCAGAAATACTATTTTAACTGATCATAAAACAGAAATCTGTCGGTGAAGTAATATGGGGTAATATGTTGTATTCTATTTTTTACAAAGTTCCTTGGTTGCTAAGCAGTTAGCGTACGCAGCTTTGCCGTAAAAGCCCTGCTTCAATTTCCGGTGTGAACTCATATGGTTCGAATTCCACGCTAATTAGTAGGTAAACGCCTCATATAGCCTTGCTGCTGAAAGGAACGTTAAACTCAACATCAACTCAACGTTAGTTTTATACTATCAATAGAAGCAAGAGGTAGACGATACTATTCTGCTAAAATCATTCATTTATTTCTTTGGCACATATTCCAAAGCATCGGACTATTTGCGACATTAATTATAAATGCTTTAAGGAAAAGTAGCTTTATGAACATTAAGTCGCTTAAAGCGTTCAAGTCGCTTTATAAAAATCCAGAGTATGAATTACAAACCTTTTTACATTGCAAGTAAAAATAAAAGCATATATTGTTTATATCTCTCTCATATACTCTTTCTCTCTTTTCCCCTGTCTCTCTCACACACACAGTATCTCTCTTTCTCTGCATATACACTTGTATATTGCAGTAGGTATCAGGAACATAAATAAGTTTCATTTTGGACATGTGGTTTAAAGTTGGTATTCAATCAGAAATCTGTTCCCCTTAAAACAATGTTAACGTTCCTCATTTTACCGTCTTCTTATATAAATGACATTGTGAATAAATGTGGCTGAGGTTTAAAATGTGACGAAATGAGATGGTTTAGTTTTTTGAACACTTCAAAACAGAACTTTATACTTAAGGAAATGTTTCCATGTATTGAAAGAAAACTTCCCGCCCCGCAGTTCTCTAGTGCCTTTACCACTGAACCACGATTACTACGCATTAATTGATTCGTTTTAGTCTGCTTAGGTGCATGTTATAAACGCAGTATTTGGTTCAAAATAAAGGACTTTTGTATTTTGTTTTTTAAAAAATCTGCAACGTTGATAATTTAGTGAATACAATGATATGCCCTGCGAGTCCTCAATTACTTATTCTTGTGTTTTGCCAATGTATTTGACTATAAAAGAAGCTACTGTTTTGAGCGACAAGAAAGGGCTCTTTATTTAATCGAGCCAGTGAAAGTTACGCCTTAGGTGAATGGTTAGCGTGGAGATTTCCTGATTTTCCGATTCGAGCCCTCTTCCTTTACTTTTTCCAATGTTTCATTTACAAGGCTGAGCTCCAGTGGGATGCTGCTAAACGAAGATAATCTCCAGTGGAGAAATTCAGTGATGATGTAATCCTCAAAATAAAGGAAGAAAACCGAATGGAGAAAACGAGTTACATAGTTAATTCTGTCAATGGTTCTATATTTGATATTATCCGTTTATTTCGTGCATTTTTAAATTGTTGTTAATTGATTCTCTGTTCTCCCCTTTTCTCCTTGTGTCTCAATGTGTAAATTTTCACAAATACTATGCAAATCAGTTACTTTGCATGCTGTTACTTTACAAATACTATGCAAATACTTTGAGTTATATTTGCAAGCTAAGGGGAAATACGCCTATTACGGATAAGTTCTCCAACTTGTTTGAGTGTTATCGGGTTGCTATCTCGCGGACTTTGTACATCAAGGATTTCTGTGGCCCACTGTACATATATTATTAAATAAACATGTTAATAAATGTTATTGCAAATTTTGTAAACATTATGGACGTGCCAATGAGCATCCATTACCTTAAAGCTAGGCGTTTGTCTAAGATAAACTTTTACGTTATAAGAGACAATTGCATTTATGAATATTTCTATACATTATTATCATGCATTGTTCATTTTGTATTTAAAAAAATATATTATATTATCAATGGCATTAAAAGCCAAACTTTAAAGACCTTGTAGAAGGTATGCAAAATTAGTATTCCTTAACATTCCTATCTTTTATCTTAAATATAGTAATATTTTCCACAAACGTCCTTGTGTAACATCTTACTGCCATAAAAACTAATAAATATTTTTCCAAGTGTATTATTCATTAGTGGTTAATTATACTTGCTTTAACAAAATAAAATAAATACTTTACTAAAAACTGGCATCTTAAGCAGTTAATAAATAAAACTAGCTATAATAATTCCACCATACACAAAGACCATACACATATACCATATACATTCCAAAAATTCTTCTTTGTTACATACATAGGGTGTTCACCTATATATATAAATACAGGGTGCGGCACGTAAAACCGGCCCGTCGTAATATTCTGGTATATTGTGTTTTTGGCAACACTTAAATAATCTACCTTCCTACCAAGAGATAACGTGTCGAGGTCGGGTCGACTTACGTGACCTGCAGCAGTCACGTGCAGCCGCAGCCAGTGAAACTTGTCGAAACCAGTTGAGAAAAAGGCCTCCTTGTGTTAAGCCGTTTCAGTGTCAGTGTGTGATAATGCCGTATTCGTTACCCGAGCGTGTTGTCATTGTTGAAGGATTCATTCTCACTGGATCTTTTGTGAAAACAAAGAATTTGTTTCGGGAGAAATTTCCAGGACGTTCTGTGCCAGCAAAAAGCACCATTCAGTAATTGATTGAAAAATGGCGGCGTACAGGATCGGCTCAAAATGCTCCCAGGAACAGACGACCATCTGTGTGCACACCTGAATTAAAGATGCAGGTGGAGGAGATAATGACAAGAAGTCCTCGAAAGTCAACCAGGAGATTGAGTCAACAGGTTCATGCGAGTGAGAGAAGTTTCAGACGTGTTTTAAGGGGACTGAAGTTAAAACCGTACCGGAAGTGTTGTGCAAGAACTGAAGGAGCCTTACCTGCAGAAGAGGGTGCATTTCTGTTCATGTCTGTTGAGCAATGTTGCCAGTGGTGTCTTGGATCCACTAATGCTCATCATGACTGACGAAGCGTGGTTCCACCTGTCTGGGTACGTAAATTCCCAAACAACCGGTATTGGTCGACAGAAAATCCACACGCAATCCAATAGGTACCCTTGCATGATGAGAAGATTGGTGTTTTGTGTGCCCTTTCCACCACACGCGTTATTGGGCCCATATTCTTTGAGACGACAGTGAACAGTGACGTGTATATGGGAATCCTGGAGGAGATTTATACACACTTGACCAAAGAGGAGCGTCAGATATGTTACTTTCAGCAGGACGGTGCAACATGCCACACATCAGCTGCATCATTGTCCCTTGTGCATGAGATGTTTACAGCAGAGAGGACAATCAGCAAAGGCTTGTGGCCTCCTCGGTCACCAGACTTGTCCACGTGTGACTTTTACTTATGGGCACTGTTAAAGGGAAGAGTACACGAAACAAATCCACAGACAATTGAAGAACTCAAGACCAGGATCTAGGATGTCACCAATAGCATTACAACACAAGAACTGACAAGGGTATATATGAATCTCCTCAATCGTGCTCACATGTGTGTTGAAGTGGGCGGAGGACACTTTCAGCGCCTGCTGTGAAGGCTGCTGTGAAGGTGAGTAGTCATATTCAATACATTACATTTCATTTATGTGTTGTAGTTAATCATATTCAATACATTACATTTCATTTTATGTGTTCACTTTACGTGCCAGTTTTACGTGCCGCACCCTGTAGATAGATAGATAGATAGATATTTATATAGATATAGGGTGTTTCACCTAACTTTTCGATCAGAAATATTTCCGAAATGACAAAAGAAATCGACAAACCTAGTTGAGCAAGAATGTACAGATGTCAGTGTTTCATAACGTTCTGTAAGGCACAAGTGGCCCCAGGATCTCATAGGGTCCCAGAAGCCAACTTGAAAATTTCAAATACAAACCCTCTACTTTTATTGCAGATTTTGATTCTGTGATGGAAACTAAGCAACTTTTACATGAAACACTTTTTCGTTATGCTAATAGATGGCGTTACAATTGCAAAAAAAAATGAATATTATTGTACTTACATGCTCTAGCTTTGAGACCTCAAATATTTCCGAAATAACAAAAATGTGACGAATCTAGTTACCGAACAATGTACATATGTCAGAGACCTATAAAATTCCGTAAACATAAGTGCCCCCAGGGGTCCCTTCAAAGAGCCCCAGGGAACAATTTGAAAATTTCAAATGAAAACTTCTAATTTATTGCATATTCTGATTCTGCGGTCAAAACTGCAATTTTTACTTGAAGCACATTTTGTTATTCTACTAAATGGCGCTGTAATCGCAAAAAAATATCATCTTACGCACGGCCCTACCTTTGCGACCTCAAATATTTCCGAAATAACATAAAATGAGACAAATGTTATTACGTAAGAATGTACACATGTCAGAGACCTGTAAAATTCTGTAAATAATTTTACATTCGTCATAGGGCTGTGATGTTCCATCATAGGGCTCTCGTGTCCCATCATAGGGCTCCAGGGGCCAACTTGAAAGTTTTAAATGGGAACTCCGTACTTTTGTTGCAGATTCGAATTTTACGATCGAATATACGCAAATTTTACTTGAGGTGCTTTTCGTTATCAGCCTAAATGGAGCTGTAATCACAAAAGAAAAAATCTCATCATACGCTACCTGGGATTCCCAATAAACTGAATACCTTGAGAAATACACGTGCAATTAAAAAGCACGAAATAACGTTATCAATATTTTAAAAGGGCTTATGGAGTCGCGGTGGCTCAGTGGTAGAGCGTTCACCTATGGTGCTTGGGGTCCTGGGTTCTATTCCAACCCCCGCCAGGTTAACTTTGTGGTGGAAGATCATTGTGTGCGTGGGTGTCCTCGGGGTTCTCTCGTTTCCTCCTAGTTTATTCATTCCTCCATTTCATTCATTACTCACCATCACCGTCTCCTTTAGCCTAACCGGCATAACCGTGGGGCGTAAAACGCAAAGATTTCATTTCATTTCATTTGCACTAACAGTGCTTAGCGTAAAACAAAATAGCTTTCATTTGCATTTCAATGCGACCATAGTAGACCATTGCGATATGGAAAGAGAAGTTTCTGTGATTTGCAACAAGAAACTTCCCTAGAATTGTAAAGTCAAGTATACAATATGTTTGTTAACCCTTTGGGGATCCTATGGCACAATTTATACCATATGCACTTTTCATGGTACATTGCGTTATTTCTTTTCTATTTGAGCTTTTTCGTCCGGTTTCTTTTTGTTTTCCAAGTCCAGAGGTCTTGTAGAAGACATTACGTATGGTTTCAGACCGTCCTACGTCCAGACATAGGAGGTGATGACGTCATAAGTCAAAAATTTATTTTCTCATTTTCTAAGCCTATGTTCAATATTTTTTGGCGGGGTTATTTTTCTAGGTAGAAGATTGAAATTTTGCACAAACATTGGTAAAAATAGGGATATTTTTACCCCCAAAATCCCGTATTTCGTCATTTTCCCGCCAAAAAAACATGATAGGACCACGTGATTCATACCGTCTGAAAGGCCATTCCATTCTAAAGAGAATTACGGTCGAATTATTATTGTAGGGTAATTAGGGACGTCTCAGGGTTTTTTTGAAAAATATACTTCTATATAGAGAAATATGGGGCATTGTCGGTATATATATTTTTGGCGGGCTTACTTTTGAACGTAGAAGATTGAAATTTTACACAAACATTAAGTCTACCGAGTACTATTTACCACGTTTTTTGTTCCCATGTCAGTGCTAAAACAGGGGAGGAACCAGAGGGGCAAAAGGGTAAAAATAGGGATTTTTACACCAAAAATCGTGTATTTCGTCATTTTCCCGCCAAAAAACACGATAGGACCACGTGAGTCATACCGTCTTAAAGGGCGTTTCATTCTGAAGACAACGAAGGTCGAATTATTATTCTAGGGTAATTAGGCCCGTCTTAGTGAATTTTTATCCAAATGTACTTCTGTATAGGGTAAAAGTGGGGCATGGTAGGGAAATGTTTTTCTGGCGGGCCTATTTTTTCACATAGAAGATTGAAATTTTGCACAAACATTCAGTCCACGGAGTAGTATTTACCAGAAGTTTTTTTCGATTTCTGCGTAAAAACAGGGGGGTCCAGAGGGGCAAAAGTTGAAAAAGGGAAATTTTGCCCCCAAAAATCCCTTTTTTCAGGAATTTCCCACCTTAGATACATGATGGAGACATATGAATGGTACCGTCTGAAAGACAGTTCTATTCTGAAGAGAATGATTGGCGGATTATAGTCCTAGGGTAATTAGGGATGTGTTAGGATTTTTTTTCCCTGAGATCATAGTGTTTCATGGTACTTTGGGGCACTGTGGGAATTTTTGATAAAAACTTTCCCGCCCTTACTATTCAAGATAGAAACTTGAAATTTGGCACACACATTCAGTATACCAAGTAGTATTTCTCAGATTTTTTTAGATGGCTACGATCACACAGGGGGAGTCCAGGGGGGGCCAAAGTTCGAGAAAAAAATGTGTCCCTCCGAAATTTTCACTTTGACATTTTTCCCACTTCTGGTATACGGTATGAGCACGCAGGTGGTACGATTTGAAAGCCAGCTCTATTCTGAAGAGAACGAGGTATAAACCATGATCCTAGGATAAATAGTGACGATACAGTAGCTGCTTGACTGAAAGTCTAAAAAATAGCCCAAAAAGCCAGGATCCGGAACACGGACAGATGAAGTAAAATAATTATTTCACACTAGTATTTAACAGCACAAATGGCAAAGAAGATTTCACAATCCGAACGAACGAACTTCCAAACCCTGGGTAAAGCGCAAAGAAACTTAATTTATATATGAAGCTATTGTAAATGATCTTAACGATATCAAAGGTCAATAACTCACGTTTGTTTAGTCAGAATGACGTGCAACTTCTGTTAAATGGGAGAAAACTCAAAATTATTTTTGTTTATAAATGCATGAGTGTTAGGTTTCTTGTCAAGATGAGCGCCTTTTTTAATTCAACACATATCAGATTGATAGTCCAATTCTTGCCATACTCTTTTTTACATACCAGAGTCAGGAGATCAATCTACTTCTTAAATGCGTTCTGAAAGTTTAGTTAAATTGTTACGGAGGGGTGAGTGATACACTTGGATTTAACGTTACCCTAACTTCCTTGAAAATTCCATTTCACATGAAAGTATAGAATAACAAACTTTGTCCTGTCTTCGTTTCCTACTATCTAGATTTACTGTTACCCTAATTACGGAACTCGTAACTACACATCAGCTTTACCAGCCACGTACTGTCTTCCCGTCATGAGTCCCATTGCCTCCCACAACTTGGTTGTTTAAAATTGGCAGGTGCACAAAGTGTAACAGATATTTCACAACATGTGCTCAAACTGCGCCCTTTCTTGGTCTGACTGTGAGCAATTTGATGGTAAAACACAAATACTGCATTCCCGATGACGTCCAGGTCTATAAGTGCAACTTCATCAATAAGCCTTTGATGAAGATTATCCAAAGTGGTTGGCGTTGTTTGATATACGCGGAGTTTTAGATAAATCCAGAAAAAAATAGTGGCGATAAATCAGGGGAACAGAAAACTAGGGGACCATCTAATCTCACCGCTTCTGCCAATCCGTTATTTAGGAATTTCTGTGTTAAGAAATTGCCGGATATTTACACCGTTGTGCGGTCCTGCACATCCTTCTGAAACCATCTGTGGGCAAAATTGTCTTCTACATTGTCTCTCATTGCTGGAACTACTTGATTTCGAAGCATCTCCTCACACAGTTCAGAAGTCAAATTGTTATTAATAAAAAGTGACCAATTATCGCAAATTTAGCACTGCCACCCAGATATTCAACTTCTTAGGGTGTAGACTGTGCTTGAAAAGACCAATGAGATTACTGTCAACTCAAAACCTGCACTTATGGCTGTTAGGTGTAACCTGCGTTCATCAGAGAACACAATGCTGATAAGAAAAGTAGAATCATCATTGGTTTGTTTCATTAAATCTTCACAAAATTCTACACGGCGATCAAAGACATCTTCATTCAGCTGGTGTATTAGATGAATTTTGTATGGGTGGAACTTCGGTTTCTTCAACATTCTTTTTGCAGACACCCTGATTAATGTCATGTTGTTCAGCAGTTTAATAAATGCTAAGTTGAGTATTTTAAACAAATGACTGCAACATCAACCTGTTTGTCGCCTATTTCGGTCGACCAGGAATGTTACAATCCTTTATAGTTACAGTTTCCTCAATCCGTCTTACGATGCACTCGACATTAGGTCTCGAAATGGGATTATGTGGTACATGAATTGTTTTTTTGTTATATATTACCCTCACTTTAGCACATGACCTTTGGTGATTGCCCCATCCTCGTATCATCGAGATCGTTAGAACTTCATTTGAGAGTTCTAATACAAACCAGTTGAAATACAGTTTGAGTATTGAGAGATTCTCTGTAATAGTGCTTACTGTTACTAATATCTATGGCTTCTACGTTGCTAGACCGTAATTTACAATCAATCATAAGTATTTACAGACGAGGAACATGACATAGGGGTAACAAATATGTGTCTTCTGGTCAAATGTTATTTGTTCCACTAAATTTATAAGAGCACATTTGCTCTCTTAGATCTATAGTTCAATTTTTCATGTTCATATTTACTTTCACTTTTCAGATGGAATTACATGCAGTTTCAAATCAAACCGTAATTATGCACATCTGCATAACGAAAACAACAAAATCATGAAGTCCTTTTAAACTTTAAGAGATTCGCCGATCAACCTTACGTATTCACTTTCACTTTTACCTCTCAGGTAAAATCTCATGGTATATATTCAAATGAAATCGTTATTATTCATATCTACATAAACATGACAAAAATGAATAACTTAATTCTCTTTTGACACCATGTCTGATTATTAATTGAAACTTAATGTCCCAACAGAGAGCCAGAGTTAATCAACTTTCATAGTGTCCACAAGCTCACAGAAAAATATCAGTTCTTCATGAATATTATTACAGACGTGTTTCAACTTTATTTATTTGCAAGTCTTAGCACCAACATCACACAGCATGTCCAGTTCTTAAACCACCTTTTCATTTATCAACCTCAGATGACGTAAAACGATATTGTAATTTTTGCAATTTATGTGCTATTTAGGAGGACAACGAAAAAAGTACTTAACCTAAAAGTTGTGTATTTTCGGTCGCAGTATCCGAATCTGCAGTGATGTAGATTATTTATATTTGAAATTTTGGGAAGATGAAGGCAACCTCATTTTATGTTAGTTGAATAGATCTTTTAAAATGATTCGACACGTACTTAAATTGCAAGTGTATTTCCAGAGGTATTTAGTTTATCATCATTTTAGTTCACGTACGTACCTACTTTCAAATTTTTTTTTTTTTTTTTTTTTTGCGATTACAGCTCCGTCTAGTAGAATAACGAAAAAGTGATTCAAATGAAAAATTCTTTTCGATTGCAGAATCAAAATCTGAAATAGAAATAGGGGGTTTCCATTTAAAACATTCAAGTTGGCCCCTTGGCCCTATGATGTTATCACTGAGCACTTGTTTAGAGAATTTTATAGACTCCTGAAATGTGTACATTCTTACGTAACTACATTTGTCACACTTTTTGTTATTTCGGAAATATTTGAGGTCACAACGTTAGGACGTACGTGTAATGATATTCATTTTATCGCGATTACAGCGCAATCAATTAAAATAACGAAAAAGTGCTTCAAGTTCCTTATTTTTTATTGTCAAAAAAGTTCCTTATTTTTGTTCAAAAAAATGTTGCAAACTTCATATTTAAAAAATAAAAAAGCTAAAATTCCCCAAAACTCAATTTTCTAACATGCATATATCCAAGAATCTCAACACATAATTTCGCTTACTCGCAATCTGTTGGTCCTTTAAAGAACGCCAAATTATGACCGCCAGCACTGTCATAACACCGCACTTATAAAATAAACGGTATATTTTCTCCAATTTTTAATCAACATGCAAAATTATTATTTTATCATGTAAACATTTTTTTTTTTTTTTGCTTTGCTCTAAACGCTTTCAAGCTGGTAAAAAAAACTACGTTCTTTCTTTGCATGCAAGCAGGCCAGTAGCCAGCCCAAAAAATGTAGAGGGGGCGCGGTAGAAGTTAGGGGGGCCGAACCAACCAAATAGTAATATCAGCAATTTATCATATATGCTCTTGAATGTTTAAGTATTTTGCTTCTACTTAATTCTGTTATCCCCCTCTACACACACTATAAGTTAACATTCTGTAATCTACATGAAAAATCGTTAATTTTATTAAATGGGTATTACTAAGTACACGAATTAAAATTAAAATATAAATATTTTAATAGTCAAACATGTAATACTAACATTGATATCAAGAACGAGAGATGCCCTACTGTGAAATAAGGAAATTCAACTTTACTTAGGCTCTTGTTTAGGGTTAACTTGCGAAGTTGCCCTTCCGTTTTTATCAAAATTTTGAAAATTTACCTAGAAGAAATTGATAATTTGATTGCTTGTGTGCTTCATAACATGTAAGTGAAGCGTCATTTATGTGTAATATCTTTTGATAAGCGGTTATAAAGACGGAACTAATTCGCAAGTAGGGGGAACTACTTGTCTCTAGGTTCAGGACGGTTGGATTGTGGATAATTTTCGAGTAAACATGCCTGCAAGTGTACAGGGTCTTTGCACTGGATGTGAATTGACAGTCCTAACATTTATAAAACATGATGTTGATAATGAGGTTAATCTTTTGAATATTCATGGTTAATGAATGAAAGAACAAAAAGACCACCAACAATCGTCCACGAGTTTCTCCTTGAGATAGGAGGCTCTACAAACCTAAGTACGTACTAAGGTAAGTGCGAAGTAGACATAACCTAAGTAACCTAGTAGTGCGTTATCCCATCTTACTTCGGCTTCTAGCTTCGCTTGTTCTTCCCTCTCAACTCCGCACTCCCCATTAACTACCCACAACCGTAGTCCGCGCGGCCCGTCAGTCTCCACTTTAGGTTAATAATGGATTTCCATATGTAATTGTGGTTCCTCTCCCGTACTCACACCCTTGAGGTAACGTAACAGAACAAAAAAATGAGTAAAGTTTAAGTAGAAACTGATGATTGTAGATTTTATTGTGTTTTTTGTTGAAAATTAGGTGGACGGGTAATTTTGAAGTAATTCCCTTGTTTACAATTACAGTTGTATATTTTAAAAATATTTATAGTAAGTTCTTGTTTAAACTCTTAAATTAAAATCGTGTTATATAAATGAACCATCTGCACACAATACCAAGAAGACACATACCAAAACAGCTGAAAAAAATACTATAATGTTATTCAAAGCTACACTGAAAAAAATGTATATGGCATACGTAATATCGTATGTTACATTTGTAAATCTTGTAGTTTCTTGACAACGTACAGCAAGCGTATAACTCAAAACGCATGTTTTATAATTCTTTCTGTATAAGTGTTCCATCTATACATACTTTCCGTATGAAACAATATAGGCGGTCAGGATCTCACATACAAATTTACGTATATAACATATAGTTGACGAAGGTGACATACATATATATATATGTAATGTAAGGAAGACTGTTAGACATCAGACATCCTGCAACGCCATGATGTAACACCTAAGGGCAGTGCCTATGTAGCATACGGATAACGTATGCTCTGTTCTGATTTTTGTAGTAAGCAAGAGGATTCCGTATATTTGTACAATATACCACTGTCCAGAGAAAGGATTTTTCTCAATGTAAGTAAAATGCTACGTCCATCTAGTATCGAGTAAAAGCATCATTGCTTCTTTCATGTTGAATTACATTCTTACTCGTACGCGACTAAGGAATAGTTCCAATTTACAACGTTTTTATATGAAAACTAGCTACTTTCACGGGATCCTTTACCCCGAGTACAATACCAAACATTTTGCTAATTAATTTCTAAATCTTGCAAATTTTTACTAGTCCTGGCTCCACAATCCGGAATTTAATCCTTAAACGTAAACGTTAAATATGTTCACTTGCTCAGTTACTCATCTAATTAAAGTAATTTAGCTTAACTTCATTCTTCTACGAAAACAAACATGAAAGACTTTGAAACTATTACTTTTTCGGTGAATGTTCCAACACAGTTCTTGTTTTACATATCCCACTACAATAATTTGGACCCTACTAGAATCAATCGCCATTAACGGAACTCGGAGCTCTTAATTCAATTCACAACTAATTGTTCCATAGTTCATCTAAGGTTTGCTGTTGACGAGGATTTTGCAATGCATGTATGTACTACAACTACACAATAGAATAACAATTACCTACCGCCGATACTGCAATGGACAAAAGATAAACACTTTGTTCCTGTTCCTGTTTTTATGATTTGGCTTGCAGCAAGCACTTCACACTTTGTCTCCTACCTCCCAGATCGCTATTACAGCTGTGGCATGAAATATTATGAACATATTCCTTCTTTTCGTAAAAACATGTTTCAATATGTATTGTGTTATTTCATATCAAGATTCGAGAAGACTGATAAACTTTACTTTAACTCGTTTAAAATATGTTTAGAAATGTTCGTCAAATAGTTGAAATGGAAAAATTATTGGAATAATCTCTTTTATATTGCATATTATTTTTAGTGTTTACACATAGAATTAATCGAGATTTTTTGCAAGCCTTCCATGAAAATTTTAGGGAAGGGCAAGAAAAATTTAGGGGGTGGCCCCCTTGACCCCCGTGGATACGGACCTGCATGTAAGTATTCTCTAAACCTACTGGCACCATCAAAAACACATAAAAATCATTCTTTACTAACCCAAATGCTTATCTCATTAGCAAAGTGCTTCAAAACAGCAAACTTTATTCTTTTCTTAAATAAAATTACCAACTCATTAATTTTAGCTGTTAAAACTATTTTGTATATACTTTTCATCTAAATAATTATTAACACTTAAAAATCTTTTCAAATACAAAATTTACATGGTAAACCAGGTGCAATACACCAACGCTTTATTATCTCAACTACCGCAGTCTGTATAAATTACAAACAAAATGGTCAATTTCCACAATTGCCAGTACATTCTTTTTACTAAACTGTTTTATATCAAACTACGTATAATATAAAAAAATACAGCAGTTATAAACTAAATTCTTAAGGTTGGTCTACTACATTCATTTAATTGCAATTTCTAGTTCTTCGCTCTCACAAACTTAGAACACGTGTTGCTAAAACTACTCAATATGTCACAACCAGTGGCCTATTTACGATTTTGTTTCGTGGAGGGCTTTGCTAAATTTTGGAGGGGCCTTTGCCTGAAAATGTGAAATTTCTGCAAGATATTTCGTATACTTTACTATAGTAAGTGAGATTTCGGGGGGCTTAAGCCCGGAAGCCCCCCTAAATACGCCACTGGTCACTACTATATTCGCATCAAATATAAATATATATAAACTTCTATATTCCTCATACTAAATCTTAAAAAACACTTCCAACCAAAAACATAACAGAATTTTCCCAACTTTTAAAAAAAGTAAAAAGTGCGCGCTTAGTATTACAAAACAAGGCACTAAAATCCCACGTTAAACAAACTTACTTATGTTCTGATACGTAAAGAACTACAAATAAATATTTTGTAGTTATTTACGCAATATTTTTCCTTCTTCAATGTACAATTGTACACCAAAAAGAACTGCTTTGCTCTGTTTTGCTTCATATTCGAACGTAATATAACTTAAACCAACTATAATGCGTTTCGCCTACAATGTATTCACTGGAAAGTAGTTGTCAAACAGGAATTCTTTGCCAGCTTTATTATTAGTGTAACACATTTTTCCAACTAAAAAGCTTTTGACTGAGTGATTTTCTCATGAAAGAGATTGTTTTTGGTTGAATTTTATTCTTATAATGCTAGCAAAGTAAAATACATTATGGTTGTCAAAGAAGCTAAATGTAATATTGACGTTGCAAGTGAAAGAAAAAATGATCCATTAAACGTTTCTTTGAACATTAAGATGTGATGACTTTTCATGAGATTATGTACTAAATCGAAATTTATGATACTTTCCCACTAACCCTTTCTAAAATAAGTGTAGGTACCTGGATCTTATTAGTTCTTATTATTGGTTTCCATAGGTAAATATGTTGCAGGCAAAATAGTGTTTCTTATCGTTTTCAATAATCACCAGCAATCTTAATCCTTAATCTTCTGAATGACCTTTTCAAATGGAATTCTATAAATTACATTCTCCTATAAAGTTGGGTTATTGCTAAATTATTTAACATAACACGTGTGTTTACAAAATGTTAGCAAATAGCCGTAACAACATTACGGCAAATGCTATTTTGAATCATATTTATACATGACAACAAGAATGTAATTGTAATAAATGGATGTGAAGCAAGACTGCTGACGGTCAATAAACTTTCTGACTGCTAACATAAATTTTTCATGATGATAAAGATCTTGTAAAGAATGTGGTAAGATTATCTTTTCTAAATTTTTCTAGTTATCTTTTACTCTCGTATTTTTTTTTGAGTGAACAATAATTTCAGGTAATAAAAATTTAAGATTTTTCAAACTAAAAAAGTATCATAATTTTTCAAAAACATTCTACATTTGCGAATAATTTTCAAACACATATGTTTAACTAAAAATTTTCGAAAATATTTTCAATAAGTGCTAAACTTTTCAAAACTGCAAAATATACAAACAAAAATATTGAAAAAATGACTAGAAATGTTTCGAACCAATTTTTAAACCATTTTTTACTATAACATTTTTAAACTACAAATGTTATAAACAAAATTTCTAACCGATCTTTTCCAATGAACAACAAAAAATATAAAGTAATCGAAAATATATTACGTTAAAATTTTCAAAGTTTGAAAAATGAAACAAAGGTTTGAAAGAATTAGACTATCTATCAAATTCTATAAAAGAACATTCTATTGATCAAGAAATCAGAGTGTACCAAAAGACTTTCTTCTGATATATTTATAATATCAGTCATAATTACAAAAGTAAGGTTCAAAAATATTCGAAAAATCTTTAAATATCAGTTTTGAAAAATATTAAGCAAATGATTCGAAACTTTCCCAAAATTTTGAACAAAAATTTGATAGGGATCCAGCAATCAAATTGTATTAAGAATAACTTTCCACTGGTCAACCAATCAGAATGCTTTAAGAAGAACTTTACAAGAGATACTTTAAACTAAAATTCGGAACTACAATCCAAGTTTCAAAAAATCAAACTATAATTTTGGAAAAGTGATCGTAAACATAGAGCAACAATTTGGAATGTTCTTAAAAATTAAACAAAAATTAGAAAATTATAATCCAGTCATACTCTATAAATAACAATATTCCACTGATCAACTAATCGGATTCCAAAAACAATAACTTTTCACTAATGATCTTAGATTGTGAGTTACGCCTAAAGTGGGAAACAAAAATTTTTGATTTTGCATTTGGTTAATCGATTATAATTTCATATCAGGTATTTAGTTATATTTACACACTAGTGACCTTATACTTTGGCCAACATAATACCCACAATGTAGGAGCTGGGTGAAACAGGGTGAATCACTAAATTCACAACACTTCGGTAATAATAATAATAATAATAATAATAATAATAATAATAATAATAATAATAATAATAATAATAATGGTATTAAAAGTTTTATTTTTGCTCTAAAATTTGGCAAAACTTACTCAAAAGTCGTGATTCGGGGAGGAGTTCCGTACCTACAAGACACCCCTCTGCAACCACGAAAATTTTGAACGAAAGCGTTGCACTGAAGTTTCGTGTAGAAAATATTCTACTTTACGTTTCAAGTGAAATAACTGTAATAAGAATAACTGAATATCAACGAACAGTAAGTCATACAATAAATTAAATAGTATGATATGCAGATGTAATTATAAAAGCTTTGCTGCAAAAATACCTACATACACCATAATTCAGTGAACTCTGTTATACGAAGTAACAAATTAGCGTATAAGATTCACTCTATAGGACAATTCTTACTTAAAGAGTGGACATACACTATTTCGAGAATCGAGATAAGACGAAAAATGTTTCGATATTTTTCGCCTCGTTTCCAAAGCGAGATGATAATTTGAGATAGCCCTGTGCCGTCTCGAATTTAAAATGGTAATTCTCATTCCGATTTTTTGATTGGTTTTAGAAACGAGATGAGAAATTCCTCTTCTCGTGGGAAACATTAAACAAAACAGAAATATGTTTTGCCAAATTTTACGTTTCTGCTTGTAATAGTATGACCTGAGCAATAATAAGTTCTTAGTTTTTAATCTTCTACGAGATAATAATTATTAATATTACATTATTATTATTATTATTATTATTATTATTATTATTATTATTATATTATTGAAGATTTGATAGTTCAAGTATTGAAATATTCGAGTATTCGAATATCTGAATATAATAAAACGTGTATCATCGTTCGACGGATCGAATCATAAAGCCTAAAGTAAAATACAATACTTGCTCGACCTGGATTCAAGAACCTCCAGATTATACAGGTCGAGCGCCTTGGCCTCTGAATCACGATCAATACGCAGTACATGGATCGTCTTTAGTGTGGTTACGTTACGTTTCTTTGCCTCGCTTGCCACGCTATTTTGGACGTTATTTTTTCTTAGTTTTAAATTATCTTTCGTATTTCTTTTATGATGATATAAGTCAATAATTTTCGGCAAAGTTTATATTAATAACTTCAGTTGTTGTTAAACCTTTGGTTCACATGTTTGTTTCTTCTCCACACGAAACAACAGATATGACAGATCTAATTCTCATACTCTGCATTTGTTTCAAAGCAATAGTAATTACCTGATCAATGACTTCTGTCCGCCACGATACATCTTTCTATCGATACCCATTCTTCAGTATGAGACCAATAGTATTTTATTTTAATAATTTTCTTGGATACAGCAAGTTTCATGCACTAGCGATTGTAATACATTCAGGTTATGTTTTTAGACATTTTTCTGACTCAAATATATTCATTAAAAAAAATAAGTTATTGAAGTAAAACTTCAACATCCTGTACAAAATATTTTGAGTTCTTCTTTCATTTTAAGGTTTTCATTTCTATGTTCGTACCTACCATTCCTGAATCTTCTTTCTTTCTGCTACTTTCATGGGGTAGCAGGAAAATTCGGTGTACAGAAAATTTGATGTACGGAAAACTAGGTGTGGGGAACGTTAGGTGTAAAGAAAGATTCGTTGTAGTAGGCCGTAGGATTTATTAGAAACTTTACTTTGAGGATAAATGAGCGTATTAGTTTTAAGTTGAAACTGAAGTAGACCGTAGGATTTATTAAAACCTCAACTTTGAGGATAAATGAGTGTATTAGTTTGAAGTTCAAATTTTGTGTAGAACGTACTTTACTGTCTACTATCATTTTTACTGTTTACTGTCTACTTGATGTTGCTTTATATTGAATTGTGTTCCTGAAATTATTGGAATTTTAGATTTCGAGGGATTTTAACATTTTATGGCCCTTACATGACGAGAAATTTGTCCTCCAATCAGACACTTTAGTCCTCAAAGTCCTCCAGTCAGACACTTTAGTTTGTTTACCTTAAGGCAAACAAACTAAGTGTCTGATTGGAGGAGAAGTCAACTATTTGTACAACTATTATCTGATAAAACCATCCTGCCTTATATTGCCCTTTCCACTAAGACTTTTTTCATCAAATTATTTTTGCATCTTACATATGTATATACAGAGTGATTCTTTTAAAACTCACGGATTTCATTTGGCTCTAGAATTTCTGACTGAAGTCAGATTTTCATGCGATTTGCTGCAAATCATCAAGGAGGGATGGGAGATTCATGGGACTACGTTTACTAGTTTAACACTAGAAGCACGAAGCAGTCATTTTGACTGCTTCAAGAAACATAATTTCGTATCACTTCTGTAATATTTTTGCTAAAGCTCTGAAAATCACTCACTTTTAATATTTTTCTGCCCACTTGTTGATAGCATTAATAATAAGTTTATGCTTCTTTTTATAGAGGCGCTATTGTCAGTTATACCTAGAAGCACGAAGCAGTCATTTTGACTGCCTTATAAAGAGTATAGAAAATTAGTGTTTCTTTTTGTAACTCACATATGGCAATATTAAATATTTCTTATTTTTACACAAAAGAGAAGTTCAAACCTTTATTCATTGTAATTTGAGAGATAAAAATTCAAAATAACTCATGGTTTTATTAGGTATATTGCGATACATAGTTCCAACTGTAACTTCGTTTTTTGGTGTTATGAGATATCTCAGTGTTTTATGGTCAAAAAATAAATTAGTTCAGATATATGCGGCCAATACCTACATGTTAGTGTGCACTTGGAGTTGTTTGGGCTGAGTTGTGTACATTGACATTTTACGATGAGAACTCAAGAAAGTTGGAGGAGAAGTCACTTAGAAAATGAATCTGAGGATTCGAGTGAAGGTAATGGAAACTGGAGTGATTTTGAACCTGAAGAGAACATTTTATATTCAAGTGATGAAGGAGAGGAAGACAGCGATGAGGATGACAACGCCACTAGTGGTGACAGTTTTATTGCTCGAGATGGAACATTGTAAAAAAATGGATTTGGAACAAGGTGACGTTGGCAGCACTTGTAAGGCGATTTGTGAAAAATGTAATAACTCCTTCACAACAAGGAAATTAGTTGAAAGTTCTGTATCACTGTGATGTTTACCGCGATCAAAGTTGTAATGAATTAGCTGTCTACAAATGTAAAAGCAACAAAAGTATCTGTGTGTTGAGTTCCATGCGTGAGTCAGTTTCAATTTCCAGAACCCTCGTAGCGTAGTCGCTAACGCTCTCGCCTTCGGTGCAAGCGGTCCGGAGTTCGATTCCCGGTGGGGGCACTCGGTCCAAAAAGTGTAAAACGCTTTTTCAGGTCAGCGACCCTGAATGAGGTGTTCCTGGGTTTTCCTCATTCACACCAGGTGGTAACTAAGTTATATGTTCCAGGCCGCTTCCTTCCTTGCCCCATCCTTTCTTCCTTCCCTTCCCCCGGAAGGGCTAAATGGCCTTAGATGCCGAAAGCCCAGAATTCTAGATCCTAACCTAACCTTCCATGACACTATAAGAAAAAAAAAACGAAACTGTAATGTATTATAATTATATGAAGTTTAGTGTAGGCATCGTGGATCAAATGGTAAAGAAACACAAAGTGAATTGAGCGTATTGATTCCTGGAAAATGTACAGAGAAGCTACTGGAAAGAAAATCAGTAGGTGACAATATCTCTAACGTTTTTCGGAAGATTTGATTGTCAATGTCACTGCGCTTTGACACGATTGTGAAAAAAGTATAGAAAACAGCTGGCATATGCTGCAAACGTCGAAAGTATATCTGTGGAAAGTGTGTACTGCAGAGATCCGAAAAAGAATTATCTGCTGCAAGTGTGGATGACTTTCTGATGGTCTTCTCCTAAGAAGATATTTTCGAAAGGTGTCATACAAATATTATTTTACAATCAAATTTGCAACCTAAGATTGACAGTAATAATTTGTTTCTTTCATTATTTTAGAAATACTCATATTACATTTATTATATTCATAAATATTTGTAATATTACTTATTAATGCCCCTTAGTGTTCATAAATAAAAACAATAAAATAAATAATATCATTTCTAGGCTTACTTCTAGATGTGTCTCATTGAGAATGTCAATAAAATAGTCATACTGCGTCACCATACTTTTCTATTTTAGTAAAAAACTATAAGCAGTCAATTTGACTGTTTCGTGCTTCTAGGGGGTTCAAAATATCCGTGCTTCAAGTGTTAAATTCATCCGGGGTAATATAGATCAGGCCGCAAGAAAAAAAGGAAATATTCGCCATTGTACGTTACAGTTCGAATGAGATATTGAATATTTGAAGCGAAATCACATGTTAAATAGAGATTTCTTGAGTGACTTAGAGTCGGTACCTGACATCTTTCAGAACATCCGCCAGCGAGGTCCGATGCTTCCCTGTCTTCCTCAGAAGCGATCCTGTTTCCTGCAATTTATTCACTAACGACCGTATTATGTTCCTGTCTGGGGCAGAACGTGAGGCAAAGTTGCGTGTAAATGCCCTTTGCGTAGCAACAACAGATCCCGTTCTCCAAAACCTTTTTAATGATAAGATCATTATTGTAACTGTTTCCTGATCATATTCATACAGTAGCACAGCATAATTCTCAATACAACGACCCAGTTTCTTGTTTCTTATTGACCTTCACGAGGTTGCAAACTAAGAAAAAAAGCTCAAATTCCCACACCGCACCTCACCTAATTCCAATTGTAACATACACTGGCGAATATTTGCTGTTTTTCTAGAGGCGTGGCCGATATTACCCCAAATAAATTTAAACCAGTACACATAGTTCCATAAATCTCCCAACGTTCCTTGATGATATGCCACAAACCGCATGAAAATCGGACTTCAGTTAGAAATTCTAGACCCAAATAAAATCCGTGAGTTTTAAAAGAATCACCTTATATATGTTCTATGATGTACTATAGGAAAGGTGTTTTTAGTTGGTCCTATAATTATTCTCTGAACTTATAATTGTTTTATTTCTGACAAAAAGTGTCAGCTTTATTGTGTGATGAAAAGTGGTTTATAGTAATACCCCGCGAATGACATGCAAGAGGTAGTGGACTAAAGGCAAAAAAATAAATTTGCTTTTCTTGAAATAGGAAATAACATTTTATTCGTAACATTTTATGGTTTTCGTTTTCACAATATGAAGTGTCGTAAATTATCGTAAGTGGTAATATTCAATATGTATTACACCGAATCTACCTTACACCTAAATTTCCCCACACCGAGTTTTCCGTACACCGAATTTTCCTACACCGAGTTTTCTTACACCGAATTTTCCTAGACCCATTTTGAGTTCTTCTTTCATTTTAAGGTTGTCATTTCGATGTTCGTTCGTACCATTCCTGAATCTTCTTTCTTTCTGCTACTTTCATGGTGCCTGCTCCATGATACTAAATGTCTGGAAGTGTACCTTCATACGTCTCCTTCTCTCGTCGATAAAAAAACTTTGGAACATTCCCTTTGCAGATTTGAAGACCAAACGCACCATTGAATTTACTTAAGAGCTTAGGTAGAAAACTTAGTGAATCTATGAAATTTACATTAGCTACTCTATGAGATAGAAAGTTCACCCCATTCAAGATTACTTCTGGAGTACAATTCATCTTCTCAACCATAGTCTTTATGATGAAGTGTGCATCATAGCCTTTCCAATTATGGGTTATGCATGTTACTGTGTTAATGCTCGAACTCGTTTCCGTAAACGTGTTAGGAAGTCTTCTATTGCATTTTCTCCATAAAATATATATTTACATTTTCCGCAAACGATACATTCATGTTTCATGTTGTCATTTTCATTACAACGGTAGCATGCGTGCTTACTTACCAAGTTATTAGGTATATTTCATAAATGTTTACTTCATCATCTTCTATTTTAGTATCTTGTGTACATTCAATATTATACTAAAGAATCATAGCTTTCTTTTCCATTATACTATTTGATTCGCCTTTTTGATCTTCTTTCACACACTTTCATGTGACATTCCTCATTAGGATTACGGTAGTTCTAACAATGTTGTAATACGTTTCTCCACATACGTGAGATCCTTTTTCCTTCACCACATATATTTTCAAACGCTGTGCAAAACATTTCACAATTGAACATAAAGTATTTCTATTTTGATAAGGAACTGACTTGTGGTACTCAGAATGTGACTGACCATAAAATTCTCGATTAATTTCTTTACCTGTAATACGGCCTTCTCTAAAGTCACATGGTAGCTTCTGATGGCATCGGTAGCACACAGATATACATTGTTTCAAAGGGTCATGCTTTATTGCATAATTCTTATGACAACTTTCGCAATAATACTTGCAGCTAAAACATGCTGTCAAGCTTTCTATTACGTTGTAATGGTTATCTATAAAAGTAAATTTAAAGATGTTCTCTCTTTAACGATCGGTGGTGGTTCAAACATAACATGACATCCCTTAAATCTCCTGCACATTCTGATTTTATAATCCTTTAAATGCTCTTGAAATTTATGAATTTCAGGAATTACACCACCCATTGGCGACTAGAAATTTAGAGGTGGCGACCAGTATTCAATAGGAATGGTTTCTGCCTAAACTTACAGGGCTGAGGAGTTTCTGATTCGCACGGAAATAATTGTCAGTGAGTGAGAAAAAGCACGGAATATGAAGTCTTCACAACGTTGTAATTCGCCTCTCCTTTCATTACGAGATTTTCAAATTTGCTTCCAAATGTCACATTTCGTGCAGTTTTACCTGTGAGTACAGCTTCATGTGAGAGAGGTTTCAGCAGATTCAACAGAGTTAAAACTGCCTACAGAAATTCACTGAAGAGTGACACACTGGATGATTTGCTGACGATTCCCATCAGTGGTCCCTCACTTAAGGACCTTGATCGGGAAACTGCAATTGATAACTGATACTTTAATGCAAAGAAAGAGCGCTACACAAACGTCAAGTCTTACGGTAAGATATTTCAGGGTTCCTACTAGTCAGCAAAATCAGGGAAATCAGCGAAAATGATGCAGTTCAGCGTATAACGACCGCTAAATGTGTATTCCTACGGAAAACACGTTTGTAATTAGCTTAATGCTTGTTTTGCATATCTTATATAACGTTACAGCCCTCAGTCCGTATATTTATATAATCTAGGTTACCGTTTTACCAAAATTCATCTAAACATTTCATTTGGATATTACCTTTTCTTATTGTAGTACGTAATAACTTAAACATTAGCACACTTTAAATATTGTACACTCCGCATCAAAAAATTGCGACAGCTAACGTCGTGCAACTAAGCCACCCAATATACACCTTCTTATCCCATAATCGTGTCTGGTAAACAGACCCCCCTCTCTCTCCTCCTTTTTCTCTCCCATACAAAATTAGCTAACAACATGAATGAAATTCTAATTTCAAACTACACATGTATTAATATCGATAAAATCAAATAGCAAAACCGAGACGAAACAAGATTCATAAGTTGATTTAGGGAGAAACTGAAATACACACAATGAAAAATTGAAATCAATGGATGCCTATTATACAGAGGTTCAGAAATGAGACAGAGAGAGAGAGAGAGAGAGAGAATGCGAGAGAACAAGAAAAAGAAAAGTGAGAACAGATAAAAATGTTGAATTTTAAACTTAGTAACAAAAGAACGTAACATTATAAAGTTCCGTTACCAGAAATCCAACAGTAATATAGAAATAACATTTGTTTTCATATTTTTTGAGGACTGTTCGAATATATAGAGGACGCTTGAAAGATTCATTAAGTCATTTTCAAAAAGGATAGCATACTCAATTTTCGGTAGAACTGTAGATCTCACAGACACATCTAAGATAATATCAACGGTTTAATACAATGCTTTGTTTCCGCCTGGTCAGGTTGTAAATTCGGTAGTGTTCATTGGACGTACTGATGCAAACTATATTCTACCCAGTAGGTAGCGTATTTCATATCTACCATTGCAGACTACTAATGCAAAGTGAACAAAAAGAAGAAAGAAACGAAACGAAAAAGAAACAAAGAAAGAAACATAAAATTGAATGAGTGCTATTTTACTGGTAAATTTTTATCAGAAATATCCTATATTAAAAGTCGAAACCGTATCATAATGAAAAGTTACAAATGTTCAAATGGAAAATTGGATGGTCCTTATAGATGTAGCACAACTTGTATGTTTCGAATTTCAACGTGAATAAATCACATTGACGGAAACAAATTTGTGTCGAACTAGTATAAATAAAATTTTGTTTCCAAATAGCCAAAGAGGTTGCCATTTTCTAGTCTTTTCCGAAGATTTATCTGTTCCGAACATCCAGCATCACTTCCATCTCTTGCGAATATATCGTTGTAATTTGCACAGATAGAATGAACACGCTGGAGCTCAAGCGGATCATAGTGTCAGTCGGATGATGTTGGTTAACTTAAGGACCACCACTGGATCGACTATTCAAACCCGTAGTGACCCGGTGATTCCATTGAGACTCGGTAACCCAGATGATAAAGAAGATATTTTGCCTATTCCGTTGCGATTAAACTGTATTTCTTTCAGAGATAACCAGGAATGGAGATGTTATCCCCAGAACACGACAAACTCGACGCTGAAGTTGCCACTTAATTATATTTTCCAGACCAGGTCTATCGGTCTCTTGCTCCGTTTTCAGTTTAGAACACGCACACGCACATGAAGTGCGTGTGTATGTGAGAGAGAGGGGGAGTGAAAACGCAATGACAGGATAGGGAAACGTCAAGAAAGAAAGAAAAAGAGAGAGAGAGAGAGAGGGAGATGAATATAAATATGAAACGTAATTATCATTACAGTGTATGATGAAGAACGCACACACTGTTTATTCGAATTCCCGGCAGTGATGCTTTGTAAGTTCTCCAACAGAAGATAAATATCTCTTTTTAGCCATTATTTTATGCGAAAAAGTTATATTACCTGACGGGGAATCGAACTGAGACTTTCCTCTTGGAAGTCTGGTACTTTACCACTACACCACCCATTCCTTTACCCAAACTTTGTCCAATAAATGCTGTAATATTTCTTCCTGAGAACGATAACACGAAAATGTTTACTGCAGATCAATGAAGGGTTCCGAATGTCCTGGCAAATACCTTTCAGTTTCTCAACCAACATTCGTAAATCGTCTCTACCATGATAAAGGTATTTGCTTCCACATTTTTAAGCATTGCACTTCTATTATGAGAAATCGATTCTTCACTATCACTTTGTAAGAAATGCAACTTTGGCGTGAACAGAATTCGAACCTATGATGGACAGCTGTATTGAACGTAACTCCATTACGTTACCGCTACACTATCCTGCCATCTGAACTGGAAGCCAAATATTACTTTAGCCTTGATCATTGGAACGATCAAGCTTGTTCCTGTAAGGTTATTTGCATCTAAGTGCACAACGAAATTCATTTATTCGACGATCTAGAAAGAAATTAGTGTCCACTAACAAAGGAAACCACATTCAATCCAGGAAAATATACAGAGATAAAAACATATGCAGTTATTTCGCTGTGCACGTTCAAAAGTCCGCAAATAATAATAATAATAATAACCTATATTATAAAATTGAAAGTGACTGTGACTTACAGTCTCTTTTACCACCCGACCGATTTCGATCAAATATTCAACATTGGTAATGTTCGGACCTGTGAATATTTTTATCTATTCGTTTCGATGGTGTTACTTAGGTGAGGGGGAGGATGGAAAAATGTAAAAAAATAAACAAAACAATAAGTCTTGAATCAAACGACTAATCTGGATGAAATTTTCAACATAGATTACGTTTGTGTATGGATTGCTTTTAATAATTTCACTTTGATGGTGGAATGTAGGAAAGGGGAGGACGGGGAGATATACCAAAATCAATGTAAATAAAAATGACTATGTTAATGAGTTAATAAGTCTTAAACCATCGGACAGATCTGCGTCAAATTTTCATTTATGTTTTTTATTATTTCATTTTGACGCTAGAACTTAGAGAAGGGGAATGGGTAAGGCAGATATATAAACATAAATAAAATTTAATAAGTCTTGAACCACCGTGCTAATCTCGATAAATTTTTCAACCTAGATGAAGTTTGAACCCGAGATGGTTTTCCTATCATTTTGATGGTGTAACTAAATAAGGGGGAAGGATAGCAACATTTAAAAGAGAACGAAAAATGATCGATCTTAGTGTTGAATCTATAAGTTTTGGAGTCGCTGAGATGAAGTGACACATCTGATGCCGTTTAAATCCAAATTCAGCCCTCAACATGGTGGAGGGAGAGACATATAAAAATGATCAAAATAACCAATATCATTGTGGAATTCGTAGTTTTCCGGGTGGCTGAGATGAACAATGAGATTGAAGATGCCGTGCTCCTTAACATGGGAAGGGGAGGGGATATATTAAACTCAACGAAAATGACCGATATCAAAGAGCGCTTTAGTAATAGTAAACAGTGACTGAAGAACGAAGCATATTATTTTTCTCAATTTAGCCCAGCAAAGCGGCCAAATGATACTACTACTAATTATTATTATTATTATTATTATTATTATTATTATTATTATTATTATTATTATTATTATTATTATTATTATTTGCGTACTTTTGAACTTGCAGGGCGAAATTAATTCATAATATGTTTGTGTTTCTGTAATATTTCCTGGATTATATGTTGTTTCCTTTATTAGTGGGCACTAATTTCTCTCTAGGTCGTAAAGTAAATTAATTTCGTTGTGCACTTAGGTGCAAATAACCTTACAGGAAGAAGATTGATCGTTACAATGATCGAGGCTGAAGTAAGTAATATTTGACTTCTAGTTTCAGGTGGTCGGATAGTGTAGTGGTAACGTAATGGAGTTACCATTAATAAAATTGTCTACCATAGGTTCAAGTCCTGTTCACGCCAAAATTGCACTTTTTACAAAATGGTAGTCAAGAATCGATTTCTCATATTAGACATGCAAAACTTAAGAATGTGGAAGCAAATACCTTTATCATGATAGAGAGGATTTACGAATGTTGGTTGGGAAAGGGCAAGGGATTTACAAGGATATTCGAAACCCTTCATTGATTTGCAGTAAACACATTTCCTGTTATCGTTCTCGGAAAGAAATTTACAGCATTTATTTGAGAAAGTTTGGGTAAAGCAATCAATGGTGTAGTGGTAAAGTACCACACTTCCACGTGGAAAATCTCGGTTCGATTCTCCGTCAGGTAATATAACTTTTTCGCATAAAGTATGGCTGCAAACAGAGATGTATCTTCTGTTGAAGAACTTACAAATCATCACTGGCGAGAATTCGAATAAATACTGTGTGCGTTCTTCATCAAACACTGTAATGATGAGTATGTTTCATATTTATATTCGTGTCTCTCTCTCTCTCTTCCTCGACGTTTCCCTATCCTATCGTTGCATTTTCCACTTCTCCCCCCCCCCGCTCTGTGTGACATTCACACGCACTTCATGTGCGTGTGCGTGTTCCGAAGTGAAAACGGAGCAAGAGACCAATATACCTAGTCTGGAAAATGTAATTAAGTGGCAGCTTCAGCGTCGAATTCTTCGTGTTCTGGGAATAACATCTCAGTTCCTGGCCTTCTCTGAAAGAAATACTGTTTAAACGCAAAGAAATAAGCTATCATCTGGGTTACCAAGTCTCGGTCGAATTTAACGGGTCACTACGGGTTTGAATAGTCGACCCAGTGGTGGTACAGTCTGCGGCATAAAATTTGTTACAAAAATTCTAAGTCCAAATGAATAACAAACTCTTGCCCAGTTTTCTTATGCATTCCCGCAATACATGTATCAATCGATTAGTTGCTTCTAGTATTTATTCCAACTCCTCCCCGTCCTCCACCTCTCCTTGTCTAAAGCAGTGTGTGTGACGTAGTACACTCTTTCCATTCAGCTGAAAAAGAAACAGGAATGAAGTTTACAACGTTATAGCTTTAAAACAGTCTTTTCCATTCGTTTGTTCTGAAATATTTCTAAGAGCCTAAATTAAAGGAAAGTCACACAATCTTCCCAGAGCTTCATAAATATCTTTAGTTTCATTCTTTTCTTTCTTTAAAGAGTGCAAGCTAGTAAGATGCTCCCTAAGAAATCTATGGAAATTGCCAAGAGCTCTAAAATATCTACGGACAGAAACGAGTTTTATTCATTGATTCATTGAATTTCTTTTCAGTAAGTGCAAGCAAATGTTTCAGGGGCGTCATTTGGGCAGGACAGGAGGGTGTAATTCCCCCTCTCTTGAGCTTCATAAATACGTATTTTTTGATCAAATGTATAGAAAAACACTAATTAAAAGTGAAAATCTTATGTCGCCGGAGAATCTCTTCCTTTCCCCTTCCCAACGAAAAAAGTCTAAAAGACACTGGTTTTAAGAACAAACCTATAGAGCTACGATAGCAAATTGCTAAAGAGCTTACATTTGATTTCAAGAGTCGAAGGTTTGATCTCAAGCCATATGACTTCCTGGGTGACATTGAGAGCGAGAGAGAGAGAGAGAGAGAGGTATTCAAGTATGCAGACAGAGAGGGATGATTTGTATACACAGATTTAGAATTGGGGAAAAAATGATCGGACAGCATTCGTATTATGACGAAAATTCTGATTTTGTGAAAAATAAGAAGGGAAGTTTTCGAACTGCGAGGATCACATTAGGCAGTTGTCGAATTAATGTGGAGAACTCTTTTTAGAGCATCAGATGATTACGAAAGGAGAGAAAGATCTTCAGAACTGAGGAATTAAGATTTTAAAAAATCTGGTTTTGGCAACGGGTTTCGAACCACGAACCTTGTGGTCATCGAACCATGACTTTATCCATTCTGCTACGGAGGATTCTATTACTCGTTCACATACGTTTCCCTTAGCTGCGTTGAAAGCTACCTTAAGGGGATATTCCAAAAGTTGACTCGGTGGATGCGCCGTTAAGATAGGACGTAAACCTCTTGTAACTTAGTTACAATGTGTAAAATGAACTTCCTCTTCTTCAGGACACTGTTTAAAGCTTTAAAATTCGTTACTATTGTTTTAATTAAGTGACATTTGATAGAACCATCTGATAAAGTAGTGCCAAGCCCTGTGCGTCATGGTCTGTTAGGTGAATTGTTAATGTAAGTTACTCCTACGTGGATGGTCCGAGCTTCCAATCAAGACCATTCTTATTGATTATGTTATTTAAGCTACGCTCATACTGTATATTCAACAAGTTCAATTTTGAAGTAATGTAGTCACAGCTAGTTTAATTCGAAATAATTTTCCAATATTATATTTGTTACTAACTTTACATGGCACCCCTCACTGTTTGTAGCCCTGTATAAATGCAAAATTGTTTTAAAAGTATATTTTACTTTCAAGTTTTATTGTTTTTTCAATCGTCCTTCAACTTTATTTTATAATAATTTTCTATTTCTTAATTATAACATATTTTCTATTTATATTGTATTCTATGTTACACGTTTATTATTTATATTTTATGTCTTACCTTTGAAGAGGAGCTTTTGACAATTCAGAGCAGCAGCGACATACACAGGATGCAGGCCTTGGCAATCCAGAGCTTTTTCCCCCACGAAATCACTACCGTTTTGTTTGTATATATATCTAATTTTAGAGATGGTGATAGCAGGGGCGGATCCAGGGGAGTGTGTTTGCGGTGATCGCATCCCCCAGAAAAGGGAACTTTTTATACTTTTTATTTTAAAAATAAAACATATCCTAAGTATTTTTCATCTGTGTATTATAAACGTAAATTAAAACCTAAAGTAGATAGGTCTTACTTTCTTAAGAAAGTTAATTCTCCAGAAGAGCTTTTTCTCATTTTCTATATTTTTTCTTATCTATCTTTTCTTTCCTTTCTTTCTTTCTTTTTTCTTTTCTTGTTTTGCAATCCGCTCTTACTTTGATTTGACTTCGAACGACCGCCCCTCCCAAACAATCATCCTGGATCCGCCCCTGGATGATAGACATTTTAGTAAAATATGCCCTCAATCGCTGAAATAAATTCCTGTCAAGCTTTCGACCGCTGAAATAAATTTCTGTCTACGGCCGTGCAAAACAGTGACGATTTTAGGGAGTGATCAGTTAGTAATGCCTTTCTGGAGCAACGACACTTTCCCAGAAGTCATATCTCCGATAATTCAGAATGTGATTTGTGCATTATCACTTTTCACTCTCAGTGTCTTGAGACGCACCAAAAACGAACTGTTCTGAAGTATTTATTGGTTCTCCCTATGACCTCATTTCAACATGGCCAACCTTGGACATATACACATCTGAAATATCACCTTTTATGTCAGTGATCCCGAAAACTATCCATTCGACACAAATATAGGATATTTTCGCTTCTTTATTCCTGTCACCCTCAAATTGTCAACTCGAAGCCAACCAAGGCTTATTTTGGACTTACGCAGCATCCACAGTGTCACTGTTCATCTTTGCATATGAATTCGACACTAATTTCTTTCGTACTTGACTACTTCTACATGTCACCTTCACCTCTTGGTAGGGATTTTTTCAGTATCCTGCCCCCACAACTATGGAGAAATTTCAACCAACTAAGTATAATTATAAATTATCATCTGAAACACAACAGTACGGGTGATCTTTTTCGCAGAGGAATTCGTTAACTACTGTTTCAATATCAATGTATTGGCTTTTTTTGCTCTGCATGCTGGAGATTGCCAAAGAGCTAAACTTCATTCTGTACTATTGTGCTATGAATATAGTGGTTTAATTCACTGAATACTCGCTTAGATGATGCTTTCGTCACAGGAAAAGTGAGATACAGTTATAAAAGAAAAACGAAATGAAATATTTAAGTTTTACGTTCCACGTTATGCCGACTACGCTAATGGAGACAGTGATGGTGAGAAACGAATGAAACCGTTTAATGAAGAAAGTGGGAGTAAACTTGAGAAACCCGAGAAAACTCATGCACACGGTGTTTGTCCATAATAAAGTTCATTCAGCACGAGCTGGGATCTAACCAACAACTCCATGCACCATAGGTAAAGTTATAAAAGAATAGGCGTCTAAACAAATGCGAAACACTACTATCAATGAGAGTTCTATAAGATTAGATTTTTATTTATTTCATTCTAAGTTAAAATTTCAATCAATCTTGATCTTCATTACTGTTCCAAATCCGGACCAACCAGTATTCCCTATTATGGTAAAGATTAATTGATCGCAAACAGAAATTCCAAATCCTCTGTATAACCCCACGTTCCATTATTCCATATAAACAATTAAATGTCCAGCGTAACCTACCAGTTAATAAGTTTTCTTCTTCTTATTATTATTTTTAACACCTCAAAAATATAGGCTCATAAGTGAACCACTGATTGGAAAAAGGGCATAAGTACATAAAAATATTTTTCCACTTTTAACCTTTTCTCACCAATTGCAGTGCTACAATACAAGATTCTTCTTCTTGTCTTAGAGTTTGTCCGTTCTTTTGCTACAATTAATCAGTTATACACGTGTTCAAACAAATACAAATACGCCTCGGGAAGGTTTTTTAGCGTTTCTGAGCTTTTAGGTCTGATGTACTTATTCCCTTTTGCTGGAAATAGTTGCTGCAAACAGTTGCTGCAAGGACGTGATAAATCTTTTCGGTAGACTTCACAGTCTATAGCTCCTTCACAACTTTTCATCTAAGGCTAAGTAGTTACATTTTAGACATTGAGGAAAAAGTGTGAAATTAATTAAAACCCTTCAAAGTGGAGTTACGAATCTTCAATGGACCCCATTTTGCTGTTGGCCTCGCTCAACGCACTCTCGTCAATGTTCAGGGTGCACGATGGAGTTTCTCCCTTTTAGGAATACTTTCTAAGGCAGCACTAGTTTTTTTTATAGCTGTTTCAATTGAGTTGTATTTGCTGGAACTGTCGGTTAAAGAAAACAAAAGATCCTATACTCAAACACAAATCATCTCTCTAGAAGCTCTAATTGAAAACGAAACGAATCGTCGTAAACATGTTAAGTTCTTGAAGAGGAAAACAGCAAAACATTGATTGCACAAACGTATAATGGTATCATTTGCTTGCAAATTTAAAACTTATAGAAGTTGATGGCTTGTTAGGTGAGGGGTTAGTGAACAGGATTTTTGTACTGGTGGTCCAGGGTTCGAATCTCGTCCGTTCTTCTTACGTTTTGTTTCTTTAAGCTACACTGAGTTTGTTCATTCCAATTCTTGAAGCTTGAATTAAATCTAATACCAGTGAGTGAATTAAAAGTAGCTAACATTATTTACAAATTCGAGACGTTATTACATGCTTGTCACTAGCTCACAATACTCAACTTTGATATAAACTCTTGCAGCCTTCATTTAACTCATTTCTTGACGTGTTTTGTTACAAAACTCATGAATCGTGGCGAACAAAATTGCTTTACCAGATAATGGTTACTGCCTTGAAACCAAATGACAAATCTGAGAATTAAACGTATCATATCTGTAGTTTGGTGTGGGGAAGAAACCAAATAGTGAACGAAAGGTTTAAGAACAACCACGTTATTAATATAAACTATGCCAAAGATTATTGACTTATATGATTTTAAAAAAATCGAAAAAATTTTGAAAGAACGAAAAATACTAACTTAGAATTTTGTAACTGGAGGCAAGGAAATCTAATTTAAACATACTAAAACATACCATTTAGCGCGTATAGAGCGTGAATCTGTGCTCAAGGCGCTAGCTAATAATCTGGAGGTTCTCAAGTCGGAACCATGTGTGAATATTTTGGTTAAATTTATAATTTTTGGTGATCATTAGTCGGCGATGACACACGTTTAATACACTGAAGGTATTTGAATATTTTGATCTTTCAATATTTGAATAATCAAATCTTTAATAATAATAATAATAATAATAATAATAATAATAATAATAATAATAATAATAATAATAATAATAATAAAAATAAATAATAATAGTTATTATTATTATTATTATTATTATTATTATTATTATTATTATTATTATTATTATTATTATTATTATTATTAGCAAAGTAGTTCAATAACACGTTAATATCTTTAATTATTTCTCGATAACTACTCGAACTTAAGACGTCCTCGAATCTAAGTCGCACCCCGATTTCGTTGGGCTAAATTAAAGAAAAATAGTAATATGTTATGGTTTTACTATTACTAAAGCACTCTTTGATATTGGTCATTTTCGATGATTTTATGTACCCCTCTCCCCTCTCCATGTTGGGGGCACGGTATGACAAAAATTATCCCAGGCCCGAATGTGATGTACGTTGAAAATTTGATCGAACTCTGTTGGATGGTTCAAGAGTTGTTCTATTTTTTTTATATATTAATCTCCCCTTATCTTATCCTCTCCTATGTTCTACCGTCAAAGTGAAAATATTAAAACAAAAGTTTCTAGGCCCGAACGTCGTCCATGTTGAAAATTAGATCGAGATCGGTCAGGTGGTTCAAGAATTGTTAAGGTTTATTCATTTTTATAGATATCTCCCCTCCCCTCCTCCTACCCTACGTTCTACCATCAAAGGGATATGATAAAAACCACCCCAGGTTCGAACCTCATCTATGTTGATAATTTGATTAAGATCAGTTTGGTGATTTAAGCGTGATGAAGTCACCAAGACAGCATTTTTATTTTTATTTTTTTACAGTCCCGCCTTCCCCTCCCCTACATTGTGCCGCCAAGGCAAAAAATGAAAACATCCCAGGTCCGAACCTTATCTATGTTGAATGTTTGATTAATTGGGATCAGTCGGATTGTTCAAGAGTTATTAAGTTTCATTCATTTTCATATATTTACCCTCCCCTCCTCTTCCGCAAGTTCTAATATCAAAATGAAATAACAAAAAGCTTCCCAGGTTCGAATTTCATCTTTGTTCAAAATGTGATTGAGAACGATCGGGTAGTTCAAGAGTTATTCACCACCGAACAATGTCACTTTTATTTTTATATTTATAGCTGTTATGTATCTTCCCCCTCCTCTCCATCCTCTACGTTATTCCGTCAAAGTGAAATGGTAAAATCCATCCCTCGCGTTAATCGAAATGGGGACATATAGCCTCATTGCTGACGTCCCCATTAATCCCCCTACTCATACCCTTTAGTGTGTTTAAATTAGTTTTTTTTGTCTTCAGTTGCAAATTTCTAAGTTATTTTTCTTTGTTTCAAAATTCTCGCATTTCTTGTATGATAATGCAAGTTAATAATCTTTGACTTGTTTTATATTAATAATCTGAGTTGTTCTTAAACCTTTGGTTTCCAATTTTGTTTTCTCTCTACACCAAACTACAGATATGACAAATTTAATTTTCATACTTTACATTTGATTTCAAAGCGGTCGCCATGAACTGCTTAAAAGCACTTTTTCCGTCACGAAACACCCAGCAGAGAGCGTACGATATCGTCTACAGCAATGAGGGGAAACTCCGCCTTGTTACGTGACGTCACATGAAGCACGTTCCGTTCAAACACCTAAGCAAAGCTATCATTTTGCTTCTGGTGTGAAATTGGCTCACTACGAAGCTTCTGTTAAAAGAAGCGTGATTGCTTTAATTGAGCATGCGGGCATGAACTATAGCGTTGCAGGCGCGAGATATGGCGTTAACCGTGCTACAGCACGGAGGTGGTGGAGGAGATATGAGGAAACAGGAGATGTAAGACGTAAAAGAGGAAGTGGGCGACAGAGTTTCCTCTGCCGAAGAAGAACAGAGTGTAATTGCCCAATGCCGTGAGCACCCTTTCATGTCTGTTTGACAGTTACGAGAGGAAACCAATTTCCCAGGCGATGTTACAACTGTCCGTCGTAGACTCAAATCCTTGGTTTGAGATCATACAGGGCAGCTGTTAAGGAGCAACTAACAGAAGACCACATGGTTGACCGTCTGGCGTTTGCACAGTTAAATATTGCACTGTGTGGGACGAGGTCGTTTTCACAGACGAAAAAATATTTTCCAGTGCAAACTTCGGGCCGAAGCGTGTTTACCGCCCCCCTGGAAAAAGGTATGCCTCTGAATACGTTTTCCGTTCTGGTCGAATGGGACATGTAACTGTCCACTGTTGGGCATGGATATGCAAGGCTGCAAATTTCGGAGGATTCTACAGGATTCCTGGTCGCCTAAACGCCCACAAGTATGTGGAACATCTGGATGAAACGCTTCCGGAAATAAAAGCTCATGTAGGTGACGGCATATTATATTTGCAACAGAACAATAGCTCGATACATAATTCAAATGTGGTTCAGACATGGTTGCAGAGGCAACCTGATGTCGAAATAGTTGACTGGGTTCCTCATGGAGCAGATCTGAACCCTATTGAAAATATGTGGGCCTCTGTTGCAAGAACATTGCGGGAAACCTGGTCGAACAATCCTCCACGAACATCTAATGATCTTTCGGAGCGTGTTGAAGATGCGTGGTCGATCTGTTGCACCCAACGCTATATCTCTCGCCTGGTGGATTCAATGCCATGGCGTATGGCAGCTGTAATCGAATCCCAAGGGGACTATACACACTATTAGTAAATGCTCGCCCACAACACCATCAGCCCTCTCGAGGGCTACCTAATTCGACCCACTTATTAACAAAATTTTATGAAATACATTACGCGACACCAGTGAATGTAAGTGTCTCAGTATGTACTGCATTAATAAAGAGGCTAACGTGCGAGACTTGGTGGCCGAGTGGTATTATGCTTGCTATGTAAACCAAAACCGCCTGTAACAGTGGTTCGAATCTAGTGAAGAAGACCTCTACTTTTTATCAATAAGGATATTTGCAATACGGCTTCTGCTATGTCCGCCTTCGTACGGTCTATTACGTATATGACACATAATGTGGACCACCATAAGTTTTTACTTACTAAACAATTTATAAATATATGAACAAATACCTAGGTATATTAGAGTAACAATGGAATATAGTACTTTCGTCCGACTGACGTCGCTCTGCAAATGTTCATTGTATTACACCGGAAGATGAATTAAATAAAGACTGGAACAAAATTAAATAAAGAGTGACGTAACTAACGGTAGTGCGTTGAGGGAGCCCAGAGTAAAACGGGGCCCATTGAAAATTCGTAATTCCACTATTTTTCCTCGATGTCTAAAATGAGACTACTTTAGCCTTACATGAAAAAGAAGCTGTGGAGGGGACTGCGACGTCTACTGAAAAGATTTATCACGTCCTTGCAGCAACAACTTTAAGTTTTCGAACAGTAATGAAGAACAAGATTGATTGAAATTTTAACTTAGAATGAAATAACTAAAAATCTAATCTTATATAACTCTCATTGATAGTAGTGTTCCGTATTTGTTTAGACGCCTATTCTTTTATAACTTTACCTATGGTGCATGGGGTCCTTGGTTCGATCCCAGCTCACGCCGAATGAACTTTATTATGGACAAACACCGTGTGCTTGAGTGTACCTCGGGTTTCTCCCGTTTCCTCCCACTTTTTTCATTAAACAAATTCATTTATTTCTCACCATTACTCTCTCCATTAGCATAGTCGGCATAATCGTGGGACGTAAAAATTAGATATTTCCTTTCTTCTTTCTTTCATAACTGTATCTCACTTTTCCTGTGACGAGAGGATCATCTAAACGAGTATTCAGTGAATTAAACCATTATATTCATAGCACAATAGTACAGAATGAAGTTTAGCTCTTTGGCAATCTCCAGCATGCAGAGCAAAAAAAGCCAATACATTGATATTGAAACAATAGTTAACGAATTCCTCTGCGAAAAAGATCACCCCTACTGTTGTGTTTCAGATGATAATTTATAATTATACTTAGTTGGTTGAAAGAGATTGCCTCACTTGCCATAGGCAGCACCCCAATGTATATTTTCTATAGAACTTATAAACTAAGGCAGTATAAGGTCTATAGAGAATATACGAATAGTTGGTGAGTGAGCTTGGCTCAGTTGGCTGTGTTGTAGACACGTAAAAATGGTCTCCCCCCCCGGATGATGTCTGCGGACCGAGGTTAACCCGGATCGGATACGAAGTATTCGGTCCAAAAAATGTACGAGTAACTACTCGCTCACAGGCGGGTGCATCGATGAGTAACGATTGAGCATTTAACGGGACTAGCTTCCTGCCGTGGCACACGTGCAGAACATGGAGCATGGGCGTGGTCGCTCGGGGCAGTTCCGACGGCGCGCGACCATGAGTCGCTATCATCGACAAAGGTCAAACCCTGCACATCCGGAAGGCACCGAGGAAGCTTCGCGGTCAACGATCGTGTCATCATGAAACATGCATTGTGCTAATTGTAATAAACGTATCGATAAGCTAAAACGTGCACAAAAGCGAATTTTGAATGGACAGTGGTTCTGTAATTCGTGTGCTATGAAAATGTATAGAAGAGACAATGTTCGAAGCCGATCGAGATCAGCTTCCAAATCAGGTTCAAGTGCAGGTTCGGAAATAGTACCCAGTTCGGAGTCAGGCACTGGATCGGACACAGATTGGAATAGTGACGATGTGGTTAGTGCGGATGGAAAGGAAGAAGAGAAAACTGTAAAGCTACCCTTATCTAGAACATCAAAGAGGAAATCGAAGTGCTTACTAGGGTGTAAGGGAAAACCGCTACGAAACGTGACAAAAGAGGCAATAACCCAAGTGATGGTTGAAAAGGCCATAGTCGTTCCTATCGGTACAAGGTTCTGTCATGATCACTTCGAAAAAGATGACAACTTCAAGCAAGACGCACTTGAAAAACTGGTTCAACACAAGATCAGTGAGGACTCAGAGCTGCCAGTAAATGAATGGGTAAACCTCATCACAGGACTAAGAATCGGTAGTTCAGTACATGAGAAGGCAAACGATCCCTTCTCAAAAATGTAAGATGTGGAAATGTCACTAGCTACAGCTAGAACTAAAGCTCAGTTTAATGACAGTTAGACAATGAAAATGCAATAAGATAGAGCTTGGAGTATATCTGACAATGCTGTACACTGGTGAATCCAAAGATCACTTGGACTGATATAAAATGGATAAGACTCGTGTATATAGATGTATTCAGAATGCTCGTCAGTCAATGTGGATGAACTTCGTTCCAAAACATATCAGTGTAGAAATAGAAACACAAGAAGATGCAGATGCTCTTCGAGCTAATCTCAAAAATAACCAATCAATCTTCGCAAATACATTGTACGGAACTAACGATGAATCGATAATAACGGCGGGGATGGTACGTACTTGAATAACAGCCTCAATTTTCGATATCAAAGAATGTCATACTCTGGACATAACAAGCTAAACTGTGTAAAGCCAATGGTGATATGTGCTCCGAACGGATACATACAGTCCGTACTAGGAAAATCGGGCGATGACTTCTGGGATGGAAACTCGTCAGATGGAGCAGTTCTCCGCATGATAATGAATCAAACCTGGTTCGAGATGTACAAAACAGGTGATGTGTTCGTACTAGACCGAGGATTCTCCCATGTAGCTTGAAGAAAAGGGATTTGTAGTTAAAATACCCGTATCTCACCAAGGAAATAAACAGTTGGATGACATTCAAAAAATAAATCAAGAGAATGCACAGCTGTTCGTTGGGTAATCGGAAACACGAATCAAGACCTTAAAAAATGTAAGTACTTGGCTAAACAGTTAAGGAGTAGAATGATACGAAGTCTACTTAGAGACACGACAGTTGTAGCCGCCATGCATAACGCGTACGGTAAGAGAAGGTACGGAAAGAATGAAGCTCAGGCGGCTCAGAAGCTACTCAGCTTGATCAATGAACGCAACTGGCTAGCTCCGTTAATTCAACCGATGAACAAAGTGAGAGCAACGATCCAAAAGATGACACCTGATGAAATACCAGAATTCCCAGAGTTGAGTGAACGAGACATGAACGAACTAGGCTCGACATACATCAAAAGTCTAGCCAAGTCATACTACCTCGACCACGCGTTCAATGGACAATATGAGTTCTCGATACTAAAAGATAATCATCATCCTGACTATGCCGAACATATGCCAGCAATTCCAATGCTTGTAAGAGGCAAAATGCATTCGCGTCGTTCGAGCAGTAAGCAGTACATGCTGTACATTCTGTGTGACTTGGACTCAGATGGACACAAAGCCATCAAAGCACACTACTGTACTTGCAACAACGGTGCAAGAACTGCAGGTTGCTGCGCACATGTAATGGCAGTAATATGGTATCTCGGGTACTAAAGACACACTGACGAAACGATACACGCTCCTTCAGACTTCCTAAATAGGCACTTCGACGGAAGTGCAATGCCACCATACGAACCTGACGAACCTAGGATGTAAATACTGTAGATAAAGATAAACAAACCAAAAAGCGACAAAAAAATAAGACATCCACACAAAAATAATAAACTACGAAAATCTAAAAAAAAAACATAAAATACGAAAATTAAAAAAATACGAAAATCCAAAAAAGAAATAAAATAAACTCCAAAAACAAGGTCATGCAACTATAAAAAATATGTAAATATAAAAAAAGAAACAACTGTACATATACAGTTTTTCGGCTGCCAATTTTCATGTCACGTGATTTTCTCCAGATAATAAGATATACATTTTCAGAAAGCTCTGTGTCCATAGTTTCTTATTTTTAGTTTTTTGTTAAACATTTCCGATGTTCAACTACCTAATATCGTATAAAACCTACTTTGTTTCGCTCCTCCCATAGACCGCCATGTTAATTCAAACCAATTTTTAGGTATGATCCAGATGGTCATCGTACTTACATTTGGTATTAACGTACCCAGAATTGATCGCGCTACAACATATATCAATATCATTATTGTTCGCAATGGGGTGCTACAACATTATACGGGAGGCAATCTCTTTCTCCATAGTTGTGGGGGCGAGATACTGAAAAAATCCCTACCAAGAGGTGAAGGTGACATGTAAAAGTAGTCAAATACGAACGAAATTAGTGTCGAATTCATATGCAAAGATGAAAAGTGACACTGTGGATGCTGCGTAAGTCCAAAATAAGCCTTGGTTGGCTTCGAGTTGACAATGGGAGGGTAACAGGAATAAAGAATCGAAAATATCCTATATTTGTGTCGAATGGATAGTTTTCGGGATCACTGACATAAAAGGTGATATTTCAGATGTGTATATGTCCAAGGTTGGCCATATTGAAATGGGGTCATAGGGAGAACCAGTAAATACTTTAGAACAGTTCCTTTTTGGTGCGTTTCAAGACACTGAGAGTGAAAAGTGATAATGCACAAATCACATTCTGAATTATCGCAGATATGACTTCTGGGGAAGTGTCGTTGCTCCAGGGAGGCATTACTAACTGATCACTCCCTAAAATCGTCACTGTTTTGCAGGGCCGTAGACAGAAATTTATTTCAGCGATTGAGGGCATATTTTACTAAAATGTCTATCATCCAGGGGCGGATCCAGGATGATTGTTTGGGAGGGGCGGTCGTTTGAAGTCAAATCAAGGTAAGAGCGGATTGCAAAAAAGAAAAGAAAAAAGAAAGAAAGAAAGAAAAGAAAATATAGAAAATGAGAAAGAGCTCTTATGTAGAATAAACTTTCTTAAGAAAGTAAGGCCTTTCTACTTTAGGTTTTAATTTACGTTTATAATACAAAGATGAAAAATATTTAGGATATATTTTATTTTTAAAATAAAAAGTATAAAAAAGTTCCCTATTCTGGGGGATGCGATCACCCCAAACACACTCCCCTGGATCCGCCCCTGCTATCACCATCTCTAAAATTAGATATATATACAAACAAAAAAGTAGTGATTTCTTGGGGGCAAAAGCTATGGATTGCCAAGGCCTGCATCCTGTGTATGTCCCTACTGCTCTGAATTGTCAAAAGCTCCTCTACAAAGGTAAGACATAAAATGTAAATAATAAACGTGTAACATAGAATACAATATAAATAGAAAATATGTTATAATTAAGAAATAGAAAATAATTATAAAATAAATTTGAAGGACAATTTAAAAAAAAATCAATAATACTTGAAAGCAAAATATACTTTTAAAACAATTTTGCATTTATGCAGGGCTACAAGAAAGTGAGGAGTGCCATGTAAATTTAGTAACAAATATAATATTGGAAAATTATTTCGAATTAAACTAGCTGTGACTACATTACTTCAAACTTGAACTTGTGGAATATACAGTATGAGCGTAGCTCAAATAAAATAATAAATAATAATGGTCTTGATTGGAAGCTAAGAATGGTCTTGATTGGAAGCTCGGACCATCCACGTAAAAGTAACTTACATTAACCATTCACCTAACAGACAATGACGCACAGGGCTTGGCACTACTTTATCAGATGGTTCTATCAAATGTCACTTAATTAAAACAATAGTAACGAATTTTAAAGCTTTAAAAAGTGTCCTGAAGAAAAGGAAGTTCATTTTGCACAATGTAACTAAGTTACAAGAGGTTTACGTCCTAACTGACGTGGCATCTACCGAGTCAACTTTTGGAATATCCCCTTAAGGTAGCTTTCAACGCAGCTAAGGGAAACGTATGTGAACGAGTAATAGAATCCTCCGTAGCAGAATGGATAAAGTCATGGTTCGATGACCACAAGGTTCGTGGTTCGAAACCCGTCGCCGAAACCAAATTTTTTAAAATCTTAATTCCTCAGTTCTGAAGATCTTTCTCCTTTCGTAATCATCTGATGCTCTAAAAAGAGTTCTTCACATTAATTCGACAACTGCCTAATGTGATCCTCGCAGTTCGAGAACTTCCCTTCTTATCTTTCACAAAATCAGAATTTTCGTCATAATACGAATGCTGTCCGATTATATTTGCCCAATTCTAAATCTGTGTATACAAATCATCCCTCTCTGTCTGCATACTTGAATACCTCTCTCTCTCTCTCTCTCTCGCTCTCAATGTCACCCAGGAAGTCATATGGCTTGAGATCAAACCTTCGACTCTTGAAATCAAATGTAAGCTCTTTAGCAATTTGCTATCGTAGCTCTATAGGTTTGTTCTTAAAACCAGTGTCTTTTAGACTTTTTTCGTTGGGAAGGGGAAAGGAAGAGATTCTCCGGCGACATAAGATTTTCACTTTTAATTAGTGTTTTTCTATACATTTGATCAAAAAATACGTATTTATGAAGCTCAAGAGAGGGGGAATTACACCCTCCTGTCCTGCCCAAATGACGCCCCTGAAACATTTGCTTGCACTTACTGAAAAGAAATTCAATGAATCAATGAATAAAACTCGTTTCTGTCCGTAGATATTTTAGAGCTCTTGGCAATTTCCATAGATTTCTTAGGGAGCATCTTACTAGCTTGCACTCTTTAAAGAAAGAAAAGAATGAAACTAAAGATATTTATGAAGCTCTGGGAAGATTGTGTGACTTTCCTTTAATTTAGGCTCTTAAAAATATTTCAGAACAAACGAATGGAAAAGACTGTTTTAAAGCTATAACGCTGTAAACTTCATTCCTGTTTCTTTTTCAGCTGAATGGAAAGAGTGTACTACGTCACACACACTGCTTTAGACAAGGAGAGGTGGAGGACGGGAAGGAGTTGGAATACATACTAGAAGCAACTAATCGATTGATACATGTATTGCGGGAATGCATAAGAAAACTGGGCAAGAGTTTGTTATTCATTTGGACTTAGAATTTTTGTAACAAATTTTATGCCGCAGACTGTACATAAGCTAACCAACATCATCCGACTGACACTATAATCCGCTTGAGCTCCAGCGTGTTCATTCTATCTGTGCAAATTACAACGTTATATTCGCAAGAGATGGAAGTGTTGCTGGAAGTTCGGAACAGATAAATCTTCGGAAAAGATTAGAAAATGGCAATCTCTTTGTTTGAATTGGAAAGAAAGTTTTATTTATACTAATTCGGCACAAATTTGTTTCCATCCTATAATTCAATATGATTTATTCAATTTGAAATTTGAAACATGCAAGGTCTGCTGCATTTATAAGAAACATCCAATTTTCCATCTGAACATTTGTAACTTTTCGTTATGATACGGTTTCGACTTTTAATATAGGATATTTCTGATAAAAATTTACCAGTAAAATAGCACTCATTCAATTTTATGTTTCTTTCTCTTTTTTTTCTTTTAATTTCTTTCTTCTTTTTTGTTCACTTTGTATTAGTAGTCTGGAATGGTAGATCACCTACACTACCTACTGGGTTTATTAGAATGTAGTTTGCATCAGTACGTCCAATGAACATTACCGAATTTACAACCGAACCAGGCGAAAACAAAGCATTGTGTTAAACTGTTGACATTATCTTAGATGTGTCTGTGAGATGTACAGTTCTACTGGAAATTAAAAATGAAATCAAATGAAATCATTGAGTTTTACGTCCCACGGTTATACCGGTTAGGTGATGATGAGATGAGGGTGATGATTAGTTGAGGATAATAAAAGGAGACAGTGATGATGAGAGATGAGTGAAATGGTGGAATGAAGAAAGTGGGAGGAAACGGAAGAACCCCGAGAAAACCCACGAGCACGGTGTTTGTCCACCACAAACTTCACATGGCGGGGGCTGGGATCGAACGCGGGACCCCAAGCACTAGAGGTGCACGCTGTACCACTGAGCCCCCGCCACTGGAAATTGAGTATGCTATCCTTTTTTGAAAGTGACTTAACGAATGTTTCAAGCGTCCTCTATATATTCTAACAGTCCTGAAAAAATATAAAAACAAACGTTATTTCTATATTACTGTTGGATTTCTGGTAATAGAACTTTATAATGTTAGGTTCTTTTCTTACTAACTTTAAAATTCCACATTTTTATCTGTTCTCGCTTTTCTTTTTCTTCTTCTCTCCTCTTCTCTCTCTCTCTCTCTCTCTCTCTATCTATCTCTCTCTGTTTCATTTGTGAACCTCTGTGTAATAAGCATCCTTTGGTTTCAATTTTTCATTGTGTATGTTTCAGTTTCTCCCTAAATCAACTTATGAATCTTGTTTCGTCTCCGTTTTGTTATTTCATTTTATCGACACTAATACATGTGTGGTTTGAAATTAGAATTGCGTTCGTGTTGTTAGCTAATTTTAGTATGGGAGAGAAGAAAGATGGAGAGAGAGGGGTCTCTTTACCAGACACGATTATGGGATAAGATAGTGTATATTGGGTGGCCTAGGTGCACGGCGTTAGCTGTCGCATTTTTTTTTCATGCGGAGTGTACATGTACTTTTCACAAGATGAATTCTCTATATATCATATGTGTATGTTATATGTTTCCCGTTGCTATGATAACTTAAACATGTCATAACACTATCACAACAGAACATCAATCATAATAACAGAAAAGAAATTACATTTATTTCTCTTTATATTTTTTTCCTTCTTCCTTTTTGAACAGCTTGTGCATATTTTAAAAGACCATTTTGCCCGTAAATACAAGTTCACAATGCCGTTATAAGCGAAACTCAGGGGAAAAGACTGGAAATCAGGGAAATTTTATAAAGTATATTTTTTTTCTAACATTATTTGTACACCAATTTTAACTTAGCCAACCATTAATAATCACAGTATGAAATGTTGGTCAGATTCTTATGGGTGGTAAGTGGAATGTACGTCTGAGCAATTACGGAATAAATGTTCCAATGTATAAATATTCACCGTTATTTCTTCCTTATTTATATGTCAACGTCGTCCTTATCTATATATCATTAAACTCAGGGAATTACCTACCAAAGATCAAAAAAGGTAAGGGAGAAGGGAAAAGATTTCTCCAGATAAGTAGGAACCCTGTATTTTATGACGTGCACATGAATTGTTTAGTTCAAAATTGAATATCCTAAATCTAATTATCTGGTTTTGAAATTTTATGCTATGTAAAATCTCTTTCTTTGTCAAACCAAAGGTCGTGAGTGAAAGGGGAAGAAACTCTAATTTGTACGCGAGAGATACTGGCAGCCATGAGTTTTGAATTGGCGAGTGCGTCTGACTGAAATTATATATATATATATATATATATATATATATATATATATATATATATATATATATATATATATATTGTTATGGTATGCGGTTTCTCGGTGGAATGCCTTCCGACTTCCCAATATAGAGGTCCTGCACCTCGGTTGAACGGGCAGGGGGAAAGAATTTTTAAAAACAAAGAAACAAGGAAATATTTAATGGGATATAGCTTTATTAATAACATTTGTTTAGTCAGCCTCGAGCTTTCTAGTTGTTTTCATTGGTCACAGGGTTGGGAATAATAATATTTATATTAAGAGTACATAAATTTAATCTGCGCTACAATTTCAATCGTAAAGGCAATGGAAAATAGACAAGTAATTGAAGTCTTAGTATTAAAAACAATTCTCCAGCGTGATCATTGAACCCTGCTAAGAGTTGACTAGAGACACTATTCAACCAGGCTAGTAATTGACATCAGAAGCGAAGGACACAAAATAGTATCCCGTTCTTATCCCTTTCTCTTCCTCCGAAGCTGGTGCGTAGAACGTAGCACATTATAAAAGAGGTTGGATTATGAATTGAAGTTCTCTGTTGTTCAGTTCAGCTCCTTGGATCAGTGAGACAAAAACAGAAGCAGAGTCAGAGTAAGAAAGAAGCCTACGATATTTTAGTACTATAGCAGGTATGACGAAGAATTGATACGAAGAATTGGTACCGGCGTGTTCCACGGTATGAAATATCATCTTGGGGACACTAGATTTACAAAAAAAAAAAAAAAAAGAAAAGAAAAAAAGAAAAAGAAAAAAGAAAAAATCGAACGAACTACTTGTAAAAGCCTGGCTAATGTTTGGACGTACAGATACCTGGTTCTATCCCCCACGTTTTCTGCTCTGATTGAAAGTTGTCAATGATGAATAAGACACTTCATTATTAACTCGAAACTAGGAATATATTAATATTTACGTACTATTTAAATATACAGCGCCACACAGCAGTATATCAAATTCACAAATAAATATTCAACGTAGTTATTTAAGAAGACAGTTTAGGTGGTGAGTTAATTTACGAAAAACAACACAGAGCACAGTGGGCCAGATGCAGAATCTGACTGGAAAAATTAGTACTCCGCCTATACATGCAATATATGGTTACTACTATACCAGTAAAACTATTACTCGGTACCATAAGTGACCCAATATATTCAGAACAACTTACAAACGATACGTAAGGGGGAAATAATTAGCTAAAAGCTAAAAAATGAAAAATGACAAAAATAAATTAGCTAAATACAACGATAATATACTTTACCTGCAAGGATTGAAAGCATCTAATCTTCTTTCAGAAGCCCACAACTCATCACTGTAGTTTTTGTTGCCACCGTTCGCATCGTTATTATTATCATTATCATTATCAACGAAGTCATCGTCATCATCATCACAGTTATCACTATCGTGACCTTGGCTATGTAATACTTCACGCTCCAGAGACGCTACACATCTAATAGCAGGTTAAGTAAGTAACTTCCTGACATCGGGGGGGGGGGGATGAGTTTTTGTTTTAGTTTCGGAAAGGAGATTGCCTTCAAACGACAGGATCGGACCTGATGAGGAGCATGTGCAACACATCGCGATTGTTCTCTTTTCGATAAGTTTTTCTTCCATGATCTTCCCTATTTGCTCTAATGTGCTTATGTGTTGGTTCTTGAGCTTCCTCGGAGAGCATTCCGATAGGCAAGATGGCTGCCTCAATAATTTTTCCTCCATCAAATCTTTCTACATTAATTGGAAAATCACATGATATAGTTTGCAATATATTAACAGACAAATTCTGACCAAAGTATATATTAACTAATAAATAATAGCGTTACAGTTTAGACAAATTAACTTTGCCTTCATCAGACACATTATAAAATACAATTTTTAAGATTACAGCTTATATACTTCTTAAAATGAGAGGATGTCATACCATAAACCAATCATATTCGTCCTTTCCTTTAACATTTTTTGATTAATACATATGCAACTTTTAATTTTAGTTGTCTATCCGCTGTTCAATATACCTGTTTTTACCTCTTCTTCCTTCTCTGTTTTATCTAATATCTTTCTCCAGACATCATGTATATTTAGTCCGCTTTTCCAATTCACAAGTTTCTCGTTTCCTTCCTTTATTATCCATTCTGCCTCTTTCCATTTTCTTACAATGCTTCTTTTCTCCTTTTCCAGCCCCTCTACGCCTTCCCAGTCTATTTCATGTCGTGTGTTCATATATAGCGTTACTATCTCTTTTCAATCGGACGTCGTCCCTGTGCTGTTTAATCCTTTCTTGTAACCTCTTTCCTGTTTCCCATATATAACTCATATCACATTCTTTGCATTTAATTCTATATACAACCCCTTCATCACTTATTTGAATCTGTGTTACCTTCCTTTTCCTCATTCTCAACGTACCTAACATTCTTCTACTTCATCTTCTGTACATTCTTACTCCTCCTTTTCTGAATAAGTTTTTTAAGACTTCCGTTTTTTCTCCTATGCTCTCTATCCCGAACCATCTTTTCTTTTCTTCTTCTATATCTTCTCTCACTTCCTTCAGCCTTGTACACTATTCTTTCTTGTTATTATTCTTCAGTATATCCTCACTATATCCATTCCGCATTAATAGACTATGAAACTGCTCTATGTCTTCTTTTCTCTTCTCGTCATCACTGTCTATCATTTTTATCCTTCCCTCCATGTTTCTAATAAAGTTCCTTTTAGTTCCTTCATCTACATCACTTAATCTATGGCAATAAACACCTGCTGAGCATTGTTTCCTATACCATGTTGTTTCGAATTTCCCTCCTACTTTCCTTATTGTCATATCTAAAAAGTTTATTTTCCCCTCTTCCTCTAATTCTACCTCCAGGCTTATTCCTTTTTCTTTATCTTCTATCCTTCCCACAAATTGCTCGAACTATCTATTCGTTGCTTTCCAAATACCTAAGCAATCATCCGCATACCTGCAAAACATAATCAGTCTTTCGCCTCCTTCCTCTTTACCTTTCTGTTCCCATTTATTCATCACAATTTCTGATAACACTTGGCTTAGTTTCGATCATATACTTAGTCCTTCCTTTATTTTCACTAATTTTTCTCCTATTGTACACACACTGTTCTCCCATATCAGTTTTAATGCTTTTATCAGTTTCTCTTTCTTCAATTTCCTTATTCTATTCTCCATTTCTTCTTCCAATACCTTCAAAATATAATCCCTTCTTAAGCTGTAAAACATTGATTTGATATCTACGCTAAACAACAGTGTTCTCTCATTTCTTCTTCCTACTTTCTGTATCATACTCTTGACTTTATCTGTATTCTTAACTCTATTACTTACTTGTTACCCCCTTATATAGGGGAAACAGGAAAGAAGTTACAAGAAAGGATTAAACAGCACAGGGACCACGTTCGATTGAAGAGAGATAGTAACGCTATATATAAACATAGGACATGAAATAGACTGGGAAGGCGTAGAGGGCTGGAAAAGGAGAAAAGAAGCATTATAAGAAAATGGAAAGAGGCAGAATGGATAAGAAAGGAAGGAAACGAGAAACTTATGAATTGGAATTGTTGACTAAATATACATGATGTCTGGAGAAAGCTATTGTATGAAACAGACAAGGAAGAAGAGGCAAAAACAGGTGTATTGAACAGCGGATAGACAATTAAAAGTTAATGTTTTTCAAAAGTGAAAATTATACATACACAGGTGTGGCAATTAAAAGTTTAGCTCTTAAGTGAAAATTGATCATTAAAAGTTGCATATGTATTAATCAAAAATTGTTAAAGGAAAGGACGAATATGATTGGTTCAAGGAATGACCTCCTATCATTTTAAGAAGTATATAAGCTGTAATCTTAGAAATTGTATTTCATAATGTGTCTGATAAAGGCAAAGTTAATTTGCCGAAACTGTAACGCTATTATTTATTAGTTAATATATGCTTTGGTCAGAATTTGTCTGGTAATTTTGTACAAGAAGTTCCAAAGTTAGAATGAGAGGTATTCGCAATATAATACCAATTCTTCATTAATGTTTGTAATCTCAACGGATTGCGATGGATCTTGGAAGAAACGCCACTCTGTTTCCCATCATTAGAAGTTCCTATTCCTCCAGGTTTAGGCTGATATACAATTAATCCCATTTCCGTTCGGAACTCTTTAAATTACGTATTTGTGTTTGCATTAAACGTACCTCCTTTATCGACAGTTCAGTTGTCTCTTTTTGGTACAATTTATTAGATCGACAAAACCTAAGTGATGATGGTCTGGGATTTTGCCAGAAAATTGTTTTGTTAACCTCCCCATCTAATATTGAATATAATTGTAAGGAAACGGAGGAGGTAGCAAAAATATCAAAGTCACTGTATACGCTGTTCGTTTCATCTTCTGTTTGAACATTCTGCTTCTTATGCTATGGGCATGTTTCCATTGCAACCCCACTTACACACTAATGTGATAATGTCACCATCACTGATACACTGCTAAATAACATCTTCCTGTAAAATCACGATGTACTCAATTGTCTGATCTATTATTGCTTGTAAATGAACTTCGGCTGAAATGCCAGTTACTGTAATATTATCTTCTCTGAGATAACATTAATTTTGCTTCCCGCATCACATTATACAAAGAATATATGTCACAATATTTTGACTTTGCGCCTAATCTCAAATTGGTATATTGTCTATTTGATAAGATGTTATCTACAGTAAATACCACGGCTTCATCCGGAGAGTAAGTGTTTGGATAGAGCTCTAGCGAAACACTTGTGTTTCGTTGATCTCTTGGTGTCGTTTGATTGATTTCTCCTAATACAACTGCGGCATCTCTTTTTTGAGCAGCTCTCAATGGCCAACGTTACCTTTTGCTCAGAATGCTTTGTAAGGAGTGGCTTTACAAGGCTTCTCTCCGAATTCATTTCCGAATATTCCAAGGGTTTACTTGGTGTGCCTGATTTGCTTGTCACAGACCTATGCTTTTGGCTTTGAGAGATAGTTTGGAAAGCAGTAACCACTTTATCAGAGAACTTAATAAGTCCTTCTAACCAATAATTACATTTCGATAAAAATCTTCAGCTTCAAACGCTTTTCGAAATCGCCTTTGAAGGACTTAAAATCACTTTCACACTGCGAAGAACATCCGCAGAAAGAATTTCCATTCTATATTTGTTAGTAACAATTATAATGTGCTTCGATTTATGGTTTGGAATGCAGCACCTCGTATAGGTGCTTGCGGGTCACGACGAGCATGCCCGGCTCTCTACACATATCTTTGAAAATAGGATAAATATAAAAATTTGGCAAGAATCGGCAGTAGATCACAACAGTGTTTCGAAATACATATATCAAACTATACAATGACGAAAGATCTCAATACAGACATGGACGTACATTGTTAAATGTGAATTTGAATTTCCAATAGCAGTTTTTTTACTAAGTAATTACTTACACTCTCTACAGATACTTCAACAGAAAAGCAACATAAACCAAACAAAACTTTAGTCAAACAGCAAATACATACACGTACCTTTACTCATAGCTTATTTCACGAACGTTCCTTGCCTTTTCACATGTATAATTAAACCACAAGCCTTATGTTCATACCACCCCAATTCAGATAATGAACTATCCACTTTGACGTGCTGCGACCACCACTACAGGTTGTTATCTGTGTTTATTGATATGCAGCAAGAAACTTTCGTTATCACGTAACACAACTGAGCTGTTCGATTGTAGATTAGATATAGTTGCCAAAACTACATTTCTACAGTCAGATTCTGCTTCTGGTAAACAGTGCAATGCCATTAAAGGTCAGAAATGAACCTAGACCATAAAATATGACACATTGTGCTAAAAAGTATCTCGAAATATAGCGTTCTTATGCGCTCCAATTTTTCTCTCACCTACCAACCATTAACACTTTTTTCACTACCAGAGACACGTACAATATTACATGTATTGTGTATTGCCAATACCTAGGGTCCATTGTCATTGTTGAAATTGTGCGTAGTGAAACTTCACTAACACGAATTTTCATAATTATAAGTCTTAGAATAAATATCATATAGTCAATACGTTGGAGTACATTTTCTGCTATGTTATTAACTTGGTCACTTATTACATATCAGCGTAATTTTGTGTGATGCTAGTATCATTTGTAGTATAAAACTATTGCTATAATCATACATCTTGTTCCTATATCTTACTGGAGTGAAACACTCCTGCTTATTGTTTCTTTATTTTGCTTCAGTTTATACTACAGGAGGATAATAAATGCAAAAAAAATGAGTATGCATTTTTTTTAAAAAAAAGTTATATTGACCATTGAATTCTCTTTAACAAAGCCATCTTTAATAATGAAAGCCGTTAATTCATCAGTAAATAGCTACCTGGTTAAGAACACTCCGTCTGTGCACAGAACCTTTACTTGCACTTAATTACCTATGTTATAAAATACCTCCTATTACTTAGGTAACCATTTCTAAATACGAATGAAAAAAAAATTCACTTGCTGGGTTATTAGTGCAAAGCTAAGTAAGAAAAGCCGAAAGAAAATAATAATCAGGTAAATCCAGTAAAAAAGAGAAAAGGAAACGTTAATTACCCACGAATAATTACTCAATTATTGAGTGTTCTTCAATAGAAAGATAAGACCAAACTCACCCCTTACTATTTTATTTTTTCTATCTATTATAAATTAAAAGTACAGTCTATTGAAAAATGAAATGAAATCTTTAAGTTTTACGTCCCATGTTTATTCCGGTTAGGCTAAAGGAGACGGTGATAATGAGAAATGGATAAGATGGTGGAATAAAGAAAGTGGGAGGAAACGGGAGAATCCCGAGAAAACCCACGAGCACGGTGTTTGTTCACCACAAAGTCTACACGGCGCGAGCTGTGATCGAACCAGGGACCCCAACCACCGGAGGTGAATGCTCTACCACTCTTTGTTTTAATCACTTTTTATTTTCACTAATTGACGTTACATATTGTATCAAAATACAAAAATAAAGTTACACATTGGTACAAAGTCAATGTATAGTAGGGGAAATTAAAAAAATTACATGTCAATTATAGCGGGCGTCCATACAATAAGTAGTTGAGGTAATGTGCAAAGAGTTTTTTCTTTCTTGGTGGGGGAATTTACCATATCGTGAACAAAGGAAATCCTTGTATGTGTGATGTGCTTGACGTAACCTAGGCGACATAATAAATTCTATAGTATTAGCAGATAGGCAAACAACAGAATTTTGCTTCTCTGTAGGAAAAAATCTAAAATCAGGAAACAAAATCATTTGAACAGTAATGCAATCCATGCTTATTTTACACAAGTACTGAACCATTTCACGATAAGTTTTCCAAACGGAGAGCGATTCGTTGCAGGTAGTGGGACGATGTTCCAAAGTATCAACTTTCCCACAAATATGACATTGGTTGTCATCTGTGATTTGAAGATGATGCCGTTTAGCCTTAGTATCTATGATGTTATTAACAGATCTGTACCATAACGAACGAGCTGAGGTGGACACAAAATTACATGAAATGTTCCTCCAAATACGTTGCCAATTCGCAGATGGGAATTTGGAAATTATATGATGACGTTCGCTGGGTTGTTCGTGTAGAAACAATTTATAGAGAAGTTTTACTGTTTGAGGTAAGTTTTGCAGGCCACTCACAGACAAATAAAAATAATTACATATGACATCTTTAAAATACCAGAAATCGGTAGGAATCATAGATAAGTTCACTGGTAGTAATCCATCATTAGTAGCTACGAGAGACGAAAGGAGCGTAGTACTGAGGTGATCTCCAATACCTTGAATGTTTTGGAACCCCCGGTGAGAAAATAAGGCTTTCGTTTTGCTGGCAACATGTAGAAGGTTTAGTTCCCCGGCACTATATGGTAGACATGGAATTGGATAGCGTACTCGAAAAATCATACCTGTCCACACAAACCAGTTAGCAATGCTGGTGAACTTCTGAATGTAAGGTGTAGGCATAGGCAAAATTTGACAGATGTACCACAACTTGGAAAAGGCATATGTATTTACAAAGTAGATCCTAGATATCAACGAGAGGTTACGAGATCTATGCTGATGTAAAACAGATCTTATCTTCAGAAAAACACCGTCAAAATTTTTGGCTATACTCTCATGCAAGTTACAGGAAAAATAAATGCCAAGTACTTTCATATTCTTCACTACTTGAGAAAAATTTATAAATGCAGTTGTAGAACCATTTCCTAACGGCAGGAGGTTCGTTTTCAGTCTATTAAGAAGTGCTCCTGACTGTTCAGAGTACTCTTGAACGCAGTCTGCAACTATTGATAAATCCTGTGGATCACGAAGGAAAACATGCACATCATCAGCAAAACTATACACCTTGACAGGAACATTACAAATATTAAGGCCTTGGATACGCTCGGCAATTCTGTATAGTAGGGGACAGATAGAAATGACAAAAAGAGTCATGCTTAATGGACATCCTTGCCTGACGCTGCGTTTGGGTTGAAAAGGTGTAGTAAGGAACCCATTGATTTTTAATTTTGATTGCGCATCATCATACAGGACGCGAATCCAACGAACAAATAAGTCTCCAACGTTCATATGCTTCATTAGTGACCACAAATAATTGTGATCTACACGATCAAAGGCTTGGTTAAAATCTAAGGCAAGTGTGAGTCTGAAAATTTGCGATAACATCTCGAATAGTTTGAAGTACTTGGTATATTTTCTTCACACCTACTCTTGCATATTGAAATGGTCCAGCGAGAATATCAATATAGAGTCTGAGTCTATTGTTCAAACAACGGGCAAGTAACTTGTAATCACAATTGAGGAGAGTGATAGGGAAATAATGATTAACACTTGTGGGATGTGCTTGCTTAGGTATAAATACTGTAACACCTGGGCTACGATACAGTCGCTGTGGGTTAGTACTGAAATACTCGTTAACGATACAGGTCAGTATTTCACCAATGAGAGGGAAAAACTTGACATACCATTCTGCAGAGATTCCATCGAGCCCTGGAGATTTACCTTTGGGAGCTGCAAGGACAGCGTGCTGTACCTCTTCAATACTAAAAGGGCGAACAAGAAATTGCTGTGCAGCATCATCAAGAAGAGCAGAGGGTGGTGTAGAAAATTCCTCAGACGTTGGAGTAATGTTAGCCATACCATAAAGTTTGGAGTAGTGCAACCAAAACACATGTTTAATGGAAGCAGCATCCTGATGAAGATGTCCTTCGCCATCTGTGATTCGATGGATCCATTTTCCTTGGCCTCGTTTGATTTCTTTGAGAATATGATGTAATGATGGCTCTTCATCAGCATCTATTATTGGAACCTTCTTGCATCTATTATGATACCTGCTGTACGGCGGCGATGCAAATTGAGAAGCAAGGCTTGATAACGCTTAACCTGAGAGAACATAGTGAAGTCAGAAACAGCAGCACATCGAGCTTCGCGCAAACACCTGGTATAAAAGTAAAGCAGATTAGGAAGATCTCGGGACTTTTCAGCTGAGTACCACCGACAGATCGTGGTTTGGCAAATCGTGGTTTGAAATAAGCATGCCACCAATCACTAACAGTAGGAAAGTATTGACGTTGTCTAAGCCAGTAATGCCATTTGGATTGAAACTCAGCACAAAATTGATCGTCTTCCAATAACGATGCGTTGAATTGCCAATAACCGCGACCTCGTTCAACAGTTAGATCAGGAACGGTGAAGGATACAATATAAGCTGAGTGATCAGAAAAGGAGGTGGGGGCAATTTCAACTTGCTTAATGCAGGGCACCAATACGGGAGATACATATATGCGGTCAAGGCGTGACGCACTCTGGTGTGATAAGTAGGTATAATCCCGTGCTTGCGGCTTCAGACAGATCAATATGTCTCGTAAATGAAGTCCAGTCATTAATTCCTGGAGAGCATGGCAGTAGTTAAATCCCGGCGTTTGATCTTCAAGTCTTAAAACGCAATTGTAATCTCCCGCCAAAATTAACCTTTCAACATTGGATCCAAGCGACAGAGCAACGTCCTGGGAAAAGAAGGTATCTCGCCTGGTTCGAGCTTGTGAACCACTCGGAGAATAAAGATTGACAAGATTGATATCGCCTAGGTTACCACGTATGATTCGAGGGGACGGATGGAACACAGGAGAAAAGAAACTTGTTGAATCGCGAAAAACAATCGCTGTACCTGTGCCACTATTGTCAAAATTATTTTCTACAGTATAGGTTGGACCGAGATTCAGTTGAAAAAGACCAACTTCTTCTAAAAGAGCAACATGAATACCCTCTACAAGCAAAAAGTCACGTAGTGCAGATTGTTTGGCAGAACTTTGCAAGTTATTAATGTTAATCGTAGCAATTTTAAGCATCATCACACTAGAAAGCACATAACACCACCAATACAAATAAAAGAGCGAAGAAAATAAAGATAAGAGCATAATTAAAAACAAGTAAAACTGTGAAGGGAAGCGTAAAACATCGGAATGACATACAAGTCAATCTAACGCAGTATAGGAGATACTAACTGATCGTAACACAATTGATCTGGAGCAATTGACACATAACGCATGCACCAATCATGATATCATGACATAGTATCAACATTTGTAGATACAATAGATGTGGTCGGGTCATTTTCACACTTCTTAAACAGTTTTTGACTCAGTTCATTAGGTTTGGAACGCTTGCGGCGATTTCGATTTTCGTCACTAATTGCATTGAAGTCCGTGATAGGAGAAGCACCCTGCATCTCACTAGGCGGGGATGGGGTGGATGGTGCACGAAGCATATCCTCAGACGAACCACAATTGTCCTGGGAACCAGAAGTACAGCACTCGTTACGATGAACGATCGTAGAACCCGACGTAATCGATGAGAAGTCATGTTCTCCAGAAACTGGTTTAACATCCGTAAAACAATTAGACAAGTGGGCATCAGATGTAATTGGTAACTGCTGTGGGGCTTCTGTTTTTTCAGTGGAAGGATTAGGACACGCACGTACAGGGAATTCTGAAGAGACACTAGTAGCATTGTTCGGCTCACAGGAAACATTCGTAGTTGGTAGTTCTGGAAATTGAGTTGCATCTACTGTAGGCACACTTGGGTCAGATGAGCGTGATACACTGATGGTGGGTTTGTTCCAAGGGTGGGAAGTAATGGGCAAACTGTCAAATTTAGGCATGAGACGATCTGCAGAATTATTAGTGCGAAGTGTAGGGGCAACCTTAGCTGCATAACTATTGGGATCACTGGGAACTCTAAGGGGGGAATTAGAATACATATGTGCCCCATTGCACCTGAGGCATGTACGGGTCTGATGGGGGTACGTAACACAAAACTTTTGTCCTTGGATTACAACAAACGATGGAATATTTCGTTTCACTTCCATTCGTATTGATTTACGCCCGGTTCGTATAGGGTAAACATGATCAGCAGAATAAAGTTCATCTGAAATTTTAGAAATAACACCATAGTCCCCAAGAACTCTTCTAATTTCAGCATCATCAAGTTCCATTGGCGTACAAAGCAACTTAACGGTTACAATTTGCACATCGGCCCACAAAACTGGTACTGGATGGTTCCCATCTGTATCACTATAGTACACAGTTCCGTCAGAAGTACGCAAAACTGATTCACAAAGGTCTTCGGTACGAAGTTTCACATATAACAATTTGCGATAAACATCCATTTCGATACTTAATACATCATCAACAGTAAACTTGAAGTTATCACTGAGCCACTGATGCAAACTCAAGGTGCTTGGTCGCTGCGAAACACCACCAAAATCATATTTAAGAGTAATTACCCTTTTTAACGACATGGTTCATTCAACTAATTCACTCACAAAAAGAACACAGAAAAAAAGAAAGAAAGAAAAATAACAACAGCAAACCTGATTGCTAAGGAAGGCAGCGTTGAAAGTAAACACGTCAGAGCTTGTTGCACAGAGCGAAGACACGTCTACCCACTTCAACAAGCAAAGACAGTATTCCACTGAACCACCGCGCCCCCTACAATCTATTGAAGTTTACAGTATATATTCTTATTGTACTTTACAATTTATCTTAAGAAGTCTTTCTTTTTAATTTAACTCTCACTTTAGTTTTTTTTCTTTCTCAATCACCTCAACGTTATTAACATTTACTATTGTCATCATTTTGAGCCAAACAACTATCATCAATACTCACTTTGAGGTATACACGAACATTAAATGTTCACATGCATTACGTGACCTTGGTATTTACTGCCGCAGCGCACTTCTTACATACCCCTTAGTCGGTAATATCCGTCTCCCAGGCGGATGTACGATATTTTCTTCTTCAGAGTGGTACTCATATTCGAGGTATGATCTGATACTTTACCTATGCTTCAATTGTGAGTTGACTGTGCTGTTTTCAGCAGGTGGTCGCGTGTCTAGCTCATTGTTGCAAACTTGGAAGTGTTTAAAGTTATTCCAACCCGTCTCGCAAGCGGATATTACTGTAAAGGAAAATTATTTTATCCGTCTAAGGGACGGATATTACTTTATACTGACAACTATTAATATTTGGTTTTCCTTCGTTTCGAAAATCTGAATATTTTAAGATGTCAAATAGCAAACGTATGCCACAAAGGAGTAGGGCTATACTGCAAATAGCTATAGAAAGTTAGAGATGGCTATAGATCAGAAACCGATTATGATTACGGATCCGATGACTCGTATGTTCCTGAACAAGATCATTTATGCAAAAGTTTATGAAAGCAATCCAGAAATAGATTTTAATGATGCCAATAACATATCAGATAAGGGATCCAGCAATGATAAGAAAAGTGATCAGAATAATACGAAAGTACAACAGAAACTGATAGTGTTCATTGCAAAAAAAATAGTTCAATCAGATAGAGTTACAAGAAGCCAAATTTGGGTACTAAAACACCTAAGAAAGATGTGATAAAAATTAAATTGTCATCATGGTTAGGATCCGCGAATTAGTTATAGAATTTTCCAAATCTAGAGAACATCTGGAATTTATTCCGTACTGATGACACTTTGAATGAAACTGTGAACTGCATTAGTGTACAATGGAAGTGATGACAAGAATGTTACATAACTCCTTCTCAAGTTATAAGAATACTGATTAAGACTAAAATTGGAGCGCTTATTGGTTAAATGACTTTGTGATCCATTTTCAAGTCGGGGCGTGAGAGCTTGGTGTCACTTGTATCAATTGACTGCACTGGACTTCATGCTTTTCATACAACCATGTCTCTCAAAAGATGTGAAGTTTTGCTGGCAGGTGTTAGGTTTAATGATTCATCTATTCGTCAACGAAGGAAAAGAAAGAATCCCACAGCAGCAGTGTCCAATGTTTTCAGTAAGTTCATTTCTAATAGCCAAACGGCATATTCTATTGAGGTGCATATATGTGTTGATAAAACTCTATAAGGTATATGTTTAGAAATTAATTCTCAGCGGAGAAGCATGTTGCATTGAACTCATGAGTACATTTACAAGTGAACTGCGACGTGCTTCTTATTCAATTTATTCATTTCGTTACGTAGAATCAATTCTCTGGGCGCAACTAAACCTTATTGAAAACTGACTTACACCACTTTGGCTTCAAGCGTCTCAATTGTGCGTGTCCGTCTCTCAGACGGATGTTACTGTTATAGCTTATTTTTTTGGATGTTACCAACTAAGGGATACTATTTTTTTTCCATCTGTGACACGATTAGACAGTTCGCCTTTTGTGTCCTTCTTACAGGAACCACGCACTTGACATTTCCTTCGTTTCTGTCTGGTTTCTTCACACCACCATATATGTTAACGAATTCGTCAGTTTCAACTATCAGATTCCTCCTTGCAATATTCCTGACGGTACGTCCTTGAGAGAGCTGTAGTATAAAAGCACGCCGACTGATTTGCTAATTTGTTACTTGTTTGTACAAAACCCAAGCATTTATTCCTGCCAAGTCCAAGATGTTACTAAATGTGTGCAAGGGCCATTTTCTTGAATTCGGTTTGACGGAATATTTTCTAGCCATCTAATCGATAACGTCTTATTATTACATATCACTGTGTCTGGCTTTTCCTTCGAATCCTGACAATTTTCACACTTTGGTGGAATGAACTTAGAGGAAGAACACCTTTGTTTGTCTTACCCTGGTAAATAATTATAATGATGCATCTCTTTTATGAACTTGAGTGTTATACAACGGTGCATTGTATGTTTTGATCTTTTTCGGTATATCTTCTTGATCTGTTGATTGTACCCAACAAACTCGTTCCCTGAGATCTCAATTTTTGTGCTAGGTCAAGAGGAATAAAATAGTTGTCGCAAGTAACATTTCTCCTTTTATTCGTGAATAGTTTTATAAGATTATCAAAAACGTAAGAACCCAAACTTTCCGATTTGTTGCGCATTTCGTCTTTCCCAAGATATGGAAATGCATGTAAAGTATATTTACAGTCCTTATCCACAGCCAACCAAAATTTCTGTCCACAAGGGGCCGCGGTGGCTCATTGGTAGAGCGTTCATCTCTGGTTCTTGGGGTTCCGGGTTCGATCCCAGCCCCTGCCAAGTGAACATTGTGATGGACAAACACCATGTGCGTAGGTATTCTCGGGGTTCTCCCGTTTCCTCCCACTTTCTTCATTACACCATTTCATTCATTACCCATAATCACCGTCTCCTTTAGCCTAACCGGCATAATCGTGGGACGTAAGACTCAAAGATTTCATTTCATTTTCTGTCCACACTTATCAAGTCTAGATGGCATATACTGAACAAACCGACAACGAGCTTTACGTGGGAATAATTGTTCCTCTATTGTAATTCAGGAACCGGGAGTGTAGCATGTCTGACAATTGAAAACAAATCTGTACCACACTTCAGATATCAAGGTAAATTTCTCTGTTTTTAATCTTTCAGAGTGATGTCGAATCTGATAAATTTCAATACTTGGGTAAAACGATTACGAGACAATGCATTCTGAACGAAAGGAACTCCCCACTTCTTTGACCAGAGGGACTTCAGGGCAACCCTTTTGCACCAGTGGCTCCACGAGCGTACCATATTCCCAAGTATGCATCCAATTCTTGTGAGGAAACGAACCAATTATCATCATCAAGTTGTGGCCTTGCTTATGTCTCTGTACATTTCTTTATACATTTTAAAATGGGATCGTCAATTATTACTCTCCACCCAGACAGCACAATGCACGTACAGTATTATCTGTCAGGAAAATTAATGTACACCTATTTTTAGAGTCTGGCATTCCTGCGCTCCATCCGTGGAGAGTATGAGAATTAAATCAAGCAAATGTTTACTGAGTGGCAAAAAGAACAGTTTAATCTGAATAAGACATTGCAGAGGAGCACAAGTTGTGAATACGAATAGTGCATAGTGTAAATAAAGGATGACACCGAAAGAGAAAGCCAAAAACAGCTGTTAAACTTAGAAAAAAGAGTAAAAATTGTCGAAGTGGGAACATAAAACTCAAATACAACAAATGCGCCGACAACTAAACTTTCACCACGCCAAGATCTTGGTGTAGTGGTTAAGGTGCTGGCTTACAAATGAAAAGAACGCGAGTTCGAATCCCCGTCAAGAACGTTTTTAAAAAATTTGTTAATAGTACATACAGCTCATGAGAGATGGTAAAAGAGGTCGTATTTAGTCTTTCGTAGCAATTATTATTGGTAATGTTTAGTACTAATAATACTTTTTGTCTTTGCGTATTGCTTTTATTCTCTTCTTAATTTTGAAAGAGAAGAATATCCAAACAAACGCCACCAAAATTCCTCATATTTTGAATATAAACGCCATTTGCAATTAGTAAAGAATAAAAATTGAACGTTCCGATGTAGCTGCAAAAAGTAAAAAGAAAAACATGGAAGTGAAGTGTTCGAATCCATACTCGTGGTTATTAAAAATACAATTTCTACATGCTTCACACCTCCCGACGACGTTTCTACGTTAGCAATTAAGAGGTTTGTGTTTAGGTGAGGCTGGTCAATACGTTTTGCAAAAGGGCCCGGTTTAGCTCTGACGCACCACAGGTGCAAGCAGGGAGCAAAACACCTTTTCTCTCTCCCTCTGTGTGTCTATTTATCTATCTATCTGTGTATATATATATATATATATATATATATATATATATATATATATATAACGCTATTTGTGAATGCCATAACAACCCTAATTTTCATCGGATTGAGACGAAACTTGGCACGAACATTAATTGTTGAAATATCTTGATGAGTTCGTTAACCAGAATAATCAGATGAAAATGTTCAAAATGGCGGCCCTTCAAACTCTTAAAAAGTTCCAAGGGAACCAAATTTTGCCCATACATAGGTATTCAGAAAGTTTGAATAACCTATCCTCTTTTACTGAGATATTTGTGTGCAGGGACTTATTGAAATATTGGACCCGATTAATTGCATAAAGTAGGTTCACGCTCTTTCGCTACGGTCAGCCTTTTTTTTTTTTTTTTTTTTTTTTGCAGGAGGGAGTTATTTTCGTATCGGAACAAGATGATTGTTAGTGATGATATGAAATTACACATTGCAAGTTAAGTAACTTGTGAAACGTGTTATTTGAAAGAATAATATAATAAATGTGCTTTCCCCTAACACAGAGAACTGTAAATCATGTATTTCGAGTTCGGGAGCGTGGATGATGAGGGGTGTTATTTGATTTGCTTTTTAGTAACACATTGCATTGCAAATATAGGTAGGCAACATTAGTGGTAAGTAAAATAATAATAATAATAATAATAATAATAATAATAATAATAATAATAATAATAATAATAATAACAGTAGGTGTTGTTTGTGGCAAGGCAACATCTTCCTCAATTCTTCTTCAAACGTAATAATTGTAACGCCATATCTCCCTTACAAACAAAATATTAGCAATTTATATCGAGAGAACGGGAAATTGTAGAGTGATGGGAGCAACGTTGGACAATATGCACTCATAGTAATCAGAAAAATAAGCGATTTCAATGCAAAATGAACGAAGAGTCATTGTCATGGGTAGTCATGGAGCAACGGCAGAGCCCTCTTTAGGCAAAATGTCTATAACTTATATCGAGAGAACAGTAGGTGATAGTGAGATGGGACCAACGTTCTGCCGTGTCATGACAAAACGCTGTAACTTTGGCGGAGCAGTTTTGCGAAAATGAGCCGTAAAGTTTTCATCCGAAAATGTGATCTTTATCGTGTAGAACAAGTGTAACTGGGCAATAATGGTAAACCAATCAATTTTCACCAAATTTAATCACACAACATGCATTTACGTAACATTACATGTAACCACGTGTTTTTAAAGACAAGATACACCGGTTCTACACGATACAGATCACATTTTCAGATGAAAACTTTACGGCTCTTTTTCGCAAAACTGCTTCGCCAAAGTTAAAGCATTTTGTCACGACACGGCAGCGTTGAACACTGTGGACCCATAAGGCGCATCGAAAAAAATTAGTGGGGGGGCGCCAGCAAGCCTTACTTATTTCCACATAATAATATAAAATTATATTGTCCAAATACACACACGAGTTAGCTAATAACATTTAATATTATTATTATTATTATTATTATTATTATTATTATTATTATTATTATTATTATTATTATTATTATTATTATCGACAGCGTCTTTTCATTGCGTGTGCATGTTTGACATGAAGCCAAAGAGAAGATCCATCATTCGTAGAATAAATAAGAATAGTCAGTTACTTTAACTGTGAACGACAGCGAAAAATACGAAAAGAGTGATTAGCTGTAGCGAAAAGAAACATTACTTTCTCTCAAATGGATAAAAAACCAAGCCGAGATAGATTCGAAATCGCATGGACGGCGTGAAAAGTCAGAGATTTGTCCACTTTTTTTTGACTGACTCACCGAACGTGTTTCAGTAACTTACTTATTGCTAATTTTACTTGCTTCACTCGTTTAACTTGCTTTTTCTAATAACTTATAACGACAGAGACACGAACACAGAAACATAAGGAACAGTTAAAAATCATAGATGCTCTCCCGCCGGGAATCGAACCCGGGACACCAGACACCAAAGTCGCACGTGCTAGCCACAAGACCAGAGCGGAGGGCACTGCTCACTCTCTGTGTCGTTAGGGATTAGGACCACTGTATTGCCAGCTATCACTTCTGTTGGTTGTATACTATGATCACATGTTTCTTCTTTGCTGGAAGAGTTAAACCTACATTCTATGTAATACATGAGGTATTTAGACCTACATGCTCTTCATATAATGTAATAAAAGGGTCATGCTGGGAATAAGAAAAAGAACATTCCTTAGACAAAACGGAAACTATTGGCATCAGAAATATTTATCTACGAGGCATGCGAGTAGTATATTTCAGAATAGTTACTGTTTAGTTCAGTAAACGAAGAAAGGGGCATAAAAAAGCAAATATGTCGCGTCAACGAGATCGACCAGTGTTGACAGAGGCGGAAGCAGATGTGTAGTAATACAACAACTTGGTTTAATTGATAATTGGTTCTTTATTCTGTAGTAGATCGTATCACAACTTTCCGGGAGAGCAGAGAAAGACATACTAACGCTGTCAATATATTAAGCTTTAGTAACACGATCATATAGACACAACTGGATGTAAACTTAAGTTATTAATGTAAACTTTGGCGACATCATAAAAGAAATACGAAAGACATTTTGAATCGAAGAAATATAACATACATGTTTGCAAGCGGAGACAAAGAAACCTAACGTAACCAGACTAAAGACGAACCGTTTACCGCGTAGCGATCAAAGTCAAGCTGTTTTCGAGGGCAAGTTTCGAGTTGAGTCGAGTTTGATAATGGCTCGCTCGCGCGTTCAGTTCGTTTTAACTCGTTTTGAAATAATGGCTTGATTAGACTAGAATTGCGAAAGTCATGAGAAATGTAAGCAGTAACGTGGAATACTTTTAGTGTTGCTCACGACAGGGGTGCATCTCGTCTCGTAATTTTAGTGCACCTCGTCGGGCAATTTTAGTGTATCTCGTCTCGTCTAGATAACGAGAAAACAAGAGTTTTTTTACGAGACAGCCTCAAATGTCGTAATCACTAATATAACTGCTGAAGCTGAAGAGCAACTCGGGTAGTGATATCAACCGGTTCGGCTCGTATCAACTGAGCGAACAGCTCGAGTCGGCTCGGTTGGGATGAGCCGATGACCCGATCCGGCTCATTTAGAACGACATTTGAGCTGAGTTGATGGCTCGAACTTTCTCGGTTGGGATGGGTCCCCTACTCGGCTCATGTGAACCGGTTCAAGCCAGCTAAGTTGAAACTAGTCCATCGGCACGTTTCGATTCAGCTGAACTAAGCCGATGGCTCAAATCGGCTTGGTTGGGTGAGCTGTTGGCTCGGCTCACTTCTCGGTACGGTTCGATAGTGAATGAGCTGTAAGCTGAGCTACTCGAGCCGTTGAGAAGCCTAAACCGGGTCCCAGCTGTTTTGAACATGTTTGGCTGAAGCCTATAACTTTTAGTGTTGCCACGAGACGAGACATGAGACGAGACAGACTACTTGTCCCGTCTCGAAAATGAGAACGTTGGCTGGAATGGCCAAGATTGAAATTGCCAGTGGTCATATAGATTGCAAAAGGAAAATCCAATTTGTGAGAAAACATGTTGAAAAGCCTTTATAGAAAAGTGTCCTTTGTCTATTAAATGAAACAATCGTGATACATGAGCCTCCAAGGATATCATCCTTAATATCTTGTCCCCAATTCCTCTTGCCGTAAACTGAGGAATTCTCATTTTTTTCATTTCTGGCTGGAATGATGCCAAACAAAATCAAAGACCGGGAAGATTTTTACAAGGTCAAGAAACCGAACTACCACCACCATCTATTCAATTTGAAAACTGGGTAAGGTCTACATTAATTACAGGCTGTAGTTGAAAGTTCTGGCTGAGATGGCGGAAGAGAACAGAACAGACTACACTTGTCTTTATTCTCTGGTGGCGGTATTCTTTTTGCTATATGAACCGAATACGGCAATTGAAATATGTCATCTTGCAACTAAAATTTTGTCTTCTCTCTCTCTCTCTCTCACACATACACATAAAAACACACTTTTACCATTTTACCAATCGTTCGCTTATTATACAGCAGTCATGTTGTAAAATTCACCTCTTTGTTTGGAAGCCGGGCGAAGGACAAAGAAAGCAAAAATATTGTAGACGAACCCTTGAAATTGTTTGCTTTTAGCAAATTTATGGTACTAACAATACCACTGGAGTTGAAGAGGATGTACAGGGGGCCTTCCTTTTGTTACGCGGAAATGTTTGATCTGACCAGAGTGCGAAATTGCCCTCTGCTTGCATGTTGAGAGGAGGGGAATACTTCTCTTTCCTAGTGAATAATATGCATTAGAACCTGAATTATCTTCAAAAATGGTATCTTTCAGGCGCATAAAATCTTTCGAACTTGATAAATGTAAAGAACATTTGGTATAATATTCATGGAACTCCGTTGAAAGAAGAAAATATCATGAGAATGATCAGAAAATATCATGAGAATGAGAATTCGAACATTGAAGAACATAATTAGCAGAAAAGAAATAGGATACCCAAACCATATTTTTAAACCTGCTATAAAATGTATTTTTATATCCTATATTTTTACTTATTCCTTACTCCCATGAAAGTATCCTGGGGAGGATATTCTCTCCAATTTTTTCAGACTAAAATCCTTTTATTCGGTACGATTTGCCCCCCTGACACAATCCGAAAAAACAAATGCTGTTAAAATCCATACAGATGACCCTTCCGGGACTAACTCGGGTGCTTCAAGCCGATGGTCTATCGCCGCAGACCGCTCGGCTTGGTATGAAGATGTACGTTGTATGATTGCGAATAGATCACGACAATATAAGAAACTTTAATCCAAAATGGCCACCCAAAAATCAACTTTTTTTTAGACCACTAGCTAATCTGGGTGTACTGTCATGAGTGCGTTACACAAACGGGGCAACCACCACATAGTATCACACACCCCGCGGTTATGGGAAAAGATTTGAACCATGGAGGTGAAGACTGGCCGCAAGCATTCTTTCGTCCGATGTGTCGTTCAGCTCCCATTACTATGACACTTTAAGTAGAGCTTACTGTGCAGTAACATAAAATTTCAATCAAATACTTTCTATTACTCAATAAAATTATTTGGTTTCGAGCTTTTTTGTAATAATAATAATAATAATAATAATAATAATAATAATAATAATAATAATAATTGCAACAAATCTAAACATGCTAAAATGGAAAGTAATTTTTGATTGCTATGGGTTAACACTGTGAAACCTAAAGGCTGGAATATATGAAATCAAAGTTTACACACATATCTATCTCTCTATTTATCTATATATCTTTCCATCTCTCTCTCTCATATATATACAGACACTATAAAGCAAGTGGGTTGATAGTATACGGTAGTGTCGGGGATGGTGAAACCTTTACATCGAACTTTGCTTGTCGTGTAAACATTATTAGACATTAGTAGCTTCATCTTCGACGTACCTATGAGCAATTTACTGTATATTCGTGTATTAAAACTCGTGAAACAAATTTCAATGTTTCAGAATGAAAAAAAAGCCAGGGTCGAGAAGCCTCAGACAACTAACAGCAGAGATTTATTATCTTGTAAACTATTTGTCCTTGCCTTGTGAGCTTATTTGAATTTATTTTTAAGACCGTTAGGCAACTGTGGCCGAATGGATGATGATGGGGAAATTAGTGGAATGAAGAAAGTAGTAGGATACTAGACAACTTCGAGAAAACACACACATTCGAAAAATGAAATGAAATTAAATGAGTTTTCCGTCCCACGGTTAGGCTAAAGGAGACAGTGATGATGAGTAATGAATGAAATGGTGGAATGAAGAAAGTGGGAGGAAACGGGAAAACCCCCAGAAAACCCACGCAATCGGTGTTTGTCCACCACAAAGTTCACTTCGCGGGGCTGGGATCGAACCCGAGACCCCAAGCACCAGAGGTGAATGCTCTACTACTAAGCCACCGCGGTCCCCACACACATTCACTGTTTTTCCACCACAAAGCGCACATAGCACTAACCGAGATCGAACCGACTACCACATACACCAGAGGTGAAGGCTTCAGAGTGTAGCTACCGTGACATTTCTTGTCTTGTGTGTTCTGGGTAATACTTGTAACTTCGTTGTATCTTGATTAGCATGGTGCAACCTGCTACATTTTACTTTCGTTCCCATGGTATGCTGCTATATTTTTTACGAGACAAGACGAGACAAAACGAGACAAACGAGACGAGACGAGACGGAACAGAACCTCTCGAGACAAGACACGAGACGGGACGAGCTCATTTTTTTGAGACGAGACATTAGACGGGAAGAGCTCATTTTTTTTGAGACGAGACATGCTTTGCTGAAGTCTCGTCTCGTCTCATCTCGTCTCGTGGCAACACGTAAGACTTTGAACAATTTTTGGCTCGAGCTTCAATACTTGCCCCTTCGGAACTCAAGCACAGAACGTGACCGATGTCCTTCCCTCCTGAAGACTTCTCGACGACCGAGATCGACAGTCAATTGGCTTTTACTATTCAGATACAAATCGTATAATAATAATAATAATAATAATAATAATAATAATAATAATAATAATAATAATAATAATAATAATAATAATAATAATAATAATAATAATAATAAAAGTTTTAAACTTGCCCTGAAATTTGGCAAAACTTACTTAAAAGTAGAGATTTTGGGGAAAGGGTTCCGTCCCTTCAAGACACCTCTGCAACTACCAACAATTTAAACTACAACGTTCCGTTGAAGTTTCATGTAGAAAGTATTCTACTGTATGTTTTAAGGAAAATAACTGTAATATATATAACTGAATATCACGCAACAGTGAGGCATATAATAAACTAATTTTTAGGATATGGAGAGGTAAATATAAAAGCTTTACTACAAAATACCTACATAGAGCATAATTCAATGAGCTCTGAAATATAATGTAACGAAATAGCCTATGTGATTCAGTCTACAGAGCAATTGTTACTTAAAGGATGGAAATACACTATTTTGAGAATCGAGACAAGACAGGAAATGTTTACCATACTTTTCGTGTCGTCTCGATTCTCATCTCCAAAAAGAGACGAAAATTTTGAGTTAGCCTTGACCCGTCTCGAATGTAAAATGTTAATTCTCATGTTATTTTATTTGTTTTAGAAACGAGATGAGAAACTCCTCTTCTCGTAAGCAACATTAAACCAAACCTACATATTCTTTCCAAATGTCACGTTTCTGCTTGTAATGGTATGACCTGAGCGATAATTAGCTCCTAGCTTTTAATCTTCTACAAGATAATAATTATTATTATTAGTTTATTATTATTACTATTATTATTCCTGAAGATTTGATAGTGCAAGTATTGAAACATCCGAGTATTCAAATATCTGAATATAATAAAACGTATGTTATCGCCGATCAATCGCCATCAAAAATCGTAAAGTAAAAAAAAAGTGCATTCGCACAAGCACATTGACCACTGAACCGCGATCGCTACGCGGTAAAAGATTCGTTTTTAGTCTGGTTACGTTAGGTTTGTTTGTCTCCGCTTGCAAACTTGTATGTTATATTTCTTCGATTCATAATGTCTTTCGTATTTCTTTTATGAAGTCGGAAAAGTTTACATTAATAACTTGAGTTGTTCTTAAACCGCTGGTTCACAAGATTGTTTTTTCTCCACACGAAACTACAAATATGACAGATTGAATTCTCATACACCGCATTTCTTTCAAAGCAGTCGCCATTACCTGCTCAGACTTATTTTCGCCACGATTCATATTAACCAAAACAAATTCATTTTTTGGAAGCGGAACTTTCACTTTCCGGATTTCGGAAAATTATGGAATTTAGTTAAACTCCCTAATTCAGAGAAATTTCGGAACTCGGGAAGAATCTGGATTTTAGAAAATTCCGGAATTGAGAAAAACTCCGGATTTCGAAAAAATCCGGATTGTTCCGAATTCCGGAATGTTAACGAAATCAGAAATTTCTAAATTCCGGATTTTTTCGAATTCCGGATTTATTCGAAAATGGGAAACTTCCGAATTCCGGAATTTGTCCGGTTTTACCTTCCGGAGTGCGGAAAGTAATAATTCCGGAATTGGCTATCCGCAGTTTATGCACAACCTTTCAGAACATTAAGCTAGTAGCTGTCTACAAACTAACAAGTAATGCAAAGCATTTTATACCCTGCAATACGTCATGTATTAAAATCCGACAGCAGTTTCAGTATCTAACCAGAAATTGCATGTATCTAGTTACTGGAAGCTGAGGTATGAAGAATTGTATTGTATCTTATGTTTTTGTGTCTTACACAATCCTGCAAACCACTGAATATCTAAACGCCTTTCGTTAAATCAAAGTTGTAGTACTCACAGTTACATCCATTTTTGTCTATATGATCGTGTAACTAAAGCTTACTATATTGACAGCGTCAGTAAGTCTTTCTCTGCTCTCCCGTAAAGTTGTGATACGATCTATTACAGAAAAAAAGAACCAATTATCAATTTAACCAAGTTGTTGTATTACTACACATCTGTTTCCGCCTCTGTCAACACTGGTCGATCTCGTTGACGCGACATATTTGCTTTTTTATGCCCCTTTCTTCGTTTACTGAACTAAACATTAACTATTTTGAAATATACTACTGCGTATGCCTCGTAGATAAATATTTCTGATGCCAATAGCTTCCGTTTTGTCCAAGGAATGTTCTTTTTCCTATTCCCAGCATGACCCTTTTAATACATTAAATGAAGAGCATGTAGGTCTAAACACCTCATGTATTACATAGAATGTAGGTTTAACTCTTCCAGCAAAGAAGAAACATGTGATCATAGTATACAACCAACAGAAGTAATAGCTGGCAATACAGTGGTCCTAATCCCTAACGACACAGAAGGTGAGCAGTGCCCTCCCCTCTGGTCTAGCGGCTAGCACGTGCGACTTTGGTGTCTAGTGTCCCGGGTTCGATTCCCGGCGGGAGAGCATCTATGATTTTTAACTGTTAATTATGTTTCTGTGTTCGTGTCTCTGTCGCTATAAGTTATTAGAAAAAGCAAGTTAAACGAGTGAAGCAAGTAAAATTAGCAATAAGTAAGTTACTGAAACACGTTAAGTTACAAAGCACTGAGTTTTCAAGCCGTCCATGCGAGTTCGAATCTATCTCGGCTTGTTTTTTTTGTCCATTTGAGAGAAAGTAATGTTTCTTTTCGCTACAGCTAATCACTCTTTTCGTATTTTTCGATGTCGTTCACAGTTAAAGTAACTGACTATTCTTATTCTTATGATGGATCTTCTCTTTGGCTTCATGTCAAACATGCGCACGTAATGAAAAGACGCTGTCGATAATAATAATAATAATAATAATAATAATAATAATAATAATAATAATAATAATAATAATAATAATGTCAAATATTACTAGCTAACTCGTGTGTGTATTTGGACAATATAATTTTATATTATTATGTGGAAATAAGTAAGGCTGGCTGGCGCCCTCCTCCGTCATACTAGTTTTTTTCGATGCGCCTAATGGGTCCACAGTGTCCAACGTTGGTCCCATCTCATTATCACCTACTGTTCTCTCGATATAAGTTATCGTCATTTTGCCAAAAGTGGGCTCCGCCGTGGCTCCATGACTACCCATGACAATGACTCCTCGTTCATTTTGCATTGAAATCCCTTATTACTCTGATTACTATGAGTGCATATTGTCCAACGTTGCTCCCATCACTCTACAATTTCCCGTTCTCTCGATATAAATTGCTAATATTTTGTTTGTAAGGGAGATATGGCGTTACAATCATTACGTTTGAAGAAGTATGGAGGAAGATATTGCTTTGCCACCAACAACACCTATTAATACTAATAATAATAATAATAATAATAATAATAATAATAATAATAATAATAATAATTATAATAATAACAATAATATTTTACTTACCACTAATGTTGCCTACCTTTATTTGCAATGCAATGTGTTACTAAAAAGCAAATCAAATAACACTCCTCGTCATCCACGCTCCCGAACTCGAAATACATGATTTACAGTTCTCTGTGTTAGGGGAAAGCACATTTATTATATTATTCTTTCAAATAACACGTTTCACAAGTTACTTCACATTCAATGTGTAATTTCATATCATCACTAACAATTATCTTGTTCCGATACGAAAATAACTCCCTCCTGCAAAAAAAAAAACTGACCGTAGCGATAGAGCGTGAACCTTTTTTATGCGATTAATCGGGTCCAATATTTCAATAAGTCCCTGCACACAAATATCTCAGTAGAAGAGGAAAAGTTATTCAAACTTCCTGAATACCTATTTATGGGCGAAATTTGGTTCCCTTGGAAGTTTTTAAGAGTTCGAAGGGCCGCCATTTTGAACATTTTCATCTGATTATTCTGCTTAACGAACTCATCAAGATACTTCAACAATTAATGTTTGTGCCAAGTTTCGTCTCACTCTGCTGAAAATTAGGGTGGTTATGGCATTCACAAATAGCGTTATATATATACAGATAGATAAGTAGACACACAGAGGGAGAGAGAAAGGTGTTTTGCTCCCTGCTCGCACCTGTGGTGCGTCAGAGCTAAACCGGGGCCCTTTGCAAAACGTATTGACCAGCCTCACCTAAACACAAACCTCTTAATTGCTAACGTAGAAACGTGGTCGGGAGGTGTAAAGCATGTATAAATTGTATTTTTAATAACCATGAGTATGGATTCGAACACTTCACTTCCATGTTTTTCTTTTTACTTTTTGCAGCTACATCGGAACTTTCAATTTTTATTCTTTACTAATTGCAAATGGCGATTACATTCAAAATATGAGGAATTTTGGTGGCATTTGTTCGGATACTCTTCTCTTTCAAAATTAAGAAGAGAATAAAAGCAATACACAAAGACAAAAAGTATTATCAGTACTAAACATTACCAACAATAATTGCTACGAAAGACTAAATACGACCTCTTTTACCATCTCTCATGAGCTGTATGTATTATTAACATTTTTTTTAAAAAACGTCCTTGACTGGGATTCGAACTCGCCTTGTTTTCATTTGTAAGCCAGCACCTTAACCACTACACCAAGATCTTGGCGTGGTGAACGTTTAGTTGTCGGCGTATTTGTTGTATTTGAGTTTTATGTCCCCACTTCGACAATTTTTACTCTTTTTTCTAAGTTTAACAGCTGTTTTTGGCTCTCTCTTTCGGTGTCATTCTTTATTTACACCATGCACTATTTGTATTCACAGCTTGTGCTCCTCTGCAATGTCTTATTCAGATTAAACTTTTCTTTTTGCCCCTCAGTAAACATTTGCTTCATTTAATTCTCATACTCTCCACGGATGGAGCGCAGGAATGCAAGACTCGATAAATAGGTGTACATTTATTTTCCTTACAGATAATACCTGTATAGTACATATTCAATTGCACGGATGCAACATGTGTATAATCTGTATAAATTCACGCCTGTACATGTGATGCAGATAAGTGTCACAGGTTCTATTCAACATCTTCACGTGCGCAGTGCATGTGCAATGAACACGTCCTGTACAAGTGATTTACACCTACCATAGAGTTGATTTACACGTAGCACGTATTCGATTTATATGTAATGCACAGGTGATTTACATGTAGGACACATCTGATTTACATATAGGACAGAGAAGATTTACACATAAAACATAAGTGATTCTACACCTCGTACCCAGATGATTTACGGGTAGCGCATAGGTGATTTCCAAGCAGTGCACAGGTGATGTAAAAGCATAATGATATGAAACGAAAAATGAAAGAGTTTATATATTTGGTGCCTTACTAGGGTGGGTCGTATATTTTTGGGTTTATACATGTCAGATTCTATGAAACTGACTTTCTAGTCTCAAAATGCCAGTTATATGCGCTTGGGAGGGATAGGGTGGCTTCTCTGGGGCCGGAAAAGAGGGTAAATTTAGTACAATTAAGCGTTTCTACAGCTTTTTTCGCTCTTGCCTTTTCCTTCGGGACCTGCTGGACCAATATGAAGATGAACGTGACAATTTTTTGGATAGCATCGTCACTGGAGATGATACGTGGTGTTATCACTACGAGCCGGAATTCAAAAGACAGTCCATGGAATGCTGATTTTTACAAGCGTGACATACAGGCTCTGGTTCATCGTTGGCAAAAGTGCATAACAAATGGTGGGAATTATGTGGAAAAGTGAGTCTGTAGCTGAAATATTGCTCTGTTTAGTTGTGCTGTTGTTAGTTATGTATCTCCATTAGTTTCCATAAAAGAGGAGGCATTACTTTCGGAACGATTTTCATAGATTTGACTTAAAGTGTTATGATTGCTCAGAGATACAATGTAATCGAGAGAGCTGTGGCACATATAACAATTGTGCTTCAAAGGCTGGAATCATAACTTCTCAAAAATCTAGCGACATAACATCTGCTTTAACTGTAGACAGGAACAAAATAAAGATTGTGAAACTTAAACTTGCTCGGAATTTAAAAGAAAGTTCTAGAAATGATGATCCCATTAAAAGCCTATACTTTGATGATCGAAGGGAAGACACTAAAATACACACAGGCATCGTTAGAGAAGAGCATTTATCACTTGCGGCTGAACCTAACTCTCAATACGTTGGTCACGTGACACCATTCTCTGGCTCTGCACATGACGAGACCACAGCTATTTTCGAATACATCATGAACCAACTCAGAGTTGGCTTTGATAAAGTTGAGGTTCTTGGGTGTGATGGAACATACACTAACACTGGTTGGAATAGAGTTGTTCTTCGAAAATTAGAGGAACTAAGAGGAAAGCCTATGCAATGGGCTATTTGTCTCTTGTATTTTAATGAGCTTCTGTTCCGAGCTCTCTTCACGCATATTCACGGCGCTTATTCAAGCCCCTATTCTTACACAGCTCCCATAGTTCCAAAACTATCTAACTGTCAAAAGCTTTCAGTGTGGCTATTCAAACCAATAAAATGTCACTTATCTCATCATAGTCCAGAAGAGCACAGAAAACTCCGAAAAGACCTGAGATGCTTGTTCCAGATATCTCAAGCCATTGGCTCCGGAGCATGCTCGGAAGAGGTTGTTTCTATGTTCCCTGGCAAACTAAACCAAGCTAGCTGGTTGACTAGCGCAAACAGAATTTTAACATGTTATATTGCAACAGAAAACATACCAAGAAATTAATGGAAATTGCAATATTCATACTTAGGAGTCTGTGTGCTTATGCAATACTGTATCAGAACATAGTCTTCCATTGCTGATGGCCCTCTCACGTCTTTGAGACCATTTATAGGTCTAGATACTTACCAAGGAAATACCAGGCTGTAATCCGTTCATCCATTCAGACGAATGCATTCTTTGCACTCACAGAAAATTTCTTCTAACCATGATGACTGATGGTCGACTTGCTGTCCGACAAGATGCATTACATAAGATTCTTAGTGGTCGAGAACACGAACCAGAGAACCTCCATAACTTCATTAGATATAACATCATTCCCAGACTGAATTTTGAGGCAAACGATTACACTGCAATGACCGTTTGGGAAAGCAGTGATGTTTCAATAACTGCACTACCAGTAAGTTCTCTGCATGGTACCAAACAAACAGCTCATGGTCAAACTTTCACTACCTGACAACACTGTGCCAGAATGGTCCTTCAACGTTCATCCGTGCCACACGGTGGCAGTAGAACGGATAGTGAAATTGGTCACTGAAGAAGCCTCCCGAGTACGTGCCAGTGGCGTTAGAGGCTGAATAATCAGGTCAACCTTACTTTCTAGGCAAGCTGCGTCTAAATTTCAATCAAAGTTTCAATTTGTGACAATTTGTCCTGACATTGACTAATCGGATCAGTTCATCCGACCCAATATATGGTTGGCTGATTGGATACGCCTAGCGGAGGAGCCCTAGGTGCAGCCTTTGATAGTGTTGGGACATGTTTGCAAAATTTGGAATGCAAGTGTCGGATCGAATGTTAGCCACGATTCAGAATTTCCAACGTCCACTCACGAAGAATAATTTAAAAAGATGTTTAGGAGTATGCTCCTTTTTGCGACGGTATGTTAACAATTTTTCGGAAATCCCTCATCCCCTTCAATTTCTGCTTCGGTAAGATCAAGATTTTAAGTGGGGAACCCAGCCACAACAATCTTTTGAAGCTCTGAAGAAAGCAATTTTGGAAACCGCAACCTTGATGGCATACAAACTAGAGAAGGATCTACACATTTACACTCATGCGTGCAAGAAGGGTCTCGCAGCTGTAGCAAAGCAACCTATTTCAGACGATCCTGAAGCTGAATTAGTGCCGATCGCATATGTCAGACGAGCAGTTGGATCTTCAAGGAGGAATTTGTCTGTGTACTACTTGGAACTCTTGGTTCTGTAGTATGCTCTGAGATCTTTCAGATATTTCGTTGTGGGTCGACATGTCTATCTCCATACAGACTTCAAAGCCATTACGTTCCTTCGCCACAGTAAGAACCTGACAGGGAAGTTAGCACGCTGGATGTCTAAGATTGATACATACGATTTTACCATCGCCAACGTTAAAGGTACCGACAACATAGAGGCTGACTGGGTCCTTTTGTTAAACATAGTCGCGACAAGGAAGATGAAGAAGAGAGTGCCTCTCACACGAGAATTTTCCTAATCGAAGACATGGATCTATATTATATCGCAAAAGAACAGCGAGATGTGGTATTGAAGAAAATTATTGATCACTTGGAGGATCGAGCAGAAAAGGGTCCAGCTTATGAAAGACAGGCATCATATATTGTTTTGTACAATAATGTAACATACAAAGTGATTAAGATACCGTTTGGTAAGGTTTATTTATTAGCAGTGCCATCGAAATTGAGACATTATATTTGAGAAACTGCATTACGGGTAACTGGGTGCGTGGCATGGTGGATTTTCCAAAACATACGATCTCTTAGTAAAGTCTGTCTATTTCCCTAACATGAAAAAAATTGTGAATGATAAGTGCCAATCTTGTGTGACTTGTCAGTTGTTAAAAAGAGGAGTAGAAAACAGTTCGGTAGTCTTCAGGCACATCCTAGCGTCCCTCCTTTCTTTAGAATTTATGTGGATCTCGCTGGGACTTACCCTAGTAGTTTTATCTTACGCTACAAATTTCTAATCATAGTCATAGATGAAGGAACTCGGTTTTGTATTACTGGTTCTCTGCCAGATGCTTCTGCAGCTTCTCTTAGTGCTTTCATATATGACAACGTCATATTGAAGTATGGGAAACACACTCAAATTTGTTGCGATAGAGATGTTGCATTTACCAGCCAAGTATTTAAGGAGTTATGTAAAATACTGGGGACTCAAATACATTTCGCTGACGTTCAAGGGCATTTTTCTATTGGGAGCGTAGAAATAGCAGTGAGAAATATGGATAAGCAATTGAAGACCGCCTTAGACTAAACTAACCAATAACGTTTGATTGGGCTTTTACCAGAAGTGACCTTTGCCTATAACGTAACGTTCAATTTCTTCATGCAATATTCTCCTTTCCAATTCCCCCACGCTTTTTCTCCTCGGTTGTTGTATACCGCTATGTTGTGTACGGAATGTCAATTTTCAGAAAACCAGCACAGATTGGAACGACTAAAGTATATTCGCGAAAAAGCCCAGGAAAATTTGTATAACCAACACCTGACGTCCAAGCAGTCTTATGACAAGGCTGCGGATACAAGAATTCAAGCAGGGTGAAGCGGTTTGGATTTTTGATCTGTCTAGAAAACGAGGACAATGTGCTGCTTTTACGGGGAAGTATTTTGGACCTGGTCAAATTGAGTGCAAAAAATATGATAACAGCTATTATGTTAAGTTTCGCACACTAGAGGGCAGATTAAAATAGAATCCTTTTCTATATACCGGCTTAAGAAGTATCATCCACCTGAGAAGGGAATATCTAAGGAGTTGCAAAAGTTAGAGGATTAGGACACAATAATATTGGGTGAAGGAGTCCAGGAAAAGGATTTTCAGCAGGTGGACGAGTCTAATTCCTTTTTGATGCAGTATCAGGAAGGGGAAGGCGCGAGGGAAGCGGATTCATTGTTATTCGAGATGTGAAATTGATGCCCGTAATTCCGTCCTTGGACAAGATCGGACTAGATACCAAGTCAATGCCAGATGTAGAAAAACCAAATTTTCCCGTTAACGAGGGAATCAACCGGAAAATGGCTTTGTATTATGAGTCTATTACGCCACTGGCATGAGAGGCGATTGTAAATTCATCCAACACCTAGTTGCAGCCAAGAGGAGGTAAACTTGATGATACAGTCTTTGGCGCTAAGTGAAATGAAGCAGAAGTGCAAGAAAATTTGTCACTTGAAACCATGAAATGCCGTATTACCCCAGGATATAACCTACCTGTAGAATACTTTATACTTGTATCTGCCCCCGATTATAAAAATGCTAAGCGACTAAGAACGTGTTATGAGAAATCCCTACAGCTGGCTATGGACAATGACATAATGACCATTGCCTTTGCAAAAATAGCTACAGGAGCATTTAACTACCTGAAATTGGAAGCTGCAAGAATTGCTTTGAACGTACTAAGGGAGTATCTCGAGGAGTACCTAGATTATTTTGAAAAAATAATTTTTGTTCAATTCGACAAACAAAATCGGATTATTTACGAGAAAGGGATGCACGAATATTTTCAGAAATAAGATTTTCGTCCTTTACAAGAGCATAAAATATATACAGCGTACTTAACCTAGAGATTAGTTTATTAGTGGCCTAACAGGGAGCTATTTCTATGTTAATTTGCAGTATGTTAGTACAATCTTTTACCACCACCATAAAAAATCCTGTGTCCACTGTTCTGTTAAAATGTAGGTCCAGAGGAAGTATTAAACCATCCTCCCAAAATAGTTTCAGCTATGATTGTTCTACCTTCGCCGTAGAAAATAGGATTAGATGAAGTACTGAGATGTTCTTATAGGTATTCCACTTACCTAGAAAAAAAAGAAACATTCAAATTAGTAAGGCAATTTAATATATATATGCTTAGGCCTACAGAGATAACAATCAACAGAACATGTGAAAGCTCGAGATTTCTCATTATGTTTAATTTGTGTTTCAGATAACCTATCTTGTCTTAAGCTGCATTGTCCTATCTTACTCTTTCCAACATGTGACGTCTAATAACACCGATTTCCAAATAACATCTTGTTTATTTTTCCGTAAACTCCCAAATGTTATTTTGTACCAACATTCATTACCGATATCTTTCAATTTAACATTCTCCTTTCCACATGATGTTAAGGTTTCTCCTCTTTTTGAATATCTGCATTGCAACGAAAATGACGCTCTAGCTCCAAATGTCTACAAAGCAGCGAAAGACTTACATGATCTGCAAATCCATATTAACGATTATTTTTAAGGCCTCCAAATCCACGATTTCAATTATTATCAACAAGATCTCCACGTGCATTGCTAGGGTACATTGGGAAAGCATTGAATTGGTGTCGTGACGTAGCTGACAGTTCTTCTATTAATTCGATAGATAAGAAGGAATTTTATTAGGAATAAACATTATTGAGTTTACAAATTCAATTATTGGAAACTAATCTATATATTCAGAACACAACTTCAGAATTTTTAAGTTTTTAAAATCAGATATAGGATAATTTTCAAAAAATTAGAAACTTTTTGGCAAAAATATTGGACCAAGAACATGATCTGGGAGATCACCTCAATAAGCTTGCGAATCGAGTCCATAAAGAGGCCATTTCGTTCATTCAAGAGCTTTATTCGATTTTAACGTAGTTTGTACAGTTTCTACAAATTTTTAAATATGATCTGACAATTCAGGTGTGTACAAATGCAAGTCTGAACCCTAATATAATTCCTTATAAAGTGTTGCACGTACATTTGTCTGAATTTGAAATATCATTTTGAAAAATCGATATAAGTTAGCCATAGATAAGTCATTATTGGAGATGTATTATTGAATTAATGTTTTGACTTGTTCAATCGCCGACACGTACATTTAACTAGAAATAAAAATTCCGATCGTTGAAATACAGCCTTCGTTTGAATTATATGATGTGCAGCCACTTCCGTTTGCTGTATATAACCAAACTTGTACCGTGGATATCCAGCCTTTAGTTATGGCAGTTCAAGATTTAAAAAAAATCTTATACCAATATGAACAAGCCTCCTTGCTTGTCATTATAGCCAATCAAAGTTATGTAGGATACCTACACACACTGTGATACGATATCGTTTAATAAATTGTGCTCACGCAGCTTTCGTTGCAAGTACAGTCAAGGAAACATTACACAATTGTGACCATAATGCTATGATTCGAAAGAAGCATAGATAATAGACATTGGATCGCATGTTTGTTTCAATACACCCGCCAGAATTTTTAACTTTGAAGACTAGAGAAAATGTGTCTACTATTCGAGTTCCAGAAGAAGCCAGATTATACGGAGCCCTTAGAATTCGAATACCATGCAATACTAAATTAATTGTGGAGAGAGAACTTTTCGTCAGATCCGACTTTCCGTGTATCGACAATGGCCTTCCTCCGAGCCAGCTTGTCTCTAGTGATCTGATGCTATTACAATCTACGTATAAACGGAATGAAAATTTTAATGTTTCATATTTTCTTAATGATGTTTGGAGTTCTTTGAACCGACATATGTATATATTAGCTTTAATGATAATTGACCAGACGCCCATTAAGATACCCATCTATAAGAATGAATATTTTATACCAGGAATTATTATCATTTGGAATATCCTCATCACTCTTCTACTTATTTATTTGCTAAGAGAACATGGAATTTTCAATTTTATATGGTTTTGTAGAAAATGTAGTGCGTCTACTGAATTTTCAATGCTAGAATTGAGCTACTTTTTAGATATTGTGCAAACCGTTATTGCAATTGTAAGTCTAATTTTGCTCTATAGAGTAATGAAACAATTGGTGATGATACGCCACTGCAGACGAAGAGTATTGAGAATAAGAGTAAGGAGAGGATTGAAGAAAGAGAACATGAACCTGAAGTGATCCCAGAAACGTTCACTACTTCGAACAGAAATGAGGATGCACATTCAGTGTCAGAATTGAATTTACCTCCTCCTCCAGCAGAATTAGTAGTGACGGAAGTTTTGGTACAGAGATTATGCTGCCGCCTTCTACCGTCTTGGAATTAAAGAATACTAAGCTGAAATCTTCATACATTTCACACTATATAGTGTATTCTAAAAAGTGGATACGGAAACTGAGATGTCGACCAATTCACGCATTTTCTGAAACCGCATCTAGAAAAAATATTAGAACGTATATATGCATGACCATGTAAAATTGAGAAGAATTACCGGAAATACTTATATATATGAATTTAGAGACCTTCGTTTTTTCTTTTCCCCATCCACTATTTTATTTCCAACATAATTTTACTAACACAATCGAGTATTGGGCGATAAAACCTAATCCAACCTCTAGCTATCTAGTATTCCCAACCTAATCAGGAAATGAGGTATGTTTATGTTGGAAATAATGAGCCCCCGGCCCCCCTTTAGACTATGATATTAAGGAAATTGTAAATAAGATATTAATAGGAAATTGTTTAGACATTTTGGGCATTTGGTCAGATCATGTATATGAAGTACTTATACAAATTCTTACTTTTTCTTTTTTGTATGTTTTTCTATTTTCCCCATTTTACTGATGCCTCCTTCCCACCTCTACTGAAATACTATGATCACCCTCACACTTTCACAGAAACCATCCCCCCTGTCCTCAAATAACCACACTTCCTTTATTTATCTTCCCTCAGCTATTTTTGAAGATACCTTTATATTTTACCAGAGGTGTCAATCATACTTTTCACCGGATAATAATGTTACCTGATATCCTACTCATTTTACCACGTTTCACCCTAATTTTCCTTATTTTTTATATTTTCCTCATTTCCACTATTTTTTGCAACCAGCCCTCAACACGATATTGGATCCACGTTTGATACATCTACATTTAGGTACCTTGATTTGAAAACGCTTTTTCGAAGCCTAATAACAGTTATTTTAATCAAATGTGACTTTCCCAATACCATTATCCTTTCTTAAAGTATTGTGACCCCCAAACAGCTAATATAACTTGTCATTCGTTTTGCTTTCATCCTTCTGTTTATAAACAAACATTGGCCATTACTATACCGACAGTCTTTGCGAATACCCGCATCCCTCCCTCATAGCGTCATGGGAGTCATCTTGGAAATTTTCATGTTTACATCATCCCACAGCTTAGAAACTGTGTTCCTTTGCCATTTTTTTGCAATTTCTATTTCTTTATATTATAACATCTATATTTTTCACTTTTTGCCCCTTCTGAAACACACCCTCCCTTAATGTTAATCCTAGATACACATATACAGAGTCACATGTTTCTGATAACCTCAAAAAGTATTCCCTTTCTCTCCTTTATTTTTTGTGTTCTCCTCAGCACCCCTTTCTGTACCAAAATGCAGCACGCCACGGCTAAAAAAACAGGATCTATGGACATCGGGAAATCAGCAATCAAATTTGGACCTCACGACCATTTGGCCACAACCCGACGCCTCTCAACACGCCACTGGATCCAAGTATGATACACCCACATTTAGGTTGCTTGACTTTGAAAAGTAGGGATGCGCTCGAGTCGAGACATGTCTCGAATCTCGACTCGACTCGACTCGAATTCGAGTCGAGATTCGAGTCGAGACACACTTTGTAAAATTCGAGACGAGTCGAGTCGAGACGGCTCTTAAAAATCTCGACTCGACTCGAATGTCTCGAAAATCTTTCTATAATTTTTAATATTATTTTGAAGAAAGTATTCACTCAGAAACAGCCTTGAAACCAATTCCAGCTTTTATTCCTTCAGAAAGGTACAGAACGCATAAAATTAATAGTTAATCTTTAAAGATCAAGATTTAATTTTCAGCTCAATTCAGTTAATTAGAACTAATAGTTAATGTCGTTGTATTTGGTTGTACTGCAAATATAATGATAATAATAATAATAATTGATTATCTAGTTTGTGTAAAACTATTATCCGTAATCTAAATCTAGTTTGTGTAAAACTATTGCGATAAAGTGAACTTCATAAATTCTCTGAATGAGCAGTTGGTAGTCTATAGTGATATAGCATAGTTATAATTATTGTGTTTTCGTTCCCATGAACGCAATAGGATTACGTAACTTCTGGATTATTCGCTTGCCCAACTATTCTGAGGCTTTAATATGTTGCAGCATATCACGAGCTACGGATAATATATAATGTAACATTTGTTGTACATCATATATTATGATACGAGACTATTTTACATAGTATATGTTATCTAATATAAATAAAATAAAGAGTTTGTTTGTGTGTTTGTCTGTCTGTCTGTGCGACCTGGGGACGAGACGAGTAGACCGAGAGTTCCCAAAATTTAGTCACGGGTACCTTAGTCCAGGCCCCAGATCAAGACGAAGCGCTTTTTTAATTTCGAAGCAGGGGGGTCTCGGAGGGACGTTTACTGGGACCGACCTGGGGACCAGACAAGTTGACCATGAGTTACCAAATTTTGGTCACGGATACCTTGGTCCAGGTCCCAGTCTAAGGCTAAGCGCTTTTGTCAAAATTGGAACCAGGGGGTCTCAGGGGGGCGTTTAGCGAGACATGTAGTAAAAGTAATCCAAATTGATCGACATTAGTGTCAAATCCATAGTTTTCACGGTCGCTGAGATCAATGGTGACACTTCCATCAGCGATGATTTGCAAATTCAGCTACTACTGTATGTGGGCCGGGTGTCAGCGGGTGAGGAATAGCGAGACATGTATAAATAGCCCATATTGATTGATACCAGTGTCAAATCCATAGTTTTCGCGGTCACTGAAATGAATGGTGATACTTCCACAGGTGTTGACTTCCAAATACAGCCCCCATGCGAAGAATGGGTATATTAAGCTAATATTACAATAAATGGACTGCTTGAATGCCAAGAACTAGTACAGATAAGTACCATTCACTTCTATGAATAGGTATTATTTAAAAGGATTTTTGTAATGGTTCCCAACATAAAAGAAATATGGATTGTACATGAGATATTAAACTTCAATTTTCACTCCTGGAAAATTTCAATTTTGGAGTTAGGCCACTTGGCATCAAAGCAGTTCACTGTAAGATAAATACATTCCGCACATTAGTAACATAGTTGTTCAGGGGCCTTCGATGTCCATCCTCTCAAATGAAAACTGAACGATTGCTTGATACATGCTGACTATATAGGAGAAATAGTGTATTAAGTTTTCGAGCTTTGGTGCGTATCCGTATTTACACTCTGATATAACTTTAAGTTCACACTCAAATCGAGCTAATTGTTTAATGCATTTCGAAAGCTTTTGTTTTTATGCAGCTCATTAAGGAAAATCTATTTCATAATTGTAACATTTATGTACTAAGAAACTATGAACGTAAAGTGGACTCGACCTAGCCCCGTGGCCGCTGTGACTCAGTGGCACAGCTCTCACCCTTGGTGTGTGAGGACTCTGATTCTGTGTGTGTGTGTGAACTCCGCGGCTAGTGTATGCGTCTTTGCCGTGGAAGACTCGGGTTCAATTCCCGGCGCGAGCTCATGTAGTTCGGATTCCACGTTAATCAGTAGGTCTACATTTCATATATCGTCGCTGCTGAAAGAGACGGTAAAGTCAAAATCAACTCAACAATATATATGTGTGTGTTCTTATGTGAATTTCCTTGTGGCTGTATGGTTAACACATACGCCTTGATCGCGGGAGACTCTGGTTTGATTTACGGTGGAAGCTCATGAAGTTGTTACCGGTATCCCAATTTAAACTGTAGATCCATACCTCATATAACCATAGATATAATATATATGCCTTTGATACACTTATTTTCCGACTTGGAAGCCATCGAAAATTTCCGGACACAGAGTCCCGTAGACCGAAAATGAGAAACATGGGTACAGAGTAAAACAGCCATAGAAATTTAAGCTTTTTAGGCTAACTCAATCCTTACATATAATACAACTAGCTTGGCCAAGTTATAATGGAGGAAATGCTATCATTGCAACACTCTGAGAACAGAAAATGTTCGTCAGGTATTACTATCCCTCCTCTCCTGCAGAATGAAAACTCTGACTAAAACTCAATATATATATATCCTCTTCCTCTCCCCAAGAACTAAAATAAATTAAAAAAATTGCTATTACTTGTTAATCTTGTACAAAGGACGCAATTAAAGTCCCAGTGTAACACCCTTTCACATTTAGATTTTTCCCCTGGAAGAAAACCAGTTATTATTGTTTCTTGATTTCTCAGTCTCACCTACATAAACATACGAATAGAATTACAGGATAGGACATGTTTAGAGTGCTTGCACGTGACATCTAACTATATTTCTCATCAAATGTGTCACAGACGAAAATTTCCGTTTGTACTGCCTCTATTTTCTGGTACATATGTTTCATATATGTTATGTTGCTAAAATTCGTTAGGAAACAAGTACAGACTGCGCCTGTGTGCCTGACAAAACGTAAATGTACTGGATAATTATTTCTTCACTTTCTTCCAGAAAAAAAAGTAACCCATCTCATGTCGGCTACCAAAAGGAGGTAGAGGACCAAAGATAGCCGTTGTTTACCTAAGGTCGTTACACAGCAGGGGTTTCATAAAGTCAGAGGGAAAAGAAAAAATAATTTAAGGTTTCTACATTTGTTTTGAACTGCAATATACTTCTTCCTTTTATTTTAAGAACCATTTCCTTCTCATTTGTCTGCATCAGAAACAAAATGCAAAAAAATCACTAGAATGTGCCTATTTACCCAAAGTACGTACTAGATAACTAGTTCAATAGTAAAATCACTAAATCTAGTACGAAATCATAAATGTGGCATCCCTGGGTTGGAGCGAAAGTAATGGTTGGAGTAAAAACTAGTCCGTATTTCTACTGCGTTCTGTTGTTGAATTCACAGAAATGTTCAAAAATAAATTCAAGAAGTAAAACAGGATCCTACAAAAGACTGTTTACTTGCTCACTGGTTTTAGTATTGTGAACTGAAACTCAAGTGCGCAGTCATGTTGGATACTTCTGTCCCTTTCTACTTTACAACTTGAGGTGGGATGAGGGTCAGGATAGATCTAGTGATATACCGCTAAAGGAAGTGCTTCAGTACAGAGTCGGAAGCGGTATGTATTGTTTATACTACTCACAACGTTACCCCCCCACATATAATATAAATTCAGCCTTTCTCCCTTCCCTTTTTCGAATACAATGAACCGACTCTTTTGCTGAAGAAAGATGCTAAAAGAAAATTGAAACATCTGTGTTTAAACTTTCTTTGAAGCGCAGTCTTTTGTATTTGTAAGGTTTTGCGAGCGTTTTTGAGATAGCAAAATCTTTTACCATGGACTCCTGCTGCGAACTGACCGTGAGTAAACACCCGATCTCGGTGTGGTCAATTTCTCTCGCACACGTGAAATGGGTTTGTTGTTTCCAAAACAAATAGGAAGTTACCTTGTGCTTTTGCATTTCTGCACGCACACAGGTACCATTGTTTTTTTAATGATCAGAAGAAATATCAAAACCATCCGATATATATGATACAAAACAGCTAACAGAAGTAACAGCCGAAAGTAAGAAGGGACTTACGCACACAGTAAGTAAAAACAATTAATATGCCTGTAACTTTCCCCCAAATGGGTGTATCTTAAAACTAACTTCACCATTATTTTTCTAATTAAATTCTAGCCCGAAATTATGTATCATATTACCCTATTCCCATTTTGAAAACTTGACCTTAATTCAAAATGGCGGATTTCAAGATGGCTGCCATCAAGGTCATATCTACCATACGACTTCCCCTCAGGACTTATATGTATCCACATGGTTTTTCTTCACTTTTCTTCATTAACGCTCCGTTTACAAAGGGTAGCAAGGGACTTATGTAGTAATCTCTAATAACCACATCACAACTCTTAAAAGTTATTAAAAAAATAGAAAACATGCACCATGACAAATTTTTACCAAAAATTTGTCATCACAAGTAATGATGCATACATGCCTTCTATCAGCAGAAAAAGTTTCATTGAAATTGGGGGATGTGATTGAACGTGACGTCAGAACACATCGCCCCCCTTCCCGGAATTTACGCGAATTAGCTGACCTGAGTGACCACATGTGGTGAGAGCTCTCTAAAGCGACCTATCAAGGATCATTGCGTGTATGCCAAGACGTGTCGCCGTTTTTATCCATGCCAAAAGTCGACATACTGACAATTAGGTAGGTAGTCATGATGGTCTGGCTGATGTGTGCGTATATTTTAACTCGTACATTTTGTCTCGACTCGAATTTCTAGACGTCTCGACTCGAATTCGAGTCGAGTCGAGACAGAGACTGTCGAGTCGAGACAGAAACATATTTTCGAGTCGAGACAACTTTTTCTCGAGACGAGTCGAGACAGGCTTAAATCTCGACTCGACTCGACTCGAATGCATCCCTATTGAAAAGAATTTTTCGAAAGCTAATAACAGTTATTTTAGTCAAATGGTACTTTCCCAATCGTACGTTGGGAAAGTTGCTGAAGGTTATTTCTTCATTACTCACACTCTTATATTTTTATGACATAATACTCATCTTATAACACATCAAACATTACTATCAAATAACACCCTTTTCTCTATTCACCAAGAAACAGCAACAAAAAATAATCATACATCTTTAAGCAGTTCACAGTTGATCTATTCTGTCACGCCCAGTAACATAGATGCAGCTTAGCCGATAATATATGCCATCTGGTGACAGTTATTTCAACTTCACTACGTCCTCTGCATATGGTCAACGACCAGATTGGCCTAGATTATCTCGCAGCTGAAGGTGAGCTGATTTAGCATTCTACAGTTTCAAGTTCAATGTTACAAACAAGACCATGTGCTTTAGTTTATCCCTGCTACTACCGAGATTTTTTCATTACACTGAATACCGTTGGGGTCACTGGTGACCCCATTACATTTATTGAAGAAACACAGCCTTCTTTGTTTATAAAAACATTTAATGGTGCCCAGTTTTACATTCTATCGTGTTTGTTTATACATTGTTATTAACTTAGCTTTTCTGGTCATGTAATATACTTAATGTGTTGATAAATTGATAACATAGTGGAATTATATAAATTAAGTACAGGTATGCACATAGGGAAACTGAATAATTTGGATGATAATTAGCAGTATAGCTGAATTTTCCAGTCTAATTGCCTATTTTAGACATACAATTCGATTCTAAAACAGTTCTCTAAATTTTTGTTTACCTGCGTTTTTTTTTTTTTTTTTTGGTTCAGGAATTTTGATCTCGAAGAAACAAACTGTTCACAAAAGAACTTGTACAAAATTACACTGTCGTTTTGGTCATTGTCACATTTTACACAAAGAATAGCTGAGTGTTGCTTATACACGTATGTTTCGCATCTTTGCATATGTCTTGCATAACATACCGCTCATAGAAATGACAACGACCACGTTTTCGATATTTATTGGCTTCTGAAGATATACACGGGAACTCTGAACGACGAAGTCGGTTTTGTGTAGTTAGAGACTTAGCTAGTTCAAGAAGAAATATTCTCGATCTGTAATTACTTCTCCTGTTCCATTTAGGATTGAGTGAAAACCAAATGATGAAAACGTTAAGAGCACTGAAGCTAATGACGGAGGGGTCTGCGTCCTCAAAACGACACTAATTGTTCATCAATAGTAATGTTACCCGCTATATATGCGTCCTGTAACGTACTTCCACATGCATCAAAAGCGTCTCTAATTGGAAATAATTTGTCCGGACTATGATTTTTGCCTTGGTGTTAAGTCTCATTGAACCGGAAACATTGAGATATCTGTGTAAATCTACTTCTTTACATTGATTTGTTGGAAATATTCCTGTCATCTTCTTTATTCCACAAATGTATAATACAGTCATTGTGTGCTTTTTATACTTCCTCCAGTATAAGAAGCAATATGAAACACTGAAGTTCACCCTTATCAACATACGCTAATTTATAGCCATATGTAATAGAGCATTCCTTGTTGGTCCGTTTCAAAATAGTTCCAAGAATATTGGGTCTCATAAAGTGCTCGAAAGGAGATTGAACCGTATCCACATTCCTGATACTATGACGTGTAAGCCCTGTTTCCAGTCTTGATAATATTGCGAAACGGAGTCTTAGAGACGGAAACTGAGTCCTGAGAAGTCCTTAGTGGAGTACTACTGTAGATTTATTGTCCATTCTCCGACTTGAAAAGAAAATGCGGATTCATAAGATAAAAGAAAGGAAAAATCAACATTGCAATAACATAAGATGACTAGCAGAAATCAGGATCAAAGTCAGAACAAGGATAGAAATATGTTTATCATCGTAGTAGATTGTGCTCATTAGGAAAAATTTTAGTGTATTATTCAGAAACATAACATTTAATAATATGCCGCGGTGGCTCATTGGTAGCACCTTCATCTCTGGTACCTGAGATTCCTGGTTCAATCCCAGCTCGCGCCAAGTGTAATTTGTGGTGAATAAACACAGTGTGCCTGGGTTTTCTTGGGGTTCACCCGTTTTCTCCCACTTTCTTCTATCAGCCATTTCATTTATTCTCATTATCGTCGTCACCTTTAGGCTAGGTGGAATAACCGTGAACTCTTTCCCAAATCCTTTTTCTACAATATTGAATAAGGATGGGGAAAAGGAAATAACGAAAGTGGGAATCATATTATCAAATGAAAGAACAATTCTGAAATGTGTCTCTCATGAAAGTTCAGAAATCTAATAGATCAGGACAAGAAATACAGCAGATGTTGCAAGGCTACGATTTCAACTGGGAGCTATTTCTCATTATTTTCAGGCCCCGCTGGATCGAGAGGCTAGCACACTTACCTTCGGCCCAGGGCTGGATTCTATTCCCGGTAGGAGTACAATTGAAGGAAGAAATTGGTTCGGATTCCCCTACACTCAGTACGCCTATGTCACCTTTAGTCTACAAAGCATAATCGAGTGACGTCAAACTCGAAACAAAGCAAATCACTATTTTAGATTTTTATACTACATGAAAGTATATCGCACTGTATTTTACCATTTCCATAAAATAATAAAATCAATTGGCAAAAATGATTGCCAAAAATACAAATGCAACAAAAGTAGAAGTCCATCAGAATATACCTACTTGTAAGTGCAGATGTTGAGGTATCATTTTTACTTCTTTCAAGCATACAGTCATCTTCAGAATCTAGATATGAATCTGAATCATATTCATCTATATCATTATAGTTCAAAACTTCATCTATTTCACAACCGTCACTAGATGAAACATCATCACTTGCAGGATCTTCTGGCGAAAAGTCAGAATCAGTGATTCCTTCATGCAAATTTTTTTTCTACGTCTTCGCAAGATAGATTTTTTGATGCCATGGTGTTTCTCATACATTCGAGAAAACAATTGAAGAGTGATTTGTGTCAAATTTCACTCCGAATAATCAGTAACATATATCGAAAAATTCAAAAGTTATTAATAATTGTTGGGGTCCTATATGACCCCAATGGTACTCGGTGCAGGAAGTAGAGAAACTTGCGCTCACATACACACAAAAAATATCACAATGTACCAAAGTGAAGTTCCAAAGCAAACATGAAAATCCAATGTTTTTCATGTTTTAATGTAAAATATTACGCGAGTTACACGCTGTTAAACTTAGCTTGGGGTCATATAGGACCCAACGGTAGTAGGAGGGTTATTTTGCAAAGTATCTTAAATATTACGTCAATAATTTATAGGGAAGAAAAGACAGGAACTATCCAAAATATTAAAAGAAGATACTTTCATCATACATATACCTACATATTGACAAATTAACTGTTTCTTGTGTGTTTATTCTCAGTCTATGTTTACTAGTGGTGAAATATTGATTGATTGATTGGTATAGTGCTATATTTTATTATCTGTTAGCGTGAGTGATTGAAGTGCTTTTTCAGTGATGTGTGATTAATTATATATATATATATATATATATATATATATATATATATATATATATATATATATATATATAACATACATAAAGTTGATATAGTACAAAATATACAGTGCGTTCAATAAGTAATTGGATCTGGAACGATAGCGTTCCTTTTCTCGCGTTCAGTAATATTTAGTGGCGGGAATGTAGAGATATTGGATTTCCCTCATGTTATAAGTATTAAGTATACAAAGAAATCAAGATTTAATAATGATTTTATTTTTAATTTTTTTTTCTCTTTGTTTTCTGTGGATGATGCGAAACAGTCATAACTTCTAATAATAAGACAGTCAGCAAACATTTCAAAATTCTCTTCAGCAAACGATTCCTCATTCTTCATTCTTGGTAAATTTATGTAACTTATGTAGCCTGATGTAACCGAATTGTTCTGTAACTGTTGACAAATTATTAAACAAGTCGAGAATTCCATTTACCTTGCACTTTTCTGAATCCTAACACGTGCGTACTTTGGATGTTTTCCGCAATTTCAACGGCCATCTTCCTCCTTTGGTTGGTATAAAAACGTCCTAGGACCCGGAAGAGCGGGAGAGCGTGAGCAACAGCGGGAGAGATCTATTGCAGCTTCCACGCCAGTTTGGTACAGAGCCTAAGACATGGATACGACCAGTCGACATCCACGATCTAAGGTACGGAATACGCACCCAAAGTCCTAAACGCCCAACAATCTTCCATTTCTTTCTTCCTAAACCAAGACCCTCGACTCTCTATTTTTAAATAATTGTTCTCATTTATTTCTACCCACATGCCCTACAAACTAAAAACGCTCGTCGTCTTCTCAGATGCCTCTCAAATCTGCCAGTGAGCTATATTTCATAATTAAAAATTATCGTTTCTTTTCTTTCTTCAAAACGACGACGATAGGTTTCGAAACGAATGCAAAAGCATAAGACTGTGCTTAATTATCTCTCATTACCTGAGAACAGTTTGTTTAGAAAGAAAGGCCACTGCATAAAAAAAGAAAATGCCTGGTACGGAAGGTCCACGCGACATAAATGCGAAATCCAAATGTCCGCTCTGGCTACATCCCAGGGACATCCCATGTGATGTCGCCGAAATTTCCAAATATTCCATAGGATGTCCCTGCAATATCCACGTTACCTCATTGGAACATAAATTATGATATGTCCCAATGATGTTGCACTGTTACTACTGGTGTGTGGCCACGCCGTGCATATATTTCGGGGTGTCTTATGTGACTTACGAGATTCAAACTGTATATCAGTGTGTTCACTAGTACTCTGTCGCCTGCCAGTTTTGAAAGCGACTGTATTGGAATTGTTTAAAAAAATAGGAAAAGGATTGAAGTTTAGATATCCAATTCAAGGAACAATTGTTACCAATCCTTTTCCTATCTTAAAAATAATAAATCCAATATAGCCGCTTTGAAAACTGGCACGCGATGATTGTGAAGAATCAAATTAGCAGTCTGAACCTCGTCACATCACACAAGACACCCCAACATAGATGCACGGCGTGGCAACATACCAGTAGTAGTAATGGAACACCCAAAAACATTTTGTGTGTAAATAAGATTTTGAGTTAAAAATGCTTTAATTATGAGAGCAAGCTAGCATTATTTAGTTATAATTTACACTGTCCAATGTAATAAATATTCATATATATCAGTTTATATCAGTTAGTAGCTAAATAAAAATATAAATGTATACTATACTGGCTTTATTTCCTTATATTCTTTTCAGCAGCAGCTTCATGCCGAGCGTATTAGTTGTTTCTGTACATTAAGAACAATCTAAAATATCAGAAATTCACCTTTTAACTTGCAAACACTTGTCTTAGAAAATTATGTCACTGACATGCTAATTAAATAAAAGAACAAAAACAACAATATTTAGGTATGTTGCTGAAAATGTTCTACAAATCTACGGCGCATGGGAAATAGATCTTTTCAAGAAATGCCACTTTTTTGTTACTTTCAAGAAATATCACATTGCTGATTAACCAGAAACACATATTTGCTCCATTATAATGTCACCTTTTATTACCACAACTAACTCTAATTTCGACGCTGCGAATTGTCAGTTGAAGTTCTGTGGAACTGCAGCTGAATTCTTAAATGATTTTCTTGTTCGTCTCTATATGGCATGTTGAAACCAATTCCCAATAATCTACGCGATCTCACCGTTAGTTACGTTTCTCTTGTGTTGCACAGTTTTTGAAAATAAAAATAAAAAGATTAATAAGACAATAACAGCAGGGCATGATTAAAGATCAATTATTACCTCTTAAACTTACAAAAATATTTAAAATGTTTTGTAGGATCTACAGCAGCTTGTGAAGACAATATTGTGTTACAAACGTAACATCCTGAAGAAAATGTAAAGGGCAACGAAGACAACAGCTACAGCTGAAAATGACATACTTCAGAGTGAGTAGGTTAATTACGGGCGTTGTAACATGTTGAGGCATGGTTCACTCTCTCAGTCATACTACGTAGGCTAAATCGAAAATGAGAATGTTACAACCGAGGCAAATTATAAGCTCCATTAGCAGCATAGAATAGGAAAAAATCATTCAAAATATTTTTAAAAAATGAAAATATAATAATAATTTGAAAACATGTGGCAGCATTTGAGTTGATGAAGAACTAGCGTTCCATTCCGAAGGCTCCGATCTCAAATCTTGGCCCGGTCATTCTTTTTCCCTCAGTCGCACCAGGTGAATGCCCAGGAAGTTACTAAGGCCTTGATGACAGCTACCTTCCTCGATTTCTTTCCCACGGAGCAGACCATACATATTACTTTGCCTTAATAAATGAATAATTTTGATAACGTTGCATTGCAAAGAATACAAGAAATCGCGAAAGTAGGTATGAATCATGAAATGCTCAAGAAAACTACCAACATGACAGAATAATTCAGTAGAAGGATGAAATATACCTTCGGCTGCGAATGAGGATTTTGGAGGATACGACCGGCCGAAATTTCGACATTTATGTAAATTTAGTATAATTTTACGGTTATCTTCACATATTTTACGTATAGTTTACCTTCATATTGATCTACGCTTAAAATACTTCATTTTCTTAATTCCAGTATCGATACGAAACTTTAAAATAATTTCTGTTCTCACAAATAGGTAATTCTTTACATTAAGCAAAAACAGTGCGAGGTTAAATCCTTTTCTAAAGTTCTCTTTACGAGATACTTCTAGAACACTTGTCCGCATTATGAGTGCTAGAACATAACTGTCATAAAGCGAAACTCGCGAAACAGAGGTTGGTTAGTGCTTCTGTAGCATATTTCCTCTTTAATGCAGAAACAAATATTCCTTGTACGTGAATTTTTCAGGCAATAACATGCACCCTTCTAATGTGTTCAAAGATTTGGTAACATATTCATATCTGAACCTTGCCACTGTTCTGCTTGAAGTAAAGACATGTCCTTAAAATTAATTTTCTGAAAATAACATGTAGAAAAGGAACCTAGGCTTTCAGAAAGTTACTAGATCAAAATTCTTCATTTTTTTTATTTATGCATTTATAAATTGTGCTAACCATGGGTGATCACAACTATCCTGGAAAATAATATTAAGAAGACTGTATAGATTACACACTGTATTGAATAGACTATAAGTAATATGTGCTTTTTTTGTTTAATTTTTGATACGTACAAAAATAAAATAAAATTGAAAAACTACTTATTAGAATGTAAGTACTTACGTTTATTTACATTTTCTCTCGGCCTATGTAATTATGTACTTGCAATATTTACTTACTAGATATTCGTTATTTAAAATAGCTAACGAAGAGATTTTTTTCTTATTTCCTTGGGACATTTTACAAGTTTAAAAGTTAACGAACAATTTTAGTTGTCACATACTCATTTTGCAACTTACAAATAATCTAATGATCGCAAGAATCTTCTGTGAAAACCTCATAGCCCATACATGTGTTCCACTTCTCACTTAAATTAAACTTAAGTCTCTCCCGAAGTTATCGTCTTCGGAAAACAGAGAAAAAATATACAAAAAGAAAGGTAAGTGGAAGTGATTTATGTGAGAAAAGAAGGTGAACTGTTGGTAACGAAGATAGAAAACAATGTGTTATGCGGAGCTCTAACCCGCCTTCATTCGCTAACGCTCGCTCTTCGATGCTGTCTGAATTTAATGTTGGTAACGTAATTTCACGTATGAAACCATACAACAACCGGATCGGAATAGTATATCGCAAAAAGGTAGTTGCAAAAGCTGGCCCCCAATGCTAAAGAACAGCCAAAATTAGCAAAGTACGAATTTACAAATGATGAAAAGGAATCATTTTGTAAAGTAATTTAGAACTATGTAGAAATAGAGATGAAATACTGTTAATAAACCCTGAACCACCATTAGTAATTAATAAACCACCAACGGTCTGTCTCCTCTCTCTACACGAATTTCTGAAGAGGTACTCGAGCTTCTTTTACATGTGAATTAACGTATGGAATTTCAAGAATAAGTAGAATCAAAGGTCGTATATGGCAATGTTTCTAAATATAAAGATATGTAAGTATCCTGCAAGATTTGTGAACATAAATATGTATGCGCAAATGTTGATAACTGTTTGGTGAGACATGTATCCTCTAGCATTTACACAATGTAATTGGTTTATAAATTTAATGTGTTTATAATATCAGTCAAGTTGAGCAAATCCACTTACATATAAATTTAAACTCTTACTATATAATTTTTTCATACATATTTAATTGATAGAACATATTGCAAATAAGTATATATTTATGCGTACTCTCTAAACATAATAAAGTGTCAATAATGTAGCATAGTACCGTCCAGAATATATAGATTTTAAAGAATCCTCTGTGGACAACAGTAATAATATACTGTGATATAAAAATTAATTCAACTTTGAAATCATAATATACTAATAGAATGCAATTTTCTTTCTGATTGTACACCTTGCCTCAAAAGGTTGAGCGCATTCTTTATTGCTGTATCGAGGCAAAAATTTTCTAAGTCCAACTTCGGGTATCTTCGGGAAAAAGTAAACCAGGTTCGAACCTCGAAGCCAACCTTTGCAATCGGGAAAAATCTTGCAGATGTGTTTTTCTTCTTTTAAATACAATAAGACTTGTTACCAATTATATATAAAAAAGCAACATTGATTGAAATACTTAATGATGCAATATTTCGAAACTGTATTAATGCCAGCTCATGCTTGTTTGTCATTTTACTCTCCATACTTAATGGAATATTTAGATACGTAAACGAATCTTTCGATATCTAAAAGAATGGTGAAAGTTAAGTCATAGAACATTATTCTCTCCTGAGTACTAAACTAAAAGTCAAAGTAGAACAAAAACAGCGTTTGCAGTGGATATGAATGTAATTATTATCTTAAATACAACTATATATCGCTAGAAGCATTACTCGAGGAGCGCTTGTGTTAGCTCAGTTTTACGCCGTTGGATTTCAAATCGTAAGGTTTAGGGTTCGATTCCCATCTGAGTCAATGTTTTTTATGAAATTCTATTTTCCGCAATGCATGAAAAATTATATAAAATAATTACATTCAAATAAGTCAGTTGTATATACATAACATATAATCATTGCAGAACATAGTGATTATTATGTTTAAAATATAACAGGTGTTCACAGTACGTTGCTATTCTATGATGTATGTGAATGTTAAATACAAATTAAGAAAATAATATCATCGCAATAAATAAATTATGTAGTGTATTTATTTGCAGCTATTTGTCATATAGAGGTTACTTCTGAACATTCGTATTACAGCATGTCATTGATATTCTTGAAAAAGTATCTGAGGCATAAAAAGAGGGTATAAACAGAGAATCCAAAGTCGGAACGCTCGCAAGAAATTCATGAACCCCAAAGGTCACGTGAGCATGGAATTGTCTTTTTGAAGCATGCCACAGCACAAGGTCTTTACATAGGTTTTCAATTCAATACCTGATATCAAGGTATATAAAATAACAGGTAGCCCCAGTTTGCCATTAGCGTTCTCAACAGGTAGCTCCTTGTCCGTGACGTCATGTGGAGGTATCTGTAAAGATTGTTTTCGCTTGCCTGCTTGTTACACTTCGCGCTTTATTCGTAAAACTGGATTCAACATAATTATGATACTCCTTGTCTTTCCAAATACAAATAATGAGTTATTTCTACTCACATATGAGACAATATAATGTAATAAATATATAAATATCGTCAATAATGGTTAATTATCTATACAAATAAAAATGAATATAATGTTTACTCGCTAATTCATTCTAGAGCTTTGGATCGGTTTTTATAATTTTTTGTACCGTACATGAGTTGACCTGCCCCTTATTACTTTGATTAAAGGGCGAATCCTAAGGGGTAGAAGGGGTTCAAAATTTGTACTTAATAAAGCATCTCACGAACCTATCAAGTTAGAAAGCTGAAACACCTCATTAAACTTAAAGAAAAACACGTCCCATTGTTTTTGAAAATTTCCGTTTTAAGGGAAGGTGGGGCATTTTCTATTCATTGTAACAATTTTTGATTGCCAACTCTCCTCGACCAACTTTAACGATTTTTGGTACTTTAATGCAGCCAGAACTAACTAACTTAGCCGAAATTGGTGTCCAGTCCATGATTTTCAGGGTCACTGAAATGAATAGTGACCAATCCGATGCCGTTTAAAACCAAATTCACCCTCTTTGGGCATGGGGAAGGGGTGGCATTATAGATTTTTGTCATTGCACTTTCATTGAAACGTAAATTCTAAGGGTGGAAAGAGTTCAAATACCTTCCATAAACCAATCCTCTCAATAAGAGCATTTCAGGTAGTAAAAAACATAAAGCAAACATTATTCAAAATTTCAGACATTCCGGGTATGTAATAACAAATTAAGTTAGGTTGTGTTAGGATAGGTTAGGTTATGTTAGAAATCTAATCTACCCTAACCTAATATAACCGAATCTAACCTAACCTAATTTGATTAGGTTATGTTAAGTTAGATCAGGTTAGAAATCTAACCTAACCTGTTGTATTTATTGTGTATTAACCAAATTGTCAGAAATCGTGACAGCAAAATATTTCCTTTACATTACTAATATTTGTTTATTACTCAATATAACACATTTTACAATATGTATTACAGGTTATAAGTTGAACAGATATCTATAGAGTGGTATACATACATAAAAGAACCATCTTCACAGGGAAAAATTTGCAGTTATTTGTCCTACACTTTGCCCTTCGGTTTATCGGAATTTAGTTTTTGTGGCTTAGCCCCATCTCTCGGCCAGCCCTTCAATTATAAGAATATGGTAAGAGTGCACTTTGATCAGAACAAATGATTTTGTCACAAGATGTGGCATTCGAAAAGGAATAAAATCAATATGATTTGTAAGTAACAGGTACGGTTCGGTTGAACAAGATTTGATTAGGTTAGATTAGGTAAAGTTAGGTAAGGTTCGGTTCGTAATAGGTTCCTATGAATGTTCTGCTCAAATGCACTTTGAACTCTTTGCTAGAATAATGTTTCAGATACTTAACAAAACTTACGAATATCATTTAAACTAAAGAATATATGAGAGTATACATTTATATTCTTGGTAATACCTCCTTCCACTTTACTTTACGTATTTAAACTTTTTAAGCTTCAGGCCCTCAGAAACAAATGTCATAAAAGTAAAATTATTGTTGTTACACACATGTTTTTCAACTTGACTGGTGTCTAGTTTATTTTTCTCCTTCCAGTTTGGTATCAATAATGAAGAAACAGCGTCAGATCTTAAACATTACTTTTGCAGGAAACTTAGAAGCTCGTTTTTTCAAACTCTTTGATAATCCTCTGTTGAAAAGTGAGCAAAACATATTCGTGTGTTTTCCACATTAAAAGTGTTCTTTCGCTTACAGCGGGAAATCAATCTTCTTCGAAGTTCATCATTTTTAGGGAATCGGTGGAACATTATTTCATTTGTATTGCTTCCTATGTTACTAGAATGAGCTACTGCACAAGTAAGATAACTTTTCCTCATCTTGAAACAGTAGTGTTATTGTTTATGCAGAATTTCACTTATTTTGAAAAATACCGCGATACCTCCACGTGACGTCAAAGACCGCAAAGTATCCTGGGAAATATGAGAGCAGAAAAGCTATCCAGAGACTCCCCTGACCTGATATATGCTTTTGCAATGTGGAAGTGGTGATGCCTTTTTTCGCTCTCTCTGACTTTCTCGCTCGCTCACTCTGTATTTATAATATGAAAGTGGATGTATGTGTGTGTTTCGACATAATTCTGATATGTCTAGAGCAATTTTAACCATATTTGTTACAATCTGGAAAAGAGTACTGTTAGGATATATATCAAAAATGCTAGAAAAGGATCGATATTAGTATCGAATCCATAGTTTCGTGGTCGCTTAGGTAAACAGTTCTACTTTCAATTCAAGTCAAATTAAGCTCCCATTAGCACCCAGGGTGGTTACGTAGCGACAAAAGATATCGAAATCAACCAATATTAGAGTCGAAGCGTAAGTTTTTAGTGCCGCATTTCCCATTAGTCCAACTAGGCCCGTGCCTAGAGGGCAACATATTTGAAGAGCGCAAAGTTTAAAATTTTAATTTTTTTCGTATGAAAAAGTTAAAACAAATCGAGAGCAAATATACTATTTCATGAGCAGTCCTCTTTACTATTCTAATATATTTAATGATAGCGTAAGAAATCTGAAAATAAAACAGAACATGTTTCCCATTTATTTTTTGTTACGTAATTGTAGCTGTAGCATCTAGTGAGTGGTATTTAACTGCAATAAATTCACTAATTAAGCATATTCGAATTAAGTTTTATTTGTAAGTTAGGGATCAAGGGACGGAGAAATGTGTAGTTATTGGGGGCACTGAGAGCAACAGTGCGTAGGGACGCCGAGCTTCTAAATGCAGCACTGTTCGCTAAATTAATTGGTAGAAATTTTAATGCCATTTAAGACCAAATTTAGTCCTAGCAGTTGCAGTATCCGTTTGCTGTCCTAGGAGGAATGAAAAGGACTGACATCAAAATTATAAAAAAAGACTACATTAGTGTCGAATCTATAATTTTGGGGGTCTCTTAGGTAAAGATTGGAACTTCAGATGCCATGTAAGTTAAGCCCTCATTAACACATTGAAGGAGTTTGTGAAATTTGTGACATGTAGAAATAATTGAAAATAACCAATGTTAGTATACAACCCATATCTTTCGTGGTCGCCAAGTTCATTGGGAGCAGTTCTGATGACCTTTAAGTTTAAATTCAACTTCCAGTAGGAGTAAGATCCCCCAGCACATCTAATAAGGAGAGCGTAGTTCTGGAATGTCTGGGACAACCTTTACCCAACTTGGGGGACATATTACTTTTAATCTAAGAAGAAAATATTGTAGTAGTATGAAGTTATGGAAGTTGGGAGGTGTGACATGTAAAAATAATGTAAAACGACTGATCTTAGTGTTTTATCCATAATTTTCTCGGTCGTTGAGATGGATAGTGATTTTCCCAATGGAGGTTATATCCAAATTCATCCCTATCTTCACAGGGTGATTGCCTGGGAGAGCTAAAAGTAAAATCTCAAAAATTACTTAAATATTTGTCGAATTGATAGTTTTCAGGGTGAGAAAGCGTTTCTAATAACTTTGGAAGGTAATTTGTACCCACGTCAAGATGGGCTTTTTTTTTAATCATATCAATTTCTCACCTTAAGAAGTAATTACCATTACAATTATGATATTAAGCCAACCTTCGCAATCGATGAAAAGATTATGTGGATGTATGTTTCGTCTTTTAAATGAAACAAGACATGTTAAAATCAAAGATGGAGTGGGTCAGTGGGTCGGTTGGTAGGTGGGTGAAATGGGTCAAGATTCGTGAGTGGATCAGTGGATCGTGGGTCAAAAGGACGTGACCTACTGCGAAACACCACTCACTGTGACTCACACTGGCCCACCCGGTGGCCACCCTTTTAGTCCAAAGATATTTCTTCCAAAGAACATTTCGTCCAGAGACATTTAATCCAAAGACATTTGGTCCAAAGGACAATTCGTCCAAATGACATTTCGTCCAAAATACAATTGGTCCAAAGGACATTTCGTCCAAAGGAGAATTGGTCCAAAGGACATTTCGTCCAAGGATGTTTAGTTCAAAGCACATTTCGTCCAAAGAACATTTGGTCCGGTAACGCTTGAGGGTCAAGGGTTTGTTTCTATTAGAAGAGTAAAAGTGAATCATATAACATTATGACTCAGTAGCTTCTTATTTCTAAAGGAAATTCGAAATAGCGATTTATTCCGCAATTTTCATTTTGATAGAACAAATAATGTTGAGATATTAGAAAAAACGTAAACGCCTGAAAACAACATGGCCGAACAACAGGAGTGAGGGAAAGGTTGAAGTGTGAAGTATGTTGCTGTAATGACTGCTAACATGACATCTAAAATGTTCATGTTGTGAATGAAATAGTTCTAAAATAAGTACCGGTAACTAAAATTAATGGAGTTTAAATTTGAGTAAGTTAAATATTAGGTATTCAAACCCTTGTGTTAGAAAAGTGAAAAATTATGTGTCAAGTATCTTTGAAGAAATACTGAGAATAGAAAAATACACATGTGTGAAATATATTCTTAGTGTCCAAAGATAATACTCTTAAACAGTCACATTCTTGGCTGCAACATTGTGAAAAGTGATTGACAAATATAAGATGAAAGTTGGAACATTTCGTGTAGAATATACGTATCTTTTCAGGTTAACCACAAGTCTGGTTTCTATTTGTAGACTATTGATAGTGTGTAACTTCGGCAGACGTTTCTACATAATTAGTGAGTTGTATGAAAAATCAGAATTGTTAACTTGTCTTTTATTTTTATTTTAGTGTTACTCCTTATGCAAATTTAGTATATACCTTTGCTTTCATATTAATTTTCTCGGTACAGCACAGTACATTTAAGATAACCATTGCAAAGTCTCAAACCAGATACAGGATTCACATGACCATGCGGAGGCAATGTTGTCCGCAAATGAAGAGGGAGTATGCTATTCAAAGGGTTGTTTATCATTTTGGGAGGTGAATTCCTTAACCAACCAAGCTACAACTGTATTTCTGCGAAGCTAAAACTGTATTTTTGTAAAATTATTAATGAAAGCAAAGAAAGGTAGCCATTTAGTATTCAGGCGTTTACGTTTTTTCTGAATATCTCAACATATATTTGTTTTATCGAAAAGAAAATTCCGGAATAAATCTCTATTTCAAAATTTCCTTTAGAAATAAGAAGCTACACAAGTAACACTTCCCAAGTGTAACACTCCAATTTTGATAAAAAAAAAATTGGTAGGCAGATACTACACATAAAATAAGTAAATAAGTGTTTTTTTATTTTCTGCGGAAAAACGGTTTTAGGGGCAAAAGCCCCCACCCAAAATTTTGACAGTTGTCGCCCGAAAGACAAGAAGAAGTGGACCGAAATGAATGAAATCGTGCACAAATATTGTAGACGAGAAATGAGGGAATACGGGTTTCGTGTTTTTCTAGAAAGAATGGTTGGGTGGGGCGCGGACGCCTCCAAACCTTTGCTCATGAAATATCAATAGTGGTAGTAACAGTATGTCAGAAATGCCTAAATTTACATGAAGAATTGCAACGAAAGTTTGTGTATGAACAATATGCAAAAAATAAATAAACACGTTTTTTTTTATTTTCTGCGAAAAAAGGGTTATAAGAGTGCAAAAACTCCCACCCAAAGTTTTGAAAGTTGAAGCCCGAAAGCCAAGAAGAAGTGGACCGAAGTGAATGAAATTGTATGTAGATATTGGATACGTAAAATAAGGCCATTCGTGTTTCACAAATGTCTCCATCTGATTTCTTCAAATTTGGCAGATCAAAACAAGCACAAACAGTATAGTGTATTTTATAGCATTTCAGGAGGCGCTTTAACCCTTACAATGTTTTTCCGCATAAACAAAAACACGTGTCGATTAATTTCCTGTTTGCTATTGATGTGCCAAATTTGAAGCAAAACGGATAGGGATACTTCAGAAACACGAAAGACCTTATTTTACATAGGGTGTCTAAAATGTCTACCCACAATTTCATTTGCTTTGGTCCACTACTTCCTGCGCTATTACGGTAATACTTACTTTTTTCGGAGAAGGCCTAGGCCCCAACACCGTTTTGCGCACAAATTAAAACACGTTTCCTTTATTGTTTTGCGAATTGTCCCTATACGAGGTTTCGTTGCAATTCTCCACACTCTTTAAGAACCTCTGACGTATAATTATTTGCACTTTTGACATTTCGTAATCAACAATTTAAAAGGTCCGTGATATACGCAACCGTTTTTTTTTAAAGGAAAATACGAAACCCAATTACCTCAATTTACGTCTACAATATCTGTGCACAGTTTCATTCAATTCTGTACACTTCTTGCCTTTTAGGCCTCAAATTTCAAAATTTTTGGTGGGAGATTTTGTCCCTTAAAACCGTTTTTCCTCAGAAAATAAACTCGCATTCGTTTATTTTTTGCATACTGTCCCTACACAATATGTCGTTCCAATTCTTCATGTCCTTTAAGCACTTCTGACATACTGTTATTCGCACTTTTGATGTTTCACGATCAAAGTTTTGTAGGGGTCTGTGTCGCACCCAAACCTTTTTCATTTTTTCAGGAAAATACGAAACCAGTATTCCTTCATTTTATGTCTACAATATCTCTGCACAATTTCATTCACTTTGGTTCATTTCTTGTGACCTTTCGGGCCTCAAGTTTCAAACTTTTGGATGGAGGCTTTTGCCCCCTAAAACCGTTCTTTTGCAGAAAATAAAAAACGTATTTATTTATTTATTGCGTATTGTTTCTACTCAAAGTTTCGTTGCAATTCTTCATGTTCTTTACACACATCTGACATACTGTTATTACTACTTTTGTTATTTCGTGATCAAAGGTTTGGAGTGGTCTGTGATCCACGTAACCATTTTTTCCAGGAAAATACGAAACACGTATTCCCTCATTTTACGTCTGCAATATCTGTGCACAATTTCATTCACTTCGGTACACCTCTTCTTGCCTTTCGGGCGTCAAATTTCAAAATTTTGAGTAAAGGCTTTTGCCCCCCATAAAACCACTTATCCGCAGAAAAACACGCATTCGTTTATTTTGTGTGTAGTATCTACCTGCCTATTTTTTTTCAAAATCGGAGTGTTACACTTGGGAGGTATTACTTGTGAGTCATAATGTTATATGCATCACTTTTACTCTTCTAATAGAAGCAAGCCCTTGACCCCCAAGCGTTACCGGACCAAATGTTCTTTGGACGAAATGTGCTTTGAACTAAACATTCCTGGACGAAATGTCCCTTGGACCAATTGTCTTTTGGACGAAATGAGCTTTGGACCAAATATCTTTTGGACCAATTGTGTTTTGGACGAAATGTCCTTTGGACCAATTGTCTTTTGCACCAATTGTGTTTTGGACGAAATGTCCTTTGGACGAAATGTCCCTGGACCAAATGTGTTTGAACTAAATGTCTCTGGACGAAAATCCTTTGGACGAAATGTTCTTTGGACCAATTGGCTTTTGGACGAAATGTCCTTTGGACCAATTGGCTTTTGAACGAAATGTCCTTTGGACGAAATGTTCTTTAAACCAATTGTATTTTGGACGAAATGTCCTTTGGACCAAGTGTCTTTTGGACGAAATGTCCTTTGGACCAATTGTCTTTTGGACAAAATGTTCTTTGGAGAAATTGCTCTTTGGACCAAATGTCCCTGGACCAAATGTGTTTGGTCTAAATGTCTCTGGACGAAAATCCTTTTAACGAAATATCTTTGGACGAAACGACCCCCAAATACCCAACGTCCCATTCTGCTCTGCGCATTGTAGACAGCATCTTCTGAACACTGGTGAGCTTGTCCACGTTTTACTTTCAATATCTCCATTTTTCTTCTTCTGAATCTCCATTTCTAATGAAAAAAGCTCAGGGATTTTTGGATTTTGATATTTGCAATTGTAAGAGTGGCAATAGCAATAGGAGTTCAATTTTGAGATACAGCTTGTGAGCTTTCAGAGCAGCTAACTGCTGGAAAAAAAAATTGAATCACCTGTAATATATGAATTATTAAACCTAGTATAAAAAACTGAAAGTAACTATGTCTGCGTTTTTGTCACGGTCAAATTGCAAAGTCAAATGAAATGACATTTGGTATATAATCAGGCCCCAATCCCAACTGGGAAGTTATCATACGCATATCACTTTCATTATAACACATATCCTTAGTGGGGAGTAGGTGTCCGAATTTTTGCGAAAAACTAAGTATCTTACAAGCCGTTCAACTTAGAGAACTTAAATTCAGTATACAACTCTTTAATAAAATAAACAGAACGTGTCCTGGCATTTTTAAAAATGTGTTTTATGAGCGGAAGGGGGGGGGGTTTCTATATATTGGAAATTGGTAGTGGGTTGATTTGTAAAAATTATCGAAAACGATTGATATTAGTTGAGGAACTAATTGAGGAATGAAATTTAATGAGGAATGAGGAGTTGAGGAACTAATTGAGGTCGTTTGCATTTTATACCCACTGCTTTCTAATATAATAATTGCTAAAGCTGGTGTTTAATATATGGATCGTTCAGAGCATAAGGCAATCAAACCATAAAGTTGTGAGAAAAATAGACATAACATTTGCATTCCAAGCTTAATTTCATGAGCATTTTAAATTAGTACTGCATGCTTAATTATATGGAAAACTAGTTTTTCTTTCTTTCCTTTTTGCGTTGGTCTACTTTATCTTGATTTGATACTTTCAAATTTCATCCTGTTTTCTACTGAAATGCATATGTAAGCCAAGAAAGAAATAATTACATATGATAAATTTAAATTCATCTTAATTTGGAAGATGAGAAACACTTTACCATTGTATATCGTAAAAGTCAGATCCACCGGTATTGTAACAGAGCGGTGCTTGAGCGATTGACGGTAGGAATTCAAACTCCGATAAGTGAAAATTTCACAGTCTTGTTTTATTTCAAGTGTAACCTCTTTAGTCAATGGAGAGAAGGACGTGGATCATGGATCAGAGTTGATTACGTTGGTAGGTCGGAGTTGGTCACAATGGTTCAGAGTGGTTCATAGTTCGTTGTGGGTGAATTCTGTATTCTACCATTAATTTCATAATTCGTAATCACCCTGTCCTGTAGCTTAAAGACACAATCGTGGAACGTAGAATTTAATATTAGTGATGTAATAAACCCATAATTGGTTGCTTCTTGTTTTACCTTGGTGCATTATACTTTTGCAATGGTAAGACAAGTGTTTAATTCTTCTGGGTAGTTTCACAGTTTCACATTTGTAGAGGTGGTCAAGGAGTTTTCAATGAAGGATTTATTACCATCTTGAACGCTCGCTATTTTGCACAAGTTAGCATAAAGACTCGGGACTCTTACCATTTTTTAAAAAAAATTAGTAATACTTTTAAATGGCATACTACTTGATTCCCCTTACCATTTTCAAATTTTGAGTTGCACTCCTCCTGAGACCCACCAGGGAACCTTGGGGCAAATCTTTTTCCTCGACACGGGGTACCTTAGAAATTATAAAATACGTGTTTTCCGGTGTTGACATCTGTTTCATCGTTTCAGACTTTTATTAGTATCAACGGGCTTCATGGATACCATGCTTCTTTATTCTCTTAGTTTTCAGATAGAAGCCCCCATGTCGTAAGCGTCAGTGGACCACCGATGCGCAACTGGCAACATTTCGCCAAAAGTTGGTGATCCCGCAGCTACGATTCGTGGTGGCCCCACTTCGGTTTTGAAAATTATACCACCAGCGGCAGAGACTCAACGAAACGCCAACGAACCACAAAATTTCTCCCCCAAAATATGTTAAATCGTCCATATGCTTGATTTGTTTATATTCAGGTTAGTGTAAAAAACACTACGGAAAAAAAGTAAGTATCCCCAGGTGGGCGCGAACCTTCAACCTTAAGTTTACTTGCCGCATATTCTTCTGACTTCGCCACGGAAACGATGAAGAAAATCTCGCTTGTAGAAGGATAAATTATTGAGGTCTTAATTTAGCCAATCAAACAAATCCCTCTATCTCGAGTTCTGTGAGATGGTACTGTGAACCGTTTCGAGGTTTATTGCTTTCAGGTGGGGAAATATCTATGTGCAAAATTTGAGAAAATCTCCGATGCGTACCTTCGGAAACTCTCCTCTTTAGTGCAATGTTAACAAGAGATGGTGTGGGTCAATGAAACCTTGATGCACAAAATACTGACCCACTACACATCGTGACCCACAATGACTCAACACCCAACGTGACCCATTCACCCACCATGACCCACTCTGACCCACCACCAATTATAAACAACTCTGAACCATTGTGACCAACTCCGACCCACTAAAATACATCGTCATTAAGTTTGATCCATTATCCACGCCATCCTCTCTACTGACTTAAGAGGTTATATTTGTAATAAACCAATTTTTTCCAGTTGTTAGCTCCTCTAAAAACCTCATAGCCTGCATCTCAAAAGCCAAGCAGTAAGTCCTATTGCCATTGCTACAACTGAAAATATAAAAATCCAAAAGAGCCGAACTTCTTTCTTCATTACAACCAAATGAAAAAAAGAAGAAAAATGGAGGTCTTGAAAGTAAAACGTAGACAAAGTTGCCAGTGTTCAGAAAATGCTATCTAGAAGGCACTGAGCAGAATGGGTTGGTGGGTCAATGGGTCAGTGTGAGTCACAGTGATGGTGTTTCGCAGTGGGTCACGCCTTGCTGCCCTACGATCTATTGACCCACTCATAAATCTTGACCCATTTGACCCACCGACCAACTCAATCTCTAATTTTATATTTAGTATATCATTTAAAAGACGTAACATACATCTACACAATTTTTTCTCGATTGCGAAGGCTAGCTAGATACATATACTAGTTGAGATGGTAATTTCTTCTTAAGGTGAGAAATTGATATGATTAAAGAGCCCATCTTGAAGTGTTTACAAACTACATTCCAAAGTTGTTAGAAACGCTTTCGCGACCCCAAAAAACTATTACTTCGACAAATATTTAAGTAAGTTTTTACATTTTATTAATCATATCTCCAAGCCCCTCATCCTGTAAAGATGGGGATGAATTTGGATATAACGCCATTGAGTGCTTCACTACTCATCCAAACGACGGAGAAAACAATGGATAACACTAACATTTTACACTATTTTTACATGCCACTCTTCCCAACTTCAATCCCTTGAGGTATTTGAATTCCACAATATCTTTTTTCTTATATTGAAAGTAATATGTCTCCCATGTTAGGTAAAAATTGCTCCAGACATTCCGGAGTTTCGCTGGAATATACACATATACATACATCAAAACATTTAGAGCTGTGTGAGCAATGCTTTTGATGTTGCTCCTGTAAATTCAAAATCCAGGAGGCATAGTCGCTCATACCAAAACGTGGCATTAAATGGCATTGTGTTTGTAAAAGTGTCACGAACTGAAACTATGGATTTGACACTAATCTCAGTCACTTGAGACATTTTATTTTTCATCCTTTATCGCCCGCCATAGTAATGGGTTTTGAATCAATTGAATTGATTTTGAGTTTAACGTCCCGTCAGCAGTGAGGCTATATGACATGTAGACCTACTAAATAACGCGAACTACATGAGCTCTCGCTGGGGGCCGAATCTGGGTCTCCCACACCGAAAGCGTGTACGCTATACGCTTAACCACAAAGGAGCTTTACGATGAGAGTTAAATTTGGACTTTAACGCTTTCGGAGTTGTAATTATTAATTTCTGCAACAACGAGAACTATGGATTCGACACTAATATCGATCGCTTTTACTTTATATATATTGGCGGAGAAAGAGGGACCACATCCATATACAAAAGCCTTGCAGATTATTGAACTGAAATCCTTTGGAAAGAAATCCTATTCTGCTTTCTTTCTCTAGTATAAATAAGTCTCTTAGACATGACTTCGTGTTCGTAAATTTCCTGTTTACATAGTTTTGGGGATCGGGAGATTTGTGTCTGAACGAAGATTGGAGTTTGTCTAATAATTTCTGTTTAAACCCGAATAGTATCTTTACCTTTCAGAAAGCGTAAATCACTTGCTGTAATGAGAAAATTCAGAAGTACCTTCCGATGACAAATACCTCCAAATAAATACACTACATAATTTATTCATTGCGATGATATTATTTTCTTAATTTGTATTTAACATTCACATATATCATAGAATACCAACGTACTGTGAACACCTGTTATATTTTAAACATAATAATCACTTTGTTCTGCAATGATATACAACTGACGTATTTTAATGTATTTATTTTATATATTTTTCATGCATTGCGGAAAATAGAATTTCATAAAAAAATTGACTCAGATGGGAATCGAACCTTCGAACTTACGATTTGAAATCCAACGGCGTACCACTGAGCTAACACAAGCGCTCCGCGAATAATACTTCTAGTGATATATAACGGTATTTAAGATAATAATTATATTCATATCCACTGCAAACGCTGTTTTTGTTCTGCTTTGACTTTTATTTTAGTACTCAGCAGAGAATAATGTTCTATGACTTAACTTTCACCATTCTTTTACATATGGAAAGATTCGTTTACGTATCTAAATATTCCATTAAGTATGGAGAGCAAAATGACAAACAAGCATGTGCTGGCATTAATACAGTTTCGAAATATTGTATCATTAAGTATTTCAATCAATGTTGCTTTTTTATATATAATTGGTAACAAGTCTAATTATATTTAAAAGAAGAAAAACACATCTTCAAGACTTTTCCCGATTGCAAAGGTTGGCTTCGAGGTTCGAACCTGGTTTACTTTTTCCCGAAGATACCCGAAGTTGGACTTAGAAAATTTTTGCCTAGAAACAGCAATAAAGAATGCGCTCAACCTTTTTGAGACAAGGTGTACATAAATTATCGGATAAGTTCCCATTTTGGGAATATTCCCGAAAATATCTGGATATAGTATACATAAAACTGCATTAGTTCCCGAAGGAGCAGGACGCTCATAGTTTTAGGGATTATTCATTGAGTATGTACGAACTTACAAAGGGGATAACAAAGCGACTTTTATTTACTCATCGACTGATACGAAAATAAAAAAGAACGTACTTGTTCTTTATATCTGCATGTGTAGTGCCCTTGTACTTTATCTATGAATATTTGTGTGTGTGGGGGGGGGGAATTTAATGCATATCGCATGTTTTGTGCACATGGATACTTCTTACTATTGCACTACGTAGAAAATTTATGGTATTTCATGTAGAAATGGTTATAGAACACAGAAGAAACGCAGATCAGGGGGGTTCTCATTCTTCCCGAGAATTTACCCATCACTAATTACGTTGCGCCGTAGCCTCTCTTTCTCGCCAGCCTGGAAATTAACTAATATGAGGTTTCGAGTGTAATTTTGAATCTAAATGATACTTTCAAAATTACTATATACATGTTAAGTTTATTTTTAACAATACATTTTCCAACCAAATTAACGATAGGCCTCGAAAAAATAACACTTCAACTACAATTTTAATTACAGTAAAATGCTCTGAATGCATGCCAGAATAGTATTATATTTTATTTACAGACTATATACTGATCCAATTCCCTTGTACTTCGTGAAGACTCTGGCAGGAGCAGACATTGAGTAGGATTACATTCTCTTGATGGCGTAAGTGTAATCCTGGTTTAAGTCGATCAGTAAAAATTGGAGGAGAAATCGTAAACTTGAAGCGACTAAGGTCGTGTCGTAAGAAAATTACACGGACAAAATATGTCAAGAAATAGCTCAATGAAACTTCAACGGCGCGGCAGATATGATCTGATGTGCCAGAAAGCACAAGTATTAGGAGAGAAAGCTTATAAAAGTGTACGATCTTTCGGCATCAAAAATCAACAAGGTAATGTAACCACTGACCATCAGAGAATCCTTAGAATTTGGGAGGAATATATAAAAGATCTGCATGATTAGAACAGCCCCAAAGGTATTGCGGTCGAAGTAGAGGAAGAGGTAAATGATGATGAAAAAGGACCCAGTATATTGAAAAGTGAAGTAGTACAATCAATCAAAGACATGTGAAGAAGAAAGGCCACTGGAGATGACATACCAGTAGATTTGCTCAAGGGATTAGGAGACAACGCAATGAAAGTACCGACTTCACTTATTAACAAGATCTACCTGAGTGAAGAATGGCCAAAGGATTTTCTCCATGTTACAATGATTGCATTGCCCCAGAAAAAGCAACCAAAGAAATTCAGCGATCACAGAACCATTAGCCTGATTTCCCACACTGGAAGGATTATTGCATGCATACAGAACAGGCAGATGGAAAGTAAGATAGATGAGAGGTTGGAAGAAGATCAGTTTGGATTTCGGAAAGGAAAAGGCACCAGAAATGCTATTGTATAGATGAGAATTATATCAGAAAGAATTCTTGATGTAAAGGAAGAGTTGTGTTTGTGCTTCATCGACTGGCGAAAAGCTTTCCAAATTCTAAATTGGACGAAACTTCTGAAAATACTTAAAGAAATAAGAATCAGCTGGAGAAATCGAAGACTCATTCAAAACCTGTACATAGGACAACGAGTGAAGTTGTTCTTGAATGAGGGAAAAGCCAATAGTGTGGAGATTGAAAGAGGAGTCAGATAATGATGTAGTTTGCCGCCCCAATTATTAAGTATTTATAGTGAATGTTTAATGAAGGAAGCATGGAGAATTGGATTTCTAGATTGGAGAGCATATCATTAACAAGATCAGGTATGCAGATGATACGGTTTTAATTGCTAAAACCGAAGTAAGACTACAGGAAATGATTGACAAATTAGTTGACACTGGAAAACTGTATGGAATGGAAATTAATATAGAAAAGTCGGAAGTTATTAGAATATCCCATGGAAACACGCCCTTACAGATCAGAATAGAAGAAAGAAAACTTGAAGAGATCCATAATTTAAAGATCTGATGAGTATTTTGACGAGAGATGCTTACTGCACCAAAGAGATCAGGCCAAGAATCGCCACAGCTAAAGAAGCATTCAACAAGAAAGGATCACTTTTAACTTGCAAGCTGAATATTGGACTTAAGAAGAAGCTGGTCAAGTGGTATATATGGAGCATTAGACTGTATGGTTCAGAGACTTGGGCATTACGGAAATATGAGAAGAAATATTTAGAGAGATTCGAAATGTGGAGTTCAAGGAAGATGGAGAAGATAAAATAGACAGAGAGAGCAACATCCGAAGATGTTTTAAAATGAATAGGAGAGAAGAGGACACTTCTAGCCACCATAATTCGATGAAAGGCCAATTGGATTGGACAATTCTTGCGATGAAATTGTCTTGTTCACACCGCCATAGAAGGAAAGATGGAAGGGAAGCTCGAATAGGAAGAAGACCGAAAGGTGACCGATGATTTGAAAGATAGGAGAAAATATTGGGAGTTAAAAGAGGAAGCTGAAGATCGAGAAAAGTGGAAGAAATATTTCTAGATCCAAATATAGCATTGAAAAAAAATCATAAATTCCAGGACCCGCCAAAAGACGGAATACTTAATAATAATAATAATATGTAAAAACTTTCAGCATGGGGAGAATTGTAATCTCTTCCACTCCCTTATTTTCTTACAGTTTCTTCCAACATCAAATAATAAATTTATTTTCAAAGACATATAACAAGTTTCAAAAGAAACGAATAAGGTATACGAGAGTTTTGGTGAAACAGATAGACAGGTGAGCAAGACACAAATGCTAGGTGAGTCAGTTGAAAGACATTTCCTTCTTTCGTTTCAATTACGTGTATACTTAGTTTCCACTGTAAGTTCATTTCTATACTTTATTAGTCTAAAAACCTGAACACCCGTGCTTTTGAAATAGGATTATATTTTTAGGATGTCCCGAAAGGCACATTACATTCAATGTCATATAGCTCGAATTGTAATTAACTTAGACAAACACAGAAAGATTTGTCTGATGCACTAACTCAATTTTTTTTTTTTTTTTTGTTCTTTAATCCATATCTTTAATGATGGCATTTCGGTAGGAGGTAGAATGATTAAATGCATAAGATTTGCAGACGATATGGTGCTTCTTGCAGAATCTGAAAAGAAAATCACTAAATGTTAGAAAAATGAGAAAAGGTTTTGAGAAATATGGGTGAAAATAAATGTTAGAAAGACAAAAGCCATGGTGATTGCAACGAAGGGATCTGTGTCAAATATAAAAGTAGGAGAGGAGAAAATAGAACAAGTGAATAGTTTTCGATACCTGGGTAGTATTCTTAGTAATGACATGAAGTGCGAACGTGAAATAAAAGCAAGGATAGGAATGGCGAAAGAAGCCTTTAGGAGGAAGAAAAGTCTGTTTTGTGGGACCTTGAATAAAGAGCTGAGAAAAAGACATAAAATGCTACGTGTGGAGTGTTGTACTGTATGGGGCGAAAATGTGGACATTACGTAAAGGTGATGAAAATCGACTGGAAGCCTTCGAAATGTGAGTGTGGAGAAGAATGGAAAGAATTCGTTGGGTAGAGCGGAAAACGAATGAGAGAGTGTTAGAAATGGTGGGTGAGAAAAGAACACTTTTAGATATTATTAGGAAAACGAAGAGAAACTGGTTGAGACATTGCCTAAGAAGAGATTGTATCATGAGGGACGTCCTAGAGGGTATGGTAGCGGGAAAGAGAGGTAGGGGGCGAAGGAGACTACAATTAATGGATGATATTAAAACAGAAAGATCATACGCGAAGACGAAAAGGTTAGCGGAGGACCGTGGAGCATGGAAGCTTCTCAGCTGCAGCAAGTGACCTGCCAATAAAGGCAGAATACCTATGATGATGAATCCATATCTTCCCATTGCCTCAAAAATGGAGTGGTATCCTTTACATTTTTCCTTTTACTTACTGTGTTATTTAGAAGTAATTATTATATGAATAGATGTCTTTGGTGTCTAGTAACACTAGACCTGCTATTTTAGCTTGTAATATGTTTATTTAGTGCTTAGGGAAAGGAGTGAACTTGCGAGAACTTAACATAATGTCAAGAAATAAAAGTTATGTTGTTTTCTACCTTTAAACATTTTAACTTAGATCAATATAATTTGTTTATTATATTATGTCCTTTCATACTCAAAGACAATATATAACTGGTATGAATTGCAAAACTTTAAATTGTTAACTGTCATAAAACTCAGAGGCCCCAACAATAGGGTTGTGGTAACTGCGGGCATGGTGGGAGTATAATCTGCTAAAGTTGTTTGTTTGCAAAACTTTACCTGATACTTGCAATCAGAATGTAAATACAAAACAATATTTACAATATTTGATTTCCGTATCTGCATTACCCACGTTGAAAATGCCTTTAGACGCACACAAATAATTGAAATGTTGGACAATATTCCGTATCAGTCAACGCAAACACTTCAAAAGCAAGTTATCCATGTCGTTTACATCAAACTAAAACGAATACTGCTATGGAATGATCCCACTATGTTACGTAATGTTTAATTTCATTACAAACCTTCATTGTTTCAACTTCTAGTTAATTTCGTTCGACCTCTTGCAAACAGTATTCATTCTGGGGTGTCATTCACTTCTTTCATAAGTACATATGATATTGCAATGAACTTATAAGCATATATAGTAGTAATGGCTGCACCTGATCAAACTTTAGACTTTAACCCCGACATTTCTGACGTCATAGGTCAAAGGTCAATGACCTTGGCCCGGGGTCAATGACCATTTAGTACTTAGGACAAACCCCTCCAAATTTTGGCAGGGGTGTCTTGGCTCACTCCCTAAATCTTAGCAGGAGTACCTAGGAACACCCCCTTAAATTTCGGAAATTGCCAAATCCAAAAATTGGGTATGGTAGCCTAGGACCAGGGTATGTACCTCTGTTAGTATTGTGGGTCCACCTTGTTTCCTTTCGTGGGTAAAAAAATTGCCAAGAAGTAAAATTTTGGGTGTTATTACCCTAAATAGTTATATTGTCGTATAAAGCGGTCCATTCCCTTTAATAAGATATGGGTATATTGATGCACCCCTTTACATTTTTGGGAGTGGTACCTTGGCTCACCCCTTCAGGTTTGAAAATTGTCCAATTTAAACATTTGGTATAATAGTATAGGACCCTAATATAGATCACTATAATTTGGGAGGTTCACCTTGTTCCCTTTCAGAGGTACAAAATTGCCAAAATCTAAACGTAACCAATACGTTGTACCACGTGTCTGGTTTTTGGCCCATTTTATCCCATTTGTTGAGGTCCTATTACCTTATGTGGTTATATAGTCATGTATAAGTATCCATTCCCTATCATAAAACTTAGATACATTGATGCACCCCTTTAATTTTTTGGAGGGGTACATTGGCCCATCCCTTAAATTTTTAAAATTGCCTAATTTAAACATTTGGTATTATAGTATATGACCCTAATATAGATTATTATAAATTTGAGTGGTCCACCTCGTTCCCTCTTAGGTGTACAAAATGCCAAATTTTAGTACAACCACGTGTTTGGTTTTAGTCCCATTTTATCCCCCTTGATGAGCTTCTATTACCTTATATGGTTATATGGGCGTATAAAAGGGTTCATTTCCTTTATGCACCCCTTAGATTTTTCGAAGGAGTATCTTGGCCTACCCTTAAATTTTGGAAATTCTCCGACTTAAGCATTTTGTGTCACACTACAGGACCTCAATATGTATCATGATAAATTCGCATGGTCCACCTCGTTCCCTTTCATGGGTAAAAGAATGTCGAAATGGTTATATTGATGCACCCTTTAAATTTTTGGGAGCGGTACCTTGGCCCACCCCTTTAGTTTTGGAAAATGTCCAATTTAAACATTTGGTATCATAACACTGGACCCTAATATAGATCACTATAAATTTGAATGGTCCATCTCGTTCCCTTTTAGGTGTACAAATATTGTCAAATTTTAGTACAACCACATGTTTGGTTTTTACACGATTTATCCCGTTTGATGAGGTCCTATTACCTTATAAGGTTATAGGCTCATGTATAGGGGTCCATTCCCTATCATAAAGCATAAGTATATTGATGCACCCCTTTAAATTTTTGATAGGTGTACCATGACCAACCCCTTAAATTTTGGAAATTTTCCCATTTTAAGCATTCGGTATCATAGTACATGACCTCAACAGGTATCGTGATAAATTTGGGTGGGGCTGGTGAACCTTGTTCGCTTTCATGGGTAAAAAATTGCCAAAATATAAACACAAGCAATATGTTGTATCACGTGTTTGGTTATTGGCCCAATTTATCCCCTTTGATGTCTTATTACCTTATATGGTATGGGGTCATGTATAGGTGTTCATTTCCTATCATAAGACATGGGTACATTGATGAACCCCTTTAAAAATATGGGAGGGGTATCTTAACTCATCCACTCAGTTTCAGAATTGTTTAATATAAGCATTTGGTATCATAGTACAGGACTTCAATATGTACCACTATAAATTTGGATGGTTCACCTAGTTCCTTTCATGGGTTAGGAACTACGAAAAATCAAATGTCGCAGGTTATTGACCCCATTTGATAAGGATTTAGCCTGTTATATTGGTATGTACAAAGGTTTGTTACCTTTATAAGTTTATGTTACAACTTAAATTGGGAATCATCAAATAACAAAATTCGGTAAACGTTTTCTAGGATCCATTGTAAATGTTTGTGTCCCTCTTATTGCCAAATATTCAAATTTTAAAGTTTATTGACCTAATTTATCTTTTTTGATACGTCTTTATTATTGAATGAGTACAGGATTTATTACTTTGTTCATAAGACACAGGTGTATTTGTGTACCAATCTTAAATTTTGGGAGGGGTACATTTCTTATTGTTAAATTAATAATTGTTCTTAGAATTGGGTGGTATCTCATTCTTTGGGTAAATCATTGTCAAATATGAGTATGGTCACGTGATCTGTTATTGACCTATGATGAGATTAGAAGTCCAGGACATTGGTATATTTAAAGTTTGTAGGATAATTTGAGAATTGTCAAAATGAATTTATGTCATTGGTTTTGATTATTCCCGCCTATAGGCCAAATATAAACGTAAGCAACATGATGTACCATGTGATTGAATAGTGTACAGGGATTCATTTCCTTTTCAATATTCGTAGAAGTTATCAAATAACACGTTTCTAGACAACAGTTAGTTCTGCTAAGATAAACAATTGAGCTAATTGAGACTCAACTATAACATGTCATTATATGATTAATTCTAAGATTTAGGTATATCGAGAGACGTACGTAGGACCATCCAGTAAATTTGGGAATTTTGATAAACAAAATTTTAGTATGAGAAGCGTAATTTGAAACAATACTTGAACTTTAGTTAAGCTCATAGTCTAAGATCATTGGTGGTGGTTGAATTAAGCTTGAGTTTTCAGAAGGGTGATAAGTACCTTACTGAATCTTATGTCTTATAGACGAAAGGCAATACATGCTACAACACTGAAATTTAATATCAAGGTGATGTAATCTGACACTTGCAGAGTTATTGTTGATGCAATTTGATTGGCTTCTCACTGTATTTCATGCAATCTGATTGGTTGATCACTATCTTTCGTGCAATTTGATTGGCTGATGATTTTTAAATCTTTGCTGCATTCAGTTTTAAGTTTTCTTTGACATTTAACAATCTTGGTTTGAACACTTTTGTTCAACATTTTGTACTCACTGATAAATATGATCAAAACCGTTTATTTGTTAATAGAATAGTTAAAAGCCGGATAATGTTTGACGGTTAAATTATTTTAGTTTATATTTTTGGTTTGACAATTTTTTCGTTTCAACTTTTTTTGAAAATTTTTGTTTCAAATTTTTGTTTGAATTTTTTTCAAATTTTTGTTTGTAATTTTGTGACATTTTTTTCAAAATTTGGTTTGAGAATGTTTTGTTTCATAATTTTTGTTTGAAAATTTTGTTTGAAATTTTTTTGAAACTTTTTTCTATTTTTTCAATTTTTTGAATTTTTTTAAATTGTTCGTTTTAGAACTGAAAATGTTTTGTTTGAAATTTTAGTTTGGTTAATTTTGGTTTGAAAATGTTTCGTTTGAATTTTTTGTTTAATTTTTTTTGGAAAATTTTGGTTTCGAATTTTTGAATTTTTGCACTCATCGATAAAGAACGGGAACTGTTTAGAACAAAAACATCAGGCAACACTGTTTATCATGGGGTTGTACTTGAAACGAAAAAACACAAATCATTGAAATGGGTCATTTTATTACACTGTACTGATTAATCGCTTACATCCATACCAGAAAATGGATCTGGATATTGTCGATGCAATGTATTTTGATTCTTGCACAAGTTTGTTTTTAACGTATAATTTCAATTCCAACTGAACTCTTTTAAGGTCTATTGCAATATCAATTGGTGGAAACTCAATGTCCATTTGATCACAAATAAACTGTTTACCAATATAGGTATGCACCCACGAACGATGTTGACAATCATCACAACATCTAGAAACATTTTGTACAATATGCATAACACATTTCTGAAAATAGAACTTATTCATTAATATACTTGTTTTGTTGCACACTTTCACTGCATGTTTAGCACAGTGCAACATATTGATGATTTTTTTCCATTCTGTTTGCGTTAGATACACCAAATTGCGGGCTTCATGCAATGTACTCTTTTTACGTAACAGCACCATCTTCTTCTCGTGGACTGTACGCAGTACAGCTTCATGATTTGAGCCTAATGATTTGACTATGGTCACATTTAGCTCATCATGAAAATAAGCATTCATTTGGTCGATTTATGAATATAATATTTGCCATTCTTCAAAGTTCAGTTGTACACAATTTTTTTTTTTTTTGCTGTGCCCAATCGAATCACAGTTTCAAACGTTGTAGCACAGATACCAACCATGACATGTTTTGTTTGCAATATATTTATCGGATAATATCTTGCGAAGATGAATTCTTTATCGTTAGAAATACACATCTTTCCTGCTGAAACGCACGTGCTCGAATTATTTCATAGGCTGACGTTTACATTGATGATTTCATACAGCTGTAGCTGAAGTCATTGGAAAAGAATGTGCTGACGTTTCAATTCATGATTTCATAGATCATGATTTCAATTCATAGATCTGGCTGTGTACTAAATTCAAATTGATGACTCTCTTCATCGAGTCTTTTATACCATAAATATACAGATCCAGTGTTTAAGAAACGTAACAGTTCTTCTTGTTTTGATGCTTCCATGGGTAGATATCTTGCTGGTAAAATAATATTCTTGTCATTTTTAAGCTTCACTACGATCCATAATCCAAACTTTGTAGGGATCATTTGGCTAGCTATGATTCTATAAGTTGCATTCTGTTGTAAATCGGTAATCTTGGTAAATGATTTCATCACATCACGTGAGTTTAAAAACTGCAGACAAGTAGCCATGATGACGATATCATGAATATTGACTCGAGTGATGATGCAAAACGGATGACGTTGCATTACCATGTTTTGACGTGTACTATTGCATCATGATAAAAAATGTTGCAAGATGTTTTGTTCTAAACAGTTATGAAACGGTTCTTTACTAATGAGTGCACAAACTTAAAATTGTCAAACCAAAGACTAACAAGGAACTTTGAAACAAAACTTTCGAAACCAGAAATTTTCAAACAAATTTTGAAAAAAGAATTAATAAAAAAATAAGAAAAACAATTTAAAAAAATTCCAAAACAAAAATTTTTAAGCAAATACTTTCACAGGAAAAAATTCAAACGAAAATTTTCCGAACAAATTTCAAACCAAAAATTTCAGTTTTGAAACGAAAGAATTTTAGAACAAAATAATTCAAATAAACATTTCAAACGAAAATATTTCAAACCAAATGATGAAAAAAATAATCAAAAATTTTGAAAAAAAATACAAAAAATTCAAACCGAAAATTTTCAAACAAAAAATTTTCAAACAAAAACTGAAACAAAAAATTTATCAAAAAATCTTAAACTAAAAATTATCAAACAAAAATTTCAAATAAAATTTAAGAAAATTGAAACAAAAAATTCCAAACAAAATTTTGAAACAAAAATTCATACAAAAAATTTGAAAAAATTTTTCAAGCAAAAAGTTTCAACGAAAAATTTTCAAACAAGAAATATCAACTAAAATTATTCTACGTTTCACGGTTAACTGTCAAACATTATAGGGTTTTTAACTATTCGATTAACAAATAAACGGTTTTGATCATATTTGCCAGTGAGTACAAAATGTTGAACAAATGCGTTCAAACCAAGATTTTTAAATGTAAAACAAATCTTAAAGCTGAACGCAGCAAAGACTTTAAAATCATCAGCCAATCAGATTCCACGAAAGGTAGTGATTAACCAATCAGATTGCATGAAAGATAGTGATCAGCCAATCAACATGCATCAACAATAACTTTGCGAGTGTCAGATTACTTCACCTTGTGATTAAATTTCAAAGTGTTGTGGCATGTATTGCCTTCGTCTGTCATAAGCAGTGGCGTATTTAGGAAGGCTTCCGGGCTTAAGCCCCCACGAAATCTTACTCACTATAGCAAATTATATGAAATATCTTACAGAATTTTCATATTTTCAGGCAAAGCCCCCCTAAAGTTAGCAAAACCCCTCCCGAAACTAAATCGTAAATACGCCACTGGTCATAAGGTTCAAAAAGGTACCTATCAGATCTCTGAAAACTCAAGGTTAATTCAACCACCACCAATGATCTTAGACTATGAGCTTAACTAAAGTTCAAAGTATTGTTTCAAATTTTGCGCATCATATTAAAATTTTGTTTATCTTAATTCCGAAATTTAAAGAAAGGTCCCACATACCTCTCTCGATATAAATAAATCTCAGAAATAATCATATAATGACATGTTATAGTTGAGTCTCAGTTAGCTCAATTGTTTATCTTAGCAGAACTAACTGTTGTCTAGAAACGTGTTATTTGATAACTTCCACGAATTTGAAAAGGAAATGAATCCCTGTACACTATTCAATCACATGGTACATCATGTTGCTTACGTTTATATTTGGCCCATAGGCGGGAATAATCAAAACCAATGACGTAATTTCATTTTGACAATTCTCAAATTATCCTACAAAGTTTAAATGTACCAATGTCCTGGACTCCTAAACTCATCACAGGTCAATAACAGATCACGTGACAATACTCATATTTGACAATGATTTACCCAAAGAATGAGATACCACCCAATTCTAAGAACAATTATTAATTTAACAATAAGAAATGTACCCCTCCCAAAATTTAAGATTCGTACACAAATACACCTGTGTCTTACGAACAAAGTAATAAATCCTGTACTCATTCAATAATAAAGACGTATCAAAAAAGTTAAAATTGGTCAATAATCTTAAAAATTTGAATATTTGGCCATAAGAGGGATACCAACATTTGCAATGGATCCTAAATATCGTTTACCGAATTTTGTTATTCGATAATTCCCAAACTTAAAAAGGAACATAAACATATAAAGGTACAAATCTCTGTACATACCAATATAACACGCTAAATCATTATCAAAGGGTGATCAATAACCTCCGAAATTTGATTTTTGGTGGTTCTTTACAAATGAAAAGGAAGGAGGTGGACCATCCAAATTTATAGTGGTACATGTTGAAGTCCTGTACTATGATACCAAGTGCTTATATTAAACAATTCTGAAACTGAGTGGATGAGCCAAATACCCCTCCCAAATTCTTAAAGGGGTTCATCAATGTACTCATGTATTATGATAGGAAATGAACCCCAATACATGACCATGTAACCATATAAGGTAATAAGATATCAAAGGGGACAAATTGGGCCAAAAACAAAACATGTGATACAACATATTGGTTATGTTTATATTTTGGCAATTTTTTACCCATGAAAGAGAACATGCTGCACCACCCAAATTTATCATGATACATGTTGAGGTCACGCACTATGATACTTAATGCTTAAATTGGAAAATTTCCAAAATTTAAGGGGTTGGTCATGGTACCCCTCCCAAAAATTTAAAGGGGTGCATCAATGTACTTATTTTTTATGATAGGGAATGGACCCCTATACATGACTATATAACCATATAAGGTAATAGGACCTCATCAAACGGGATAAATTTTGTCAAAAACCAAACATGTGGTTGTACTAAAATTCGGCAATTTTGTACCCCCAAAGGGAACGAGATGGACCACCCAAATTTATCGTGATCTATATTAGGGTCCAGTACTATGATACCAAATGTTTAAATGGGACATTTTCCAAAATTAAAGGGGTGGGCCAAGGTACCCCTTTCAAAAATTTAAACGGTGCATCAATATAACCAATTCGACAATCTTTTACCCACGCAAGGGAACGAGATGGACCATCCGAACTTATCAAGCTACATATTGAGGTCCTGTAGTATAATACCAAATGCTTAAATCGGAGAATTTTCAAAATTTAAGGGGTGGGCCAAGGTACCATTTCAAGAAATTTAAAAGGGTGCATCAATATATCCATGTCTTATGATAGGAAATGAACCTATCTATACGCCCATATAACGATATGAAGTAATAGGACCTCATCAAAGGGGATAAATCGGATCAAAAACCAAACACGTGGTTGTAATAAAATTTGGCAATTTTGTACCCCCAAAGGGAACGAGATGGACCACCCAAATTTATAGTGATCTATACTAGGGTGCTATACTATAATATCAAATGTTTAAATTAGGCAATTTCCAAAATTTAAGGGGTGGGCCAATGTATCCCTCCCAAAAATTAAAGGGGTGCATCAATGTTTTATGATAGGGATGATGTTTTATGATACGGAATGGACACCTATACATGAACTTATAAGCATATAAGGTAATAGGACCTCAACAAATGGGAAAAATGGGCCAAAAACCAAACACGTGGTACAACGTATTGCTTACGTTTAGAGTTTGGCAAATTTGTACCTCTAAAAGGGAGCGAGGTGAACCACCCAAATTTATAGTGATTTATATTAGGGTCGTAAACTATTATACCAAATGTTTAAACTAGGCAATTTCCAAACCTGAAGGGGTGGGCCAAGGTACTCCTCCCAAAAATGTAAAGGGGTGCATCAATATACCCATATCTTATGAAAGGGAATGGGCCGCTGTATACGACCATATAACTATATATGGTAATAACACCTCATCAAAGGGGATAGATTAGGTCAAAAGAAACCCGTAATTTAACATTTTGACAATTTTTTAACCATTAAAGGGAGCGAGGTGGACCTCCAATACTAATAGAGGTACATACTCTGGTCCTATGCTACCAAACCCAATTTTTAGATTTGGCAAATTTCAAAATTTAAGGGGGGTGTTCCTTAGTACCTCTGCCAAAATTTTGGGGGTGGGCCAATGTACCCCTGCCAAAATTTGAAGGGGTTAGTCCTAAGTACCCCTAGGTCATTGACCTTTGACGTATGACATCAGAAATGTCGGGGTCAAAATTCAAAGTTAGATCAGGTGCTGCCATTATTACTTTTATATATCTATATCTATATCTATATCTATCTATATATATATATATATATATATATATATATATATATATATATATATATATATATTCTGTAGGTCACATTCCGTAGATTTTGCGGCAGTTCAAGAAAAATTTTGTGTTTTAGTTTTCTTTAATCAATATACCAGCTACACTTCTGGCATTATTTGCCATGCGTTCCAATCCGAAACTTTTGCGTTGACTGATACAGAATTGTGTCCGTTATTTTATGTGTGTGTGTGTGTGTGTATGTGTGTGTGTCTAAAGTTATCTTGAATCATATATACGCAAACCTGGTGACACATATAACATGTAGTGTTTATCTCACTGGATCCAAACCTGTTCTATCCAGGCCGGTAGCCAGCCCAAAAATTTTGGTGGGGTGTGTGAAGTTAGGGGGGCCGATCCAACAATATTATAATTCATCACCATATTATAGCTCATTTGCAAGCCTACCGTTAAAATTTTAGGGGGACAGCAATAATTTAGGGGGCGGCTCCCTAGACCCCCGTGGATACGGGCCTGGTTCTAACATGTTGAAGTCAACTGTCTCAATAGCTGCTGTTTTTTTTTGCCTTCAAATCATTATGCATGAGCTTAATGTACACTTGGCCCTTGACATAAACCCATAAAAGGAAGTCAAGAAGCCTAATGTCACTGGAAGGAGAAGGCTAGGAATCGGGCCATCTCTTCCAAACCAATTTTGTGGAAAAGTTTTGATAAATTGAAGTCTCAGTGACAAAGTCCAGTGTGGAGATGCATCATCCTGCTGGAATAACATGTTAGGTTACCGGTCACGCAATTATGTTATTAGGTACAGTTAAAGCACCTCAAAATAATTTGAAGAATTCACTGTTTCTTCTGCGAAAAGTACAGCCCAATAATGTGATCAACTAACATGCACTACCATACATTAACTTTGATACTATTATGCACCATCTCTCTTACTCTGTGTAGCTGTGTATTGAACTTTGTCGTCCGTGGACAGCACCACATTTTGTTAAGAAGTAAGCGAAATTTTATCTTGTGGCTCTTTCAATATAAGTGTTATTCAATGCGGGAAATTATTATATATTCTAAGTGGCTGATTTATTCTAAGTAGACTATAACCCTTTTTACTTATAGTGTATTGCTTTAGAAAAAATCCTCGAATCAGTGATGACCAGGCACATTGAACCGGAGATACAAACTACTATGTGCTACTTAAGGTAACATCATTTCAAATTTTGTCAGGAAGGAACATGATTGCCCACAGACGTAAGATTTTCACATTTTCATTTGTTTACAAAAATATTAAAAATACTTCTTTCTTGTGCACAGACGTTGCTATAGCCTCCACTGCCTTCTCCAAATGACATACTAACATCATCTTACATCATACAGAATATATTTTGCTGCAAATATTCCAAGTTATTTACTATGTGTCATTATTAACTGCGTACTCGTCTTCGTTTTCCAGGGACAAATGCAAATATTCAGTTCCATTGAAGAATAAGTGAAATTTTGTTGTCTGATGATGTCGACACTGCAACGTTTTTCCAACATGGGAGAGTATTGTAGACCTATAACTCTTTTGAATGTTCATATGTATTTGGCAATTAAAAGGTGATTCACATCGTTGTGTAAACAGGAAACACTGTGTACTTTGATGTGTGGTTACCACCTTCCCATACTAAAGTATAAGGTAGCATCATGCAGTTAAAAGGGGAAGATATGCAGTTTTTCTTTTTTCATAATAATCTAATAAAGGTATTTTTAGTGAATAAGCCATTTCATTATTTAAGAAAAGGAAAGTGGGACATTTTAAATAGGGCTTTTTGCGTATTATATAACGTAAAATAAATGTGTCTATATGCACCTGAACTTGGGGGCTCAGACCCCTTCAGACCTCCAATATTACCGATGAGGGGCTGTGCCCCACAATTCTTCAGCCCTGTTTTCGTATACCTATCTGTTTAAAATAAATTTTTCAGAGAATAAAATGACTACTGAGGTACATTTTAATTTTCAGAATATAGTATTCACTTTTCTTTAGTAAAATTATTTTTGCCAAACATCTACTTTTACACTTCAGAATTTTTATTGAAAGAATGAAAGAGATTATATTTTTCTTACTTTTTTTGCCCTCCAGCTCCCCGCTTCAATTCTTTACTGGTGACTGGTGATAATTGTTGTCCTGGATCATCAAAACGAACACTGAGAGAGAGAGAGAGAGAGAGAGAGAGAGAGAATTGCCGTTCTTTCATTAATAGGTGAACTGATGTAAAGGACAAGTATCGTGGTCCTTTTTTCTGGGAATTCTGTAAGCCTCCTCAACTTTCCGCTGCTAGCCCTCGCCTCACATGGTACTTTATATAGAGGTTTATGGCCCCTGCTTGCAGAAAATTAACGCTGCCTCCATTCCTTTCTTCTGACTTTCATTCTTTCCACATTTTTCAAATACTGGGTTTTGGTCATTTTGTGCGGGTGGAGAAAACGTAGTGAGTAACAACGTGTACTCCTTTGTTGTTTGTCCCGAAGAGTTCGTGCCTTTTCGGTGTTTTAGTTTATCGGTAGCGTTGACAGAAAAAAAATAAAACTTTATTGTGGTGCCTTGTCGTTTCAGTTTAATGGATGTGAGTAGTATGACTTTGGTGAAGTATTTTACTTTTACTTATTCATTCATTCATTCATTCATTATTTGCGGATAAGTAGTGTTAATTGCACATTTGGAAACTGGATCGTTTTGTAGTGAGAACGGAAAAAGTGTAAAATGAATCTTCTATGTCAGTGATTAACATATTCCATCGTTTATTTTCCATTTATTTTCCACGCTACCCTCCACCACGCGCACAGCAGACATATACTTTTCTTCTTTAAAATGATTATCTATCATATCATATCATCGACTATGAAAAACGTCCTATCTATCATCTACAGTGGACAAAAACAGTTCAAACCGTTAGTATTTTAAAATTATCATCAAGAACTTTCTGCAAGACTCGATCTTGATATTATTGTAGACGACTTTATAATGCTCACCGAAATCTGCAGGCAAACTTTTGATATGAAAAAGTAGTTCTTCGTTTACTGCCTACAAACCTGAAACTAGATGGAAGAAAGTCAACTAAATGCAAGTAAGTTTACATGAACATAATACCGTATACGCTCCCGTAATGTCTTCGCTCGCATAACGTCCGCACCCCAACTTCAGAGATATTTTTTGGGGAAAAAGTGACCCACGTAGTGTCCGCACCCTAAAAATCACAGCTTGAAAATCTAAGTTACGTCTTGTGGTATTTCTAATACGATACCAATTTTCTTACTTCTGACACCAGACACTCTATTTAAAAGAGAAACTTTCCTTTATACATTTTCGTTCAGGTGTCCGTGAGTCATATCGTCGGCGCCAGAAATCCGGTCTGCAGTCGGGAAACAAGAACGAAGTGCAGCCCAAACAGGTTTTCGCGCACCTGCAGCTTGGATTTTGAGGAAATGCTCGCTTTGCAACGACATTCCTTTCCCCCTCTTACCCTCCTCTAATGAATCGCATATTTCAAGCTTTGCTTTTATTCATTGTAACATTGCTGATCTACTGTCTTGCTAGTAAGTGGCGTACGTACAGTAAGGTACGGGGAAGTACAGCAGCTATACACTTGATTTTAAAGTAAAAGTCGTTAAATTTGCGCAAGAAAACGGAAAAACTTCTGCAACAAGAGAATTTAAGGTGGATGAAAAATGCGTGCGCAACTGGTGCGAGCGACGTGACAAACTGACGGCAACAAACAGAAACACGCACTTTTCGTAGTGGAAAGTGCAAATTTCCGAACATCGAGCAAAAAGTGGTTTCATATGTTCATGATATGCCTGAGCAGGGTTACTCAGTATCGCAGGAAATAAGGCAAATAAAAGCTCTTCCTGCAGTTCGAGAAGAAGAAATTCCTACTTCGTAATTCAACACAAGCAAAGGCTCGTTGCCAAGAATAATGAAAAGGAGTGGGTTTTCCTTTCGACTGCGTACAACAATTTGTTAAAAAATGCCTAGCGATTACGAAACAGAGTTAATGGACTTTCAACGCTTTGTAATGGCAAAGCGCAAATCTAATCAATATTTAGCCTCGCAAAATGCAAATGCCGATCACACACCCGTTAATTTTGATGCTCCCGATAATTACACGATAAACGATCGCGGGGCGAAGTCTGTAACAATTCGCACATGCATATCCAAAAAGCAACGCGCTACCGTTGTTAGCCATAACTGCAGATGAAAAAAGAACTTCCACCGTATATGGTTTTCGAAAGAAAAACCATGCCAAAAGAAAACCTGCCAACTTGAATTGTGGTACGAATTCAAGAAAAACTGTGGATGGATGACGCTTTAATTCAGGACTGGTTACAGTGTGTGTGGTGTAAGTCATCTGGCTCGCTGTTAAGGCTACGTTCTCTTCTTGTTTTGGGCAGCTTCAAATGGCATTTCACAGACGCAGTGAAGCAACATCTTAAAACTTCGAGAACTGATCTTACTGTAATTCCAGGAGGTCTAAAATGAGTTCTTCAGCCCTTGATGTTTCCGTCAATAAGCCATTTAAAATTGCATTCAGGCGCAACTACCGTGATTGGATGGCTTCTAGTGGAGGGGGTACAACGGCAACTGGACGTCTAAGAGGGGCGTCAATCTCGGAAGTTTCTACGTGGATTCTTCCTGCGTGGAAAAGCATATTCAGTGATCTCATTGTTACAAGTTTTAAGTTAACTGATATGTCAAACACACCTGATGGATCAGAAGACAATCTCCTTTTGGAAGATAAAGTAAACGAAGTAATCACCGATAATGACTCGGATTTTACCAACAGTTCGTCAGATGACGAGTGAAAAAATAAGTAGGAACAAAAGTGCTGGAAATGCTTGTGCATTAACATTTGTTTCTTTCGAGTAGAAAAGTGATTACAAGTAATAATATTATTACAATTATGCTTAATATTTTTACATTTATGATTGTGTTGTTTTTGTGACTTCACATCAGGTGTGTGCTGACTTGGTTGAAAATTATGTTAGAGGAGAAAATAAAGATAAGATTTGAATAATTTGTTTATTGATTTTAAACAGTGGCGGCTAATGTTAGTGTTGCAGCGTTGCGCAACGACCAAAATATTTCAAGAAGAAAATATTATCAGCAATGGTAGTAAAGAACAGAAAAAATACTTTCTAATACTCCCATATATACTTTAAATAACATATTTTTCACTTCTGTAACTATCCGTTCCGTTAATCCGTTTTAAAAAGCGAAAAACAATCCATCACAGAGCCTCTAATTATCATTGCGTTGCAGCGAGCACACAACGACCAGATTCCTTCAGCGCGGCAATTGGAGCGAATGTTAAGTCTCCTTTCCCCTATCTGAGAAGTTAAAGGCTCTGGCCGTTGCAGTGCTTCTGCAATACAGCACGGTTTCCAGTGGAAAGAAGTTTTTTCGCGTTAAATAAGCTTTCTGAATTTTATTTCATTAGCAATTAACAAATGGAATTTGTTTTTATGCATTCATATTTTTATATTATGAGATGTAAGAAAATCAATACAATGACAATTAAAAAAAGTGATAGCGGAATTACAAAATAAGAAAGAAAATATGTAGTAGAGCGGAAAACAAATGAAAGTAGACTCGCGTTTACAAGTTAATTCTTAGCTTATATAGATAATGAAGGCTTCTTCTACAGCAATTTCTGAACCAAATATTAATAAGTCAATATATACATGAATCCACCCCCCGCTGTGGATAGTATTTTAGTATATACATATTTCTTTTATAAAATAAGTATATTTTATACTGTTGATAATTTCCACATAAATCTGTATGATGGGGAACACCACATTGAATTTGGGACTAGTTAGCAATGCTCAGAGGCGTAGCCACGAGGGGAGTCTACCGTGTCCGGACCTCCCAAAAATTTCGAAACTTGACTAACATTTGTAGACTTTCCTAACGAACTATACTTGGTTAAATATTTTATTTTACGCCTCATCATGTACTTTTTCTTTTCTTATAAAAATAACCGTTCTATCATTTTTCTAAAAATATAGGTGACAATTAAGAATTACTTATTGTTTTTTCGAGTGCAGTATAAGACAGGTTCGATATTACGTAGACTTATTGGACCCCCTTCAAATACTTTGGACCCCTCCCAGCTAATATGCTGTTCCTACATCTGGCGGGTTTCAATATTGCTTTCCAGAACTATGACATTGATAAGCATTGTTTCGCCTCATGTGAAAGTATATGTGTTCATCGTGCATTGCTAACAACCAAAACGGATGATTTGGAATGTAGCTTTTTTCTTTTACGCACATGTGTGTGTGTTGATGCATGAAGAGGATTCCCAACTCTATAAAATAAAAACCGGAACCTCCTCAAAATTCCCTATGATATAGGTCTAGGCGTGAAGTATCTGTGTTCGCACCTATCCATGGAAAGGAAATGTACTGTAGTGAACAAAAGTGCATTAGCACATATATTCTGTATGTCCTTAGAACATTCACTAAAAGCTTAATAGATACGTTGTGCTATGAAACTGAAATTGATCAATCGGCATTGATGAATTGATTGTATTTACCAGTAACTATCATTTCTTTAAAATTATCGAAACAAATGAAAAAAAAGTATAATAATCTTTACGTGACAATTTTGAATTTGGAATGTGAAATTTACTCTTTAAACATATAGGGCCATACGCAGAATCGTTTTGACGTATGATTAGCAACATACTAAAGGCCTGACTACTGCAGGAAATCTATGTTTGTTGAACTCTGTAGAATGTCACTAATCACGCGTTAGAACGACTCTGGGTAAGGCCTATAGTTTCTACGTCAATTACAGGAAATTGCTTTAAGAAGTCCTTTTCCACTTTTAATAAATGTATAAAATTACTTGAAAGTAAATTTCAAATTTTCCCTAATACAGCCCCTGTAATCTATCTAAAATTAACTAAACAGGTGAACAAAATATATTGATCGTTGATAGATGGTGAAAGGTAACAGTTTTGGGTTTAAAGAATGACAGCTACTTTTTCAATATTTATACTTCGAACTAGATGAAATTGCTTCGAACTAGATACAAATTTGAAAAAAAATCGCTCATAAAGGGACTGGTGAGAAGTTTGTACGCGTCACCGGGTTTAATCAAAATAACAATTTTTCCGGCCAGGAAGGTGAAAAACCGACCAGTTGGCAGCCCTATGTTTGAATATGTGACAATCGCAATTCATATACCAGTACCTGTTTTGTATCAGCTGTTTTGCTTATTAGTTATTAGATTTAGTATTACTGTGAGTGCTTTAATTCTGTAAATAACCTTCAAATTCTGAATGGATTGTATACCATGACTTCTGTAAATAACTAACAAATAAAATAAAATAAAATAAAATAAAATGCCCAGCTTTCAACTGAGGCAAAGCTTGCAATTAAGGCTTAGACAAGAACAAGCAAAGTGCAACTCAGGAGAGTGTTCGAAAAAAAAAAAGGTTTAAATTTACAGGACATCTTATGGCAGTAATATTGTATGCACTAGATACTTTTCCAAAAATTATTTTAAATTTTCCTAGATAAATTGTGAATAAAGCGTATTCAATGTGCATTTTTTTATAACTATAATCTCTGCTACGAACTGTCTTCAGTCTACACTGAAGAGGAATTCGAATCACTGTCATGGAGTGAGTTTGCTAAATGAATTGTTCGCAGTAATCTAGAAAAATTATTTAGTGAATCTGCAAAATTTTGAAATTAATATTAACTGTACCTATGGCGTCAGCAAAAGAAGAAAAGTTTTTTTTCCACATCAAAAAGAATTGACGCTTTCAAGGAATTGAATGTCCCAAGAAAGTTTATCACCATTGGTTATGCTTTTCATCGAAAAATACCTAACAATAAGAATACTTGAGTTGAGTTGAGTTTATTTTGAGTTTAAGGTCCCGTTCAGCAGCGAGGCTTATGAGACGTGGACCTACTGATTAAAGTGGAATACGAACCACATAAGCTCCCGTCGGGAATCGAACCCAGATCTCCCACGCTTACCGCTTAGCCACGAAGGAGCTTATAAGAATACTAGAGTTCAACTAGTATGTATTAGGCAGATTTGCTCCAATCAGAGAGAAGAATGAACTTACTAATTAAATAAGGCGATTAATCAGATAAAATGTTCTGCATTTTTTATTTTTTTAAAATAGAATGTTATTTAATTTAACATTTCACATAGCATTTGAGTCTAAAGTTATCCTGATTAGTCAATGAGTCAACTTTATGTCTTCTGTCTCCGATCGTTCGTACTGCAACACCCGAAACCACAATCCACCGGCTGCCACTAATTTTAAATACCATAAATTTGTTTCAATTAATGGTCTTCATTTGCTTTTCATTTAATTATTTACGGATATTACGGATGTCAAAATAAAATTTACTTCGAAAAAATGTGACTGAAAACTGCGTGGTTCTTGAACGACATTAAGTCCGCACCAGCTTTTTTGAAACCTTGATTTTAGTATTTAAAAAAAGTGCAGATAATACGAGAGCATATATATACTGAAACCTCTCATAACGGACATTTCCATATTGTGAACAAATTGTTTGTCTCTCCCAGCAGAAATATGTGTGCTGTTATGCGAGAGAACACTCCCTTTTACGGACATCTCTCATTTACGGACAAATAGTCATGTCCCACTAATGTCCATTATTGAAATGTTTTATTGTATTTGGAGAAATTACCTGAACCTAATTAGTAATAAAAGGCTAAACAGTTTACTGGTTATACTAGTGAATTCTTATCCATTGTCATTTCTGAATTATTACAACTATATTGTTGAGTCTGTTATCATTGAGCGCATCATTTGAGCAGTGAGGCTATATGAGACGTGAACCTACAATTTAAGATAGAATCCGACCCACAATCGTTCAATGCTTTCCCACCAGGAGCAGAACCTGGGACTCTGCGCACGAAAGTCACACGCACCAACCACTAGACCAGCGGAGAGGGCTGCAACTGAATTGTGTCGAGCTGTCAGTATCAGTAGTTAATTATTGGCGCATAGAAACGTCGAACGCAAATAGGGAGAAAACAAATGCAAACTGTTAACCAGAAAGGGAAGAGGCGGCTTAGGCTGCAACGTATCTAAATTCTCTACTGATTAAAGTCAGTTAGTTTTCAACCAACTAACCCTACATCTCTTGTTCCTGTTTACAGTAGTTGAGCCCCACCCTAATTTTTTCTTAGTGTCGGCGCCTATGAAGATGGCTAATAATATGTAGGTTATGTATAGGTCTATATGTTATGTACCTAAATACGTCATGATAATGGGTATTCTGCCATTATTGGCAGGTCAAATGCTGCAACTGTGAAGCTTCCATACTCCATGGTCTTCCACTAATCTCTTTATCTTCACGTAAGGTTTTCTGCACATGCAAAGTGCGAAATAGATACAGCTTTTTATACTCAATTTTAATCTACGATGACCGAGAGGCTTAGTATTTCGTTGCTGTCGGAACTAACGCTTAACTTTCTCCGCTTGCACAAAGATTGACGATTCCATAAAGGACAAAGGGGAGCGCCCGAGATTGTTGTATTCTGTATGCAAGTTAAATAAATAAACTCCCGTTTTATTTATAAAAAAAACAATGCTGGACCCCAAAAATTTATCTGCCCCTCCGTTTTCTACCACAAGAAATTAAAGCTGTCATCGCCAGTGCTATTGGCACGACATCAGCAAAAGAAAATGGACATGAGATTTGGAACATGGAATATTAGAAGTTTTTATAGGGCAGGCGCGTTAAAATCTGTAACGAGTGAGTTAGAGAAATACAGGATGGACTTAGTAGGAGTTCAGGAAGTTAGGTGGGAAGGAAATGGATCTGAGAATTCCGAAAATTTTACGTTCTTTTACGGAGAAGGAAATAAAAATCACCAGTTAGGAACAGGGTTTTTCGTTCACAAACGAATATTACCAGCAATTAAACGGGTTGAATTTGTTACTGACAGACTTTTTTTTTATTACTCTTAAGGGACGGTGGTGTGATATTGTTGTTTTAAATGTACATGCTCCAACTGAAGATAAGGGTGAGATATAAAAGATAGTTTTTACGAAGAAGTGGAACGGATATTTGACCAACCATATGAAGATTCTATTAGGGGATTTCAATGCGAAGGTAGGACGAGAGGATATTTTCAAACCGATTATAGGGAACGAAAGTTTGCATAAGGAAAGTAATGACAACGGTGTTAGACTCGTGAACTTTGCAACATCCAAAAACCTAATCGTGAAGAGTACTAAATTCCCACATCGCGACGTTCATAAATACACTTGGACATCACCAGACGGAAAAACACATAATCAAATTGATCACGTTTTAGTAGATAGAAGAAGACAATCTAGCATAATTGACGTCCGGTCGTTTAGAGGGGCTGATTGTGACACTGATCACTACCTGGTAGCAGCGATAATACGGGAGAGATTATCGTTGAATAAATGTAATACTCAATGTCCGAAAACGGAGAGATTTAATTTAAAGAAATTAGAAGAGAGCCAGGCAAGAGAGGAATACCAGATTGAAGTTTCGAATAGATTCTCGGTTTTAGAAGACTCGGAGTGCACTAGTGTTGAGGATACTTGGATTGAAATTAGAGATAGCATTAAAAGTTCAGCAATAGAAAAATTGGGACACGCGGAAATACGTAGGAACAAACCATGGTTCGACCAAGAATGCATTAAACTAGTAGAGAAGAGAAAACAGGCAAAATTACGGTGGGTACAAAATCCGAATGAAATAACTACACAAAATTTCGCAGATATCAGGCGGGAAACTTCCAGAACTTTTAGAACAAAGAAACGGGATTTTTTGAAAGCTAAAATTAAGGAACTTGAAGATAATAGTAAAAATAAAAATGTTCGGGACATGTATAAGGGGATCAGCGAATTTAAGAAAGGCTATCAACCTTGTGCTTATATATTAAAGAAATCTGACGGAACAGTTCTCACTGATACGGATAGCCTCTTAAATAGATGGAAAGATTTCTTTGACGATTTGCTGAACACGCAGCCAAAAACTAATGTGCGTGGAGAAAAGGAGATACACACCGCAGAACCGTATATTCCAGAACCCAATCGAATAGAAGTGGAAGCCGCTATAAAAAAATTAAAGAAACACAAATCTCCGGGTGTAGATGAAATTCCGGCTGAGTTAATTTTAGCTGGAGGCGAAAAATTGTGGAACAAGATACACAAACTCATTCTCCTTATCTGGAACAAGGATGAATAGCCACAAGAGTGGAAAGAGTCAACCATTGTTCCAATTCACAAGAAAGGCGACAAAACTGAATAATAATTACCGAGGCATTTCTCTTCTGTCAACATCCTATAAAATCCTTTCAAATATTCTGTTAGCAAGATTGACCCCATACGCAGATGAAATTATTGGAGATTATCAGTGCGGATTTAGACGAAATCGATCAACTATCGACCAAATATTTACCATTCGCCAAATACTCGAAAAGAAGTGGGAATACAATACCCCGGTACATCAACTATTTATTGATTTTAGAAAGGCTTACGACTCGGTTAGGAGAGAAACATTATACAACGTTCTTACAGAGCTTGGAATACCGAGAAAGCTAATTAGATTAATTAAGATATGTTTAAGTGAATCCCAAAGTAAAGTCCGGGTAGGAAAATTTTTGTCCACGAGCTTCCACGTCGAAAATGGCCTGAAACAAGGAGATGCGTTGTCGCCATTATTATTTAACTTTGTGCTGGAATACGCCATAAGGAAAATCAAAGATAGCAACCAGGGCCTAGAGTTGAACGGTATTCACCAGGTTATGGCATATGCTGATGATGTAAATTTAATAGGGATGATAGGAGAACAGTAGAAATAAATGCAGAGATATTATTAAACGCTTGCAGGGACATGGGTTTAGAAGTAAATGCAGAGAAAACTAAATACATGGAAGTGCGTCGGGACCGTAATACGACAAATTGTGGAGGCGTTAAAATATTAAATAATACTTTTGATAAAGTGAATACTTTCAAATATTTAGGATCAATATTAACAGACGAAAATCATATTCACGAAGAAATTAAATGTCGACTAAAAGCAGGGAATTCGTGTTACTATTCGGTTCAAAATCTCTTGTCGTCGCGAATTCTGTCGAGGATCTTGAAGCTTAAAATATATAAAACGATAATCATGCCTGTTGTTCTGTATGGTTGCGAAACATGGTCGCTTACTCTGAGGGAAGAACATAGACTGAAAGTATTTGAGAACAGGATCCTGAGAAGAATATTCGGACCCAAGAGGAACGAGAATGGGGAATGGCGGAAGCTTCATAACGAGGAACTACATAGTTTATACGGTTTACCCAACATTGTTAGGGTCGTCAAGTCTAGGAGGCTTAGGTGGGCAGGTCATGTAGCTAGAATGGAAGAAAGTAGAAACGCTTTCAAAGTCTTGACTGGTAGACCCATAGGAAAACGACCATTAGGAAGACCTAGGCGCAGATGGGAGGATAATATTAATATGGATCTCGCAGAGATAGGAATACAAAGTAGAAACTGGATCCAATTAGCTAAGAATAGAAGTCAGTGGAGAGCTTTTGTGAACGCGGCATTGAACCTCCGGGTTCCATAGGCCATAGAGTTAGTTAGTTAGTTTTTTATCGCCAGTGCTATTAAGGTGGATAAGGGGGGAAAACATAGAAAGTAAGAGCAGGAGCTGAAATAGGAACGGTGAGAATCAATAACCATGGCAACAGAAGAAGTATTCGTAGTCATGGTAAAAGTGGTCTGGGAAGGTCCAGGGTCTTCAGAACTCGGGTGATAAGGACAGAGGGCAAACGTAGAGAGGAAACAGTTGAGCACTACACAATGATCAAAGTAGTAAAGCAATTTTTAAAGCCCAGTCATCTTCTGCATTTTAATAATAAGTTTACTAAGTTATTTTGTGTGTGTGTGTTTTATAATAGTTTGTCTATGTGCCGCAATACACTCCTATTTAATAAATATTTTACAGTTGTGACAAACTGTTCGTAATTATGAAATTAATTCGTCTGTTACTTCCTTGTCTCGCAGTTATTTACTTTCTTTTCCCTTTCCGATTTCTAGTGCGAACTTCTAAAAAGTTACTGTTATCTTAATATCATGAAACAATTTCATTCAAATGGTGGACATGACAGTAAGTTTGTGACCTTAGTTAGTACTTATTTTTAAAAAAATAAAATTAAATCTATAAGTTTAACGTCCCACGTTTATGTCTATTAGACTAAAGGATATGGTGATAATGAGAAAAGAGTACAAGGTGGAATGAAGAAAGTGGGAGGAAACGGGAGAACCCCGAGAAAACCCACGACCACGGTGTTTCTCCACCACAAAGTCCACCCGGCGCGAGCTGGGTTCAAACCAGGGACCCAAGCACCGGAAGTGAACGTTCTACCACTGAGCCACTGCGCCCCCAGTACCAAGGACGCCCATGTTTTAGTTTCCAAGGGGAGCAAGCATAAGCGACGTTTTAAATATACATGTAGTTTCAAATTTTGCTGTACCTAATGTAAAAAATCTATTGTGTTTTCGATATTCCCAAGTACAATTTCCTCTAGGAGGGGGCGAGCGCCCTGCCTTGCCCCCCTCATGGGCGCCCTTGGCCAGTACTTACTTAAATTCTTATAAATTATGAAGAGAACATTTATCGCAATAGGCCCAAGCAAAATGTGAAAATAAAATGATTTATATTTTGCACTCACTAAAGCCGAAAGGTGCTTGGCGAGGTGTGGTGAGGAATGGAACTTGTTAGACGATTATCAGCTTTTTTTATTTAAAAAAAACTCGATTACTACTTGTTTAATGCATTTACCACCTCCTCATCCATTTTCAACTCTTACAGTTTTATTACGACAATTTTCTGCTCTATAATACTTTTTGACTAAATTGCCCAAAAGGTAATAGCACCAGCTTACTTCGAAAAGAAGAAAAAGAAGCTGTAACATAATATATTGTGAATGTATCTTCTAACAATTCCAGAGCCATAGCGGGTTCGAAATAGGCCGTATGTTGTGGTGCTTCGTATGTTGTGGTGCTCTGTGAAGAAGAAAGTTGAGTGGACTTACCTATACACCTACACTACACTTACACTTTCTTTTTCATTTACACGACCATACATCTCCTTTCTTTTTATATGTTTTTTTTTTCATTTCACACTTCCCACTTTTCTCAAAGTTTTTGTTTATTCAACTTGGCTCTCAGCCCTTTTTCACTGTCTGAACTTCTTTCACGATTTTGACCTTTTTCTGACTTTGACCTTTTCTCTGACATTGTCCTTTATTCCCAATTGTGTCCTATATTTTATTCAGGTATGTTTCTGAATCAGAAAACCTCCGTGTGAAGTACACATAAGACAATTTTGAAATTGTAGCGCACACCACTTTAATGCTGGTGCACCTACGTATTTGACCCGTATAGGTCTACGACAAAATTACTACTTGCTTAATGCTACCTGAATTAAGAAATTTTACCGGTAAGTTGATGTTCTCGTTTATTTTATTTACACTTTATGTAGAAATCACCATATAAAATTTGTAATACTTGAGCTTTATAATATATTAATTGGAGAGACGAAGATTTTTATTTGATATAGACTGAATAAATATTGGAAGAATTCGACTTCAGTTTTCAAATAATGAATTTCTACGCTAAATTTCTCTCTGTAATCCATTTTGGTGCATTAGCAAAATATAATTCCATGGTATGTCCAGGAGCAAATTGATGGGAAAATTTGAGTACATGGTATCGGAAGACATAACGATTTTTCTCCTTATTTTTCCAAGATGATTTCACAAGGTAAATTGTACTTTTATGCCTGCCTGAACAGTTTGGAAAAAGTCTTAAGGGTCTTCACTACAGCGAAATTAAACTACCGGTAATTTTAGAGTTTTCTGTAATATTCTCAAAACAAATAAAAATATTCAAAAAACAGAAACGTAGTGAACTAAACAATACGATTTTTCATGTGATACCGTTATCACAACCCATCTATCTGCTTTCGATTTGAAACTGTAGATAGATTTAGCATTTTTTCAGGTTTTGTCAATAACGACACACCAAAAGCAGATAGGTGAGTTATGTTAAAGGTATCACTTGCAAAATTGTATTGTCTAGTTCACTACGATTCTGCTTTTTGAATATTTTTATTAGTTTTGAAGATATTACAGAAAAACTCTAAAATTTGTGGTAATTTAATTTCGCTGTAGTGAAGATCCTTAATTGCGTGATTGTATGTATTTGATACAGTTTCTGAGTCGGCGAATACGTGCTGTAGTTCTATTTGCTATAAACAACAAAATAAGGAAAATATAAATCCATTAATAGCAGAACATAGGCCTACTGCTAGTGACACATATGTACTCATCGCTATTTTTCTCAACGCTTGATTTTATATTTGCTATGTACGATAAGTACGTGCCAAAGACAATTGAAATTTCAGAGAAGCACCGTTATGTTCAATTAGGTATTATCGCAATTATTCTTATTATAATATACATTGAAGTATTGTTCATAAATATTCTAATGATGACTTTCCCTCCTTTTTTGTAACATATAGTATTTTCTCTATGGTATTTCATGCATTTTCTTTCAAATGGCTTCTGTGTGTCTGTAACATGCTTCTTTATTATTATTATTTCTTAATTAGACACATTCTGTCCTAAAAATACGGGGTTGTATTTTTCAGTGATGGAAGTGTAGAATAGAGTAACTAGAAGTTTAGATGGCAAGTGTTCAGAACATTTTTGGTAATTGAAGAGTTTTGGTTACATCTTAGAAAAACAGCAAATAATTCTGACCTAGTAGCTTGAATGAGCATGCTAACTTGAGCACACATATATTCCAGTTACTTGTAGAGATATTAAAGATGCTCATATCGGATACTAGTAAATATCATAAGTTGCTAATACAAGATTCTTTAATAAGCTATTATATCTGTAACCAGAAGTTTAATAGTTGAACGTTGAATCTTTGTATATGCCTAGTAAAAACAAAATTTTGGTAATTGCTAAGAATCAGTCGATATTTCTCGAGTTAGCTAAGCGTATTGGGTTCCAAGCTTTGTTGTGTTACAAATTTTCACTTCCCTCTAATAGTACCGTAGGTCTTAATACATATTGCATATATATATATATATATATATATATATATATATATATATATATATATTTATTTCCTAAATATTTTTCTTAATGCGATAAATACCCCTTATCTGATATTTGCTTTGTTCTCGAATTTAATAATCGAGAGCAATATTTTTAAATTTAGGGGAAAATAGTAAGTGATTATTTGAAAGATTAATTGATTATCCGAGATTTTTGTAATCAGACAATACGTTAATACACTCAGTAATTCTATTGATTATTTTAATTACTTGTAATTCTGGTTTTAAAAAAATCTTTTAATTTTCCTTGCAGGCTTGTTCACAGAGGATAAAAACAGGGAGAGGAACATGAAAAGTATCTGGGAATGTGAAAAGAAACGATCTCACTGAAATGGAGCAGTGCGTGGACCACTTTGTGCTGGCTGGTCCCTGTAACTCATTGAAGCTCCAAAACAACACAATTTTGGTAAACTTGATCGGTTTCTCCATTTTCCATTATTATTGTTTGCTAAAAATGTTAAATTCTATTTATATGAAGATTTGAATCTACTTTAACGTTCTAACTTTTCGTTTGTGTACTTTACGGTTCTATAAGCAAAATCGAAAAGAAATTTATGAGAATAATCTCACAGATACAGAGGTCACTAATTATGTGACACCCGTTTTAGTAGTATTGACATCTTAGTGCTCATATTCGGTGGTCGTTGTTTTATAGTTTTTTCAAGATTGTAGTGGCAACGTTGAGCTGTAGTTTCAGTTATGTGTAGCACCTCATATATGCTTAAAATTGTAGAGGCCGTAGCATAACATTTCACTTTTTGTTATCAATAGCCAACCTAACAAAAACGAAAAAGTACCGTTTAATTTATTTCACTTTTTACATTAGCGGAACTATATTAAGATATTTCGAACTACATTTATATTACCAATTACTCATATACCTAGGTGTATAGTAAATCCTTGAAACAAAACAAAACTTGGAATGGAGTTGGCGTACCCGTGGGCAATATGTTCCGAAATATAATGCACAACTTTCCTTCGGCAATACTGATAGTTTTGCCTTTCACTACGTATTTTTCTGTGGTGTATATAGAAAAATCAGAAAATTTTGAGATAATAAAGTCGTCGTGAAAGCAAAGAAGAACTATTTTAGATTGATATATATTTAGAGAGGTTTATTGTATCTATCTATAAATGTGCGAGTGTCCATTTATTTTAATTGGCTTCAGAATATTAGAAAAATAGCATTCGTCAATCATATTTCGATTTTATGTATACAGCAAGATCAACCTAATGCCCCTAATTTGTTTGATTTTCTGTTAATACAAAGGACGATATTGCAGTTTTTAACTGTAATTTATGGTACATATACTTTAAGAGAACTAACATGGAAAGAGTAAGCATGGCCAAGCTGTGACATATTGCCAGGTGAATTTCTTCAACAAACATATCATTTTGCTATAACAGCTATAACTAAAAATATCACTTGCAATTGATATTTAATTTTATTGAAATGCTTGTGACGACGTACCTAAATTGATTCTTTATCGTCACTTTCTAAAACGTATTCCGCAGTCGTGCAATTTCTTGCCATATATTTCTTTCTTCAACTTAAAAGAAAAATGAAAGACAGTTGGAATTCCCTTTACAAATGAGTATTATTTGTAGGAACAATTAGATGCTTCATTTTATCTCTCTTTGTTTTCAAATTCTGCAGTTAATTTTCGTGAACAAATTTATACTATTGTCCGGTTTCCGAAAACAGTGTATCCTTCATTCCTTGGAGAATAACACACTACGAAAATGTTTCTCGTTAAAGGTTGCAACGCAATCATAAAGAATTTCAGGTCATGTTCACTGTGTGTACTTACGAAGTAATTGATATTACATTATAAATAATTAGTTATTTGCGTTGTAGAGATTCCAAGGTGTGTTTTAAGTTTTAACAGTGACGTAGTTAAACTTAATACAGGTAAGTAATCCTCTTCTATGCGTCTAGTTGAAACTTATAGGGGCGCGAGTGGTCAATGGTAGAGCGTTTAGCTCTGGTCTGTCGGGTTCCTGGTTTGATCCCATCCTACGCGAAATAGACCCCGTGGTAGACAAACATCATGTGCGTTTGTTTTCCAGGTTTTCTTCCGTTTCGTCCCACTCATTGTCTTTTGTAGCCTACAGACAGAAATGTGGGAGCTAATTCTTATGTTTAAACCTATAATATTGTTTTTTCTTGCCTAGTTCGTTTATTCTTAAGGATCTTATACTATGGGAAATTCGACTCTCGATTTCCATGGCTTCCTACCTGATCACTTTCTAACTTCTCAATGAAGGTTGTATACAGTAATGATCAAGATCCTTCATCGGAAAATGTAAGTCAACGTAGAACGAGCATAAAATCAGGCAATGTAACTCGCTTTATTTTTATAAAGTCTTAGTTCATTTGCTTTCTAAATTACTTGTATCATATCTGTGTTCTTTATAATAACACACTCTGTAAGCATTAACGTGCTATAAAAACTAGATATTACTCATTCTTATTTATTCACAGTTATATTAAGAATTTTCAGTATGAATTGTGAACTTGACGTTTTGTGTTTATAATTGTAATATATATGTAAATGTTTCTATAAGCTATTAAGAACACGTAATCTTTACGTTAGTAAAGTAAATATTCAAATATGCCTTTTAGTCAAGATTTTCACGTAGCTTAAAGAAGACTCTTAAGCGGTGTTTCCTCGTATTTATAAACTAAATCTCAGAGCTCCCTTTTGGTTTTACTGTAAGCGTACGCACCCTAGTAATGTGAAACCGTGTTTGATTCTCGCTGGAAGCTCATGTAATTCGAAATTGTGCTAACCGTTGTCTCATATAGTCACCGTGCTAATCTTCAATCCAAACAACCAAAATAAATGTAATTTCCGTAGTAGAGTCTGTAGTATTGTTAGTATATTCCTGTTGATTGAAAATAGCATTGGAACATTGTGAAAGTAACATTGTGAAACAACATATACACAATTTTAGTAATGAATTGCAATTTTTCTGGCAACAGTGTAATTCTCTCGCTAGAATACTTCTATGATTTGTGATCAAAAAATTGTAATACGTGGTTCACTGGGAATTTTAAAACCAACGCAATAGAATTAAGGAACTTTTGCAGAGACCGAAATAAATTACTGTTGTACTGCGCTAGATCCAGGCTATGCAATATATATATGCTTTAGAACATATCAGCGAATTTACCTCAATTTCTAAGTGGCGATTAAAGATATATGTTGTCTGCCGCTATCAGCGTGGATTACCAGGTATTCTGTTGACCAGGTCCGACTGTTTCTCTGAATTGCTAGATACACTCGCACTAATTCACGACGATAGAGAGACTACCAGTCGGCCTGGCAGCAGCAGCTCTTGATGGACGATATTCTTCCAATTCCATGAAATACACATTAAAATCTTCATTATGTTAGTGTGGGCTTCGTTACAGACTGTGACCTGTGATGCCACTCACTTTGAACATGATCATTTTCACACACTCTTGTTGAAGATATTCACTTTTCACTACTTATGAACAACCACTTAAAAGATTATTTGTGTTCGTTAGGTTTAAATAGTTATATTCAGTGACACAAATTTAATGGAGTAAGTGTTTTCTACTCAGATCATATTTCTCCCAAATGTTATAGGCATTTTGTATGATGTTTCTCAAAATTTTTAACGCTGGTTAATGATGGATATTTTGGCCCTTGGCGATGAGGTCATGATTACATACGTGCCATTCTTGCTCTACTTTAGCTGTGATTGATCGCCCAATATTAGGACGATTTTGACCATCAAAATTCCCAGTATGAAACATACTGAAGTGTCTTGCCTGTCATTAGATAACGATCTACCCTATAAACTGTGCAAAGTTCTTTACAGGCTTACTAAGCAGTCTCGCCTTATGGAACTGAAATTGTAAAATTTAGCGCATTTCTGCAGAAAGTTTACTCATCTTGATTTTGCAATATCTCAACATTCTCTGCACGGCTACTAACATCAGCTGTTAAGATTGACTTGCAGCCAGTTATATACCGTATGATGTTAGAGAATAGTGCCATCCTGTACGCGAAACCCTCAGTACTATTCAGGTTACTTGATATATAATTATTTTAGAAGAAGAGACAAGAGTTGTAATCCGATTTTGTGCTTGATTCGGAGTTTAGTCTCATTTATACACCAATAGACTGTAAGATTCAGCGTTACAGATTAACGTGCGATCCACACCACATTTGAACTCGCAATGAAAATGGAACCTATGTTTCTAAGACCGAAGGTGCATATGCTTATAATCATTCGAGACGTGGCTAAATAACGCGGTAGGGTCATATTTCGTGATTGTGTTGTGTTGTGATCAACATTTACAGTGATTCTGAAGAACAGCGATAAACTCACTGACAAGAGGAAAATAATTAATTATTAGCAAATATTTTGTCAAAAAATAGTTTTACATGGGACTATTTAAAGGGTCTTTTCGCAACGAGAACCATGTAGTTGAGATCTTCAGCTTAAAACTTTCAAAGTATATCCTTGTGTGAAATTATGTATGTATTATGAAGTAATAGAATTGAAATCAACTTTTTTCTTCTTATTGTTCTTAGATGTCCTTAAAAATATTCCCATAAAAGTTGTCATAAAATGTTTAAAGGTTTGTAAATTTTTCATATGATTTATGCGTTTTACGGGCCGTAGTTGTTCTAATAATACCAAAATTGTCTGAAGTGTTGTTATCAATCCAAAGTGTGTCATGTTCCCTCCATTCAATATTTTTTATGTTTAGAAAGACTTTCTGCGAGAAATAAATGGTTGCAACTATGTGTTTCGTTTCAGGTCACTACAATTGTGAATACTCAAGAAAGTGATAGAAGATTGAAAATCCAGCCATTTGTATCTCTCGAAAGATTAACGTATCTTTCTGATCCAAAACAAAATGTTTCGCAGCATACATCAAATACTGTGTTCAATGATTTCAACGTTAACAATATCTCATATTTGTGCTTCGATAAGAAAATTAGGGAAGCAATTGTGTTATTTAAAAAGCCAGCTCCAATTAAAAAGCATAATGAATATGTGTTTGGTATCACAAGTAATGATTTGAAGTTATACTGTGAACAGACAAAAACCGAGCAAAAATGTATCTCTTGCTCGGTTTATATCCAACGCTGACAACGCCAGACTGCTAGCATTTATGATGACCCGTCAGAAATTGCTAGAGCTTACCTGGTTCAAATTATCATGAATAAAGCGTTACGAATAATTAGATCTAGATCTACTTACAATTAGAACTAAACCGAGAGTCAACAGAGTATTTAGTGGTCAATATAATGTAGTTTCTGTACAGACAGCAAACCATTGTGCATGAAATTGCATTTGTGAATCTGCTTTAAAGCCCTCGAACTTGGTATTCTACGCTTTGTAGTTTCGACATCGCCATCAAAGAGACCACAAAGAAATTTGAAAGAAGGCCGACATTTATATCTGGTTATATAGCTTAAAAGAAAAAAAGCAAAATTTTAAAGTTTGTAAATTACATTTTTTTCGGGGGAAAGGTTTCAGGAATTGAATGCGGTTGCTGTGAAACGGACAGAAGAGTATAATAGTTAATAGCACATTGTTCAAGAAGAGATGGAATTGGAAGGTAGAGTGGTGATACAACAGACATGACTTCAGATTTAGTGGAAACACTGGGGAAAGTACCGACTACCAAGAGGAGATTAGCAACAAAATTGGGGGAAAACAAAGCGGCCTCCTTCACGTGCGACTACTTTCGCCTTACCTAAAACTCTACTTAAATGATCCCCCTCCATGTAGCGGACCGTCATCGTCGGGGAGTGGGTGTAGCTGAGAGGGCGGCTTCATCTTTCATTCATGTATCACCCCTCATCTTCATATTGCAGCTGCCAATACCGCTACCGGACTCGCGGGTGGTTGGTGGGAGTCGGGAAGAGGAAGGTCTAGTGGACGTCTTCCCCCACTTGGGGAGGACGTGCACCCATCGGGCCTACCGTTGTGTTCGTCCATTGTTTGTGTTGTCCGGAGTGTTGAGTCTTTGAAAATATTAAAAAAAATACAAAAAAGCGGAAAAATTGAAATTATTAAAAACAAACAGTAAAAATTAAAAATACAAAAAATCCGCACCTTTTTGTTTTATGTTCTTCTTGGGCTGGTGGGGGTCTATCCTTTTGTTTTCCAGGTTTATTTTGTTTTGTTTCACTTCTTCTTTTTCCGGGGCCACGCGTTGTTGTCGACGGGAATGGTTTTCTTGTACTTCCATTCCCCTTGACCGCGTTGGCCCCACTCTGATCCTAAGGTGTTGGGCGTGCTGATGGGATTGCCAGGGTATAGCGTTAGTTCCCCCGTTAACACCCCGGTGTGACCTCACACCCTTTTTTCCTTTGTAAATGTTTATTAAAAATCATACTTTTATGGGGATCAAAACTTTAAAATCTGATCCGGGCTCTTCCTCACGGAAGAAGCCCAAACTGAGTGAAAGCGAAAGTGTGGAAAAGACAAGTATCGCCGCGCCCATCGTACGATATCTTGTAATTAAAGATAAAGATGCTGATAGTGCCACATCTGATGCCAACCGTCCGACTGCTATTAAGGGCTTATCTCCTTTTGTTATTAATAAAGTTATTACCTACCAAGCCGGACAGGTTAAAGACATCAAGAAATTGCGGAATGGCACTTTATTGGTGGAAACGATCGATGAAAAGCAAACAGCGAAGCTACTGAAATTATCTTCGATTGGACCTGCGAACGTGTCAGTAGAACCTCATCGTCTCCTGAACGTCTCTCGAGGGGTGATATCATGTTGGGATCTCCTGAATGCCAGTAAGGAGGAGATTAAATCGGAGTTAGCGGACCAACATGTTACAGATGTAGCTCGCATAAAAAGTAAGAAGTCAGGTGAACTCGTCGCTACCCAGTCACTGATTCTTACTTTTAGTTTGCAACTGCTTCCAGGGTATGTAAAGGCTGGTTACTATCGATTTGAAATTTCGGCCCTATATACCTAGTCCTTTGCGCTGCTATAAATGTCAACATTTTGGACCCACCAGCACCTCGTGCAATGCGAGTGCTGCTCTTTGTGCCAATTGTGCCCAGGCTAGTCATAGTGCGGATCCCTGTAAAGCAACCTAGCCCTTTTGTGTCAACTGCAAGAGTGAGCATTCTGCTTGATCTCGGGATTGTCCAGCCTTCCAGCGCGAGAAGCGTTTAAGGGAGCTCATGGTTGTTGAAAAAATTTCTGCTGCTGATGCTAAGCGTCGTTTGAAGGAAAGCATTCCTTCCTCCCTTTCTGTTCCATTCGCTACTGTTGCAGCAAGTTCTAAGACATCTGTAGCAACCCAGACGTCCGACGTTTCCAGCCAAACCGACTTTGTCCCAGAGCCTAGTTGTGACTTCAAGACCAAAGTTGCAACAACAAGTGAACTTCCCCGAACCGACGGGTTTCCATTAGTGGTGGTCTTCCTCGTACTCCAGCCCATCACCGATCACCTTATATCGCTGGTCTGAAACTTAGCCAACATATTTGCTGTTTGAACGAGACTGTTCTCACTCCAAAGAGAGCAAAATCTACGCCAGTTCGTAACCCACCTGTAGTTTCCCTGAAATCTGACATGGTGGAGGACGAAATGATGGATTCCGAGTAGGCTGTTATTGATCCTCGTGCGAAGGTTCGCCTTAAACGTTGACGTCTTCCAGTATGGCGCTTTTACAGTGGAACCTGAATGGCTTCTGTAGTCACCGTGAGGAATTGACACAACTAATATTCTACCACTCGCCGGTTCTAATATGTTTGCAAGAAAACGCATTTTAAACCTACTCAGTATTCCCTTCTTTCTGCGTACACTATGTATCGGTGTGATAAGCCCGATAGTGACCACGCTGCTGGCGGCGTGGCAGTCTGTGTCTCTGATTCTTTTCATTCTCGGGAGATTCACCTTGTCTCCCGCCTGCAAACAGTTGCGGTGCATTTTTCCCTCGCCCGCTTACAATTTGTTCACTGTACGTTCCTCACTCAGAAGCTTTTACCACCGCCGACCTGCTTCAGCTCTACCATCAGCTCAAGCCGCCAGTCTTGCTTGTAGGAGACCTCAATGCCTATCATCGTTTATGGGGCTCTGTCCGTACTGACGGTCGTGGCTGTCAGGAACGGAATTCCTTGAGGAGAGTGGCTTGCTCATCCTAAACGATAGCAGTCCTACTCATTTCTCCACTGCTCATGGTACCTATTCCTGTCTCGACCTCTCCATGTGCAGTGCTGGCCTTTTATCTTCATTGACGTGGAGAGTGCATCCTGATCTTTGCGGCAGTGATCATTTTCCTTTGTTCCTTGACGGTAGCACCTCGTTTACCTCTCCGCCGCTTTAATCCGAAGAGTGCTGATTGGCATAAATTTAGCGAACTCAGTGAGTTTCATTGTCGTGATGATCTTCCTGTAGTTGTTGTTGCAGAAAATTTTCAGCAGACTGTTCTTGATGCTGCTCATGGTTCCATTCCAGAATGTGGTGGCGAAGTGTCCTGCCGACGTGTTCCGTGGTGGTCTGCGGAGATCCGCGAGGCTGTCCTGGCTCGTCGACGTGCTCTTGTAACTTTCAATCGTCATCCCAGTGACGAAAATCTTCAGCAGTTCCGCATTCTGCCTGCTCGGGCTACACATCTTATCAAGCTCTCGAAGCGTCAAAGCTGGAACACTTATGTTTTCTCCATTAATAGTCGCACATCAATGTCTACTGTGTGGCGTCAGGTACGCTCTCTTAGTGGCACTTATTCTTCCATTAATGTTCCTGCTTTATCTGTAAATTCTGTACTTGAGACTAACCCTCCAGAGATATGTGACGTTCTGGGCCAGTATTTTGCATCTATCTCTGAGTCGGGATACTATACCTCCGCGTTCGCACGTATTAAGACTCGGTTGGAGCGGAACTCGTTAACCTTCCTTAGCGCAAACAGCGAGGATTACAATTCCCCTTTCACGCTTGTTGAGTCCGATTCCGCTCTTCGTGAATCCTCCAATACTACCCCAGGGCTTGACCGTATTTCCTACGACATGTTGCGCCACCTCTCCCGCGATACTCTGCTCTTATGAGCTGCGTCCGTAACTTGTTTGAGCGCATGGTCAACAAGCGCCTGGTGTGGTATTTGAAATCGAATTCACTTTTGAGCAAGTTCCAAAGTGGATTTCGTCGTTTCAGATCCACTACAGACAATCTCGCTTATATTGAGGCTGAAATTCAAGACGCCTTTCTCCGCGGCGAGCAGCTTGTAGGTATATTTTTTTATTTAGAAAAGGCGTATGACACTACATGGCGTTACGGCATCTTAAGGCAATTACATGACTGGGGTCTTCGTGGCCATATGGCAGAATTTATTAGGAATTTTCTTCACGAGCGACATTATCGATTGCGTGTGGGATCTAGTCTCTCAGAGCGGTTTGTGCAAGAAAATGGTGTTCACCTAGGCAGTGTCCTTAGTGTCACGTTGTTTGCTGTCGCCGTCAACAGCGTTCTTTCGGAGATCCAGGCTCCTGAGTCTGGATTCCTTTATGTTGACGACCTTGTAATTTTCTGTTGCTCCCGCCACCTTCGCGGCATTACTGGACAGCTTCAACTGACTCTCAATCTTCTTGTTCGCTGGTCGAATGAGACTGGATTTCGCTTTTCCACCGATAAATCCCAATGTGTTTACTTCTGCCGGCAGCGTACCTGCATTGTTGACCCGGACTTGTACCTGGATGGCACCCGTTTGTCATTCGTTTATACAGTACGTTTCTTGGGCCTGGTCTTTGACCGTCGCTTGTCGTGGGCACCACATATACGGAATCTCAAATACTCTTGTCTTCGAGCTCTGAATCTCCTTCGCGTCCTTTCCCACCGCACATGGGGTGCTGATCGTACTGTTCTGCTTCGTTCATACCGTAGTCTAATTCGGTCCAAGTTAGACTATGGCTGTATTGCCTATGGGTCTGCTCGTTTTCTTTGTTACTACAACTTGACAAAGTGCATCACCTGGGTATTCGTATTGCTATTGGCGCCTATCGAACTAGTCCCGTGCCAGCCTGTATGTTGAAGCCAATGAACCTTCCCTAGCGTATCGTCGGAGGAGGCTCCTTCTTAATTATTCTGCACATGTGCGCTGTATTCCAGACCACCCTTGTGGTCAGAATTACGAGCGCTATGCTGCACGTCCTCGTTCTACACGTCCATGGTACATCCGGGACTGTGAGAGTTTCTTCGCTGATGATTTTGTGTGGCCTTCTCTTTCTTTGGTTCGGTTTTGTGATATTCCAGCATGGCTGCTTCGTATACCTCGTTATGATACCAGTTTGTCTGTACATTCGAAACAAGCTACTAGTTCTCAGGTGTACCAGCAGAAGTTTGCCGCACTGTTAGATCAGTACCCCGATTTTAATGTGTTCTATACGGACGGTTCTAAGGATGGTGATTCTGTAGGCTGTGCCTTTGTCACTGACGAGGGCAGCTCAGAATTCCATTTGCTCTCTTTAGAACTGCTCTCTCGGTTTCTTTACGTCGTGTGCTCGTTTACACCGAATCCCAGAGCGTGGTTCTGAGTCTACAGAATGTCTTCAGTATGCACTCTCTCACTCAGGACATTCTTGTAAGATGCCATCAGTTGCAGCAACAGGATTGTGTCGTCGTTGTCTACTGGGTGCCTGGTCATGTTGGCATCCGACCGTGCTGATGCAGCTGCCAAGACTGCCGCCTTAGCTGGGGTTGGGCACTTAAGTTCGTATCTGCCATTGGGGTTGCTCACGTTCTCTGAGCAGTTTTAGCTTGTATAATTTTTTTATTACTGCTAAACTTTTATCTTGTGTCACGTTTTTAGTGTTGTTTTTCTATATATTGTTATTGTTACCTCTTTTAACTTATTTATTATTTTATCTTATTTAGCTTTGTTTTTCCCACTTATTCTTTAGCAGCACTTTCGTCTTTCTGAACACTGTTGGTTTTAGTTCTTTTCATTTTTAATAGTGCAGTTCTGAGCAACCTCAGTAATCGTGACGGGGACATGTAGCCTACTCACTCAATCACTCACTCTGCTTAAATGAAAGAAAAAAGTATGTTACAAATAGTACAGGAAGTTTGCAATACTTCCTCACATGTTAGTTGTTTAAGGAAAATATTAAAATTATTATGTTCATTTGCATTGCTATGTTGTATGAAGTGTCGTGTTCCTTTTTATGGTGTTTTTTATACTTAGTTAATATAAACTGCAATTGAAAGAAATGTGTTGTTATATCCAGAATTTAATAGATTTCGCATTCTTCTGAAAGCCCGAAACGCTATTGCATAAAATGCGATTTTTATTTTCTGAATACCACAAAATACCATGTTATGCCTTACACAAGTAACGTTAGTTGTAACCTTGTGAGCGACACATGTGCTCTTTGTTACCGTAATTAATTAGTGGTGGGTAGCACACGAGAGTTCATGTTTGTAGGAAGTGTTGCGTACGTCGTGTTTTGTTGAGGAGGTACTCATCTTATGAATAGGAAACGGTTAATGCCACAATGGAAACCAGGAGATATTGAGACTGTAGCATTGGAAGACTAGAAGCGAAAGAAATGCAACGAGCTATATGGAAACATGCTATACAAGCTGTGTAGCTTTCGAGATGATCATACTCCATGTTCAATGCTTCTGCTTACAAAGTGAAAGGAAGATTGGCGGAATCCAAAACTAGTATAATTTTATGCATTCTGCATCAGTTTCAAACTATAGCCAATCCTGTTAATCTCCATTGTTCTAAAACGGTGGGAAGAACCTCGCATTGTATAATTTGAGAAGCATTTTGGAACCTCAAAATGAAGTAGTTCCTTGATTGCTTCATTTTTTTTTTTTTTTTTTTTTTTTGTTAAATAGGCTGAAGAAACCGTATCTTTGAGTGGTTTATCCTTTTGTCCTTCCTCTCGGAAAGTAACCAACTAGTACTTTTCCCTTGATTTTACTGTCTAAAGTTGACATTAGAAGAAATGCAGGTTTCATATTTGTTTATGTCACTAGAGATATAAAACTCCTTAGTTCCTTTGCTCATACGGCAGGTTCCAAACACACGTGTTCTCTGTATTATGCAATGAGAAGATACTGTTATTCACTCTTCACCCGTGGACCGTCAATTAACAATCACTGCTATAGCTGAATTCTATTGAAACCTCTTTAATATAATAAGTGTAACATTAAAGCGCGAATATGTAATTTCTTAAAATTGCAAATCTTATTAGTTCAGATAGAATTTACTTAAAATTGGAATTTTACCGTGATAAGTTACTCCTTCAGATGTATTCTTCAATTGGCCGAAATTATTATTCTTTATTCTGAGTGGCATGTGACTGGTGAAACTTATGTTTCTCTAAGAGTGTACTGTTTCATATTTTAAGTGGTTCAGATTAGAGACATACGCAGGAGTTCATATCGAAAGGGGTCCAAAGCTTTTTGGAAATGTGTGGATAAATAATATTAAAATTTGTAAAATTACCCCTAAAATTAGACTTTTCAGAAAAGTGAATTACGGTAGGATGAAGTTTTATGTATTTTGACCCCCTGAATACGAATCCGGCACTTATTTTTATGTAGTTTCAATATTATTAGTTATATAATGTTGTTTTATTTCTTAGCTATACTGGATTATGCAGAGGGATTTGCGTGCATATTTCGATACTCCCTAAGTGGTAGCGCATTTGTTATTAAATATACTTGTTCAGAGTAGGAAACATAGAATATAGAATCTAAAGACTCATAGCAGAATTTTATATTGAGTAGTCTAAGCAATAGTTAAGCTGTAGGCACTTCTGGTAGTAATGAAATGGTCGCAAAGTGTTGCTTCCACATTTTCCACAGTTCTTTTATATTTATCATATAAGTCTGAGTGTACGTGCGTGTAGTTAAATTTCAGTGACTAAATTTCAATGTAGTTCATGAATTTGAGCAGCATGTCGTCGGGTCGGAAGTGCAAGTTACGTGCAGAGTCCTTTTGTTATGTGTGTGGATACTATATTGGTCCGAAGCAGGTGAAGCATAAGATTGTGCCAGGAACAAAATATTGTTCAGCCTATAAATGGCGGTTGGGGATCTTGACAAGCTATGGGCCCCACATGTGTCTTGTGGTAATTGCAGGTCTACTTTGGAACATTGGTTACGTGGGAATAGGAAAAACATGTTGTTTGTCATTCCGCGTATGTGAAGCGAACCTACCAACCATCATGATGATTGCTATTTTTGCATGATCGACTTGACGCAATACAAGAAAGATAAGAACAGACGTCAGCTGCAATATCCAAATGTACCATCGTCCCGAGCACCTGTTCCGCATAGTAAAGCACTCCCTATTCCCTCACCTCCGCCCGTAACGGTTTTCAGTGAAGAAATAGCTCATCCCGACAGTTCAAATAGTTCGTTCGTTTTGGAAGATAGTAAGAAACCTCATTTACAGAACCAAAAAGAACTACATAATCTGATTAGAGATCTACAATTACCGAAAAATAAGTCAGAATTGCTAGCATCACGACTCAAAGAGTGGAACTTTCTACTTCCTTCCTGCAAAATATCTAACTACAGAAGCAAACACCAACGTTTTTCTGTTTATTTTGCTGTTGAGGGTTCATTGTACTATTGAACAGACATCGGTGATCTTTTTAGGGCAATTGGTATTCAATATGAACCACAGGAATGGCGACTGTTCATGGACAGTTCTAGTACTAGACTGAAGGCTGTTATTTTGTATAACGGAAACCAGTATCATTCAATCCTTGTTGCATATTATGCATTTATTATGCATAACTGAAGTGAAGCGTTTGATCATCAAGTTAAGACACTCATTGATCAATATTGACCATTGGAATGTAGTATATCTTGAAAATTAGATATGCTTCATTCACATTTTGATTTCTTTAGGGAGAATTCTGGAGATGTTAGCGAAGAGCACGGGGAACGTTTCCATAAGGACATTCAGGCAATAGAAAGCAGATACCAAGGAAGGTGAGACTGTACAATGATGGGTAATTGTATTTTGGGGTTAGTCCTTACGAAGTGAACGTTTCGCACAAAAGAAAAAGAACCGCTATCCTTCACTTTTGATTACGGAATTGCAGTACTTGGTGAACACTTTCGTCCAATCTCAAGTACTTTTGTATATTTTTTATAAGAAACGTAATATTAATATATTTTGATATTTATGTATTGTTATGTAGATGTTTGTAACTCAGAAAATTGATGTCCAAAATGTGTGTTATGTTTGTAGTCCCATGTTCCCAAAAGATACAGTTGTATAATATGTTATTGTTTCAGTAAAATCTAATATGCTTATATCACCACAAATGTTCAAATTAATTGAAAATAAATGCCATATTCGTGTTTAGCGGGTACAAATAATTAATAAACTAATGAAAAATCAACAAAAGCAGGTCTACAATGTTTGTGTTATGCTTGTAGTTCAGTATTCTCATAAGATACAATTCTATAATATGTTACGGCTTCTATAAAATCTGATATGCGTATATCATCACAAATTTTGACATCACGGGAAAATTAGTGCCATATTCGTGTTCAGCGGGTGCAAATCATAAAGAAAGTGACGAAAAACAAACATAAGCATGACCTTGATCAAAATTTGTATACCAGTGTAATTGGAATACCGTGCTGTGACATAAAAAAGTGCTATATTAAGTCATAATTTTAGCTTATGACACAAAGCCTGATTCTGTGGCAGTCCCCGCACTATTTCCGTAACGTAACGTTACGCAAAATATGCCTTTGATGAGCTTGTTATGAAACATGAGCTAAATGGGATATTCCGGAATGAAAATTTACGTCATTAACGCTATATCGCAAAATAAGTGTGATATCAAATATTGCAAAGTATAAAAATAGTGTTGTCTTATATACACGTATAGGAATACAGGATGAAGATTCCCAAGTAAACAGTTATTCTGCACTTCGTTCAGTCTCAATTTTTAACCATCTAATTTCCCTGAATGTCATCTAACAAATCCCCACGACTAGAATTCCCACATTTTGTAACTAGAAATCGGGACACTTGAGGAAAAGTTATACCATAGTCATAGCTGCGGACTTGAATTTTATTCGAACGTTAAAACTAATTAGCAGGTTAACATCAACACTCAACAAAATTATGTTTAAGCTTCGGAAAACAATTATTGAACCTCCATATCTCGAGAACTATGTGACGTATCGTAATCAAATCAAGTAATAACACAGCAACTACTATACGCTCTATCTAAATATTTGTGTTTCAAAACCATGTAAAAATGAAAGTATTTCTATAGAGAAAGTTAGGGTGAGGAGAGAGACAGTTAAGTGTTAAAGTATTTATGAAAATATCGTTTGAAACCATTTTTGTTTCTGTGTTAACCATCTATAATGACATATCGATAATGACATATCTATTTTAATGATTTCACTTTTTAAAAAACGAAATAAAATTTCGGTATTAACATATTATTTAGTGACAATCTTGAGGGTGTATTTACTAGCATGTCTCTACTTAAGAATGGAAATGACCAAAGTGTGTCACATTAGAGCTCCATTATCACTGCTTTCTCTAGCTTTATTAAGTTGGACCGCTACATCACAAAATTGGATACAATCTCTCTCCTCACTTCTCAAGTGATTTAACACTTATGTACCTTCACTATTGTTGGGAAATTCAAAAGTCAAAGTGCTGTTCCATGTCAGTGGTATTTCAGCCACCAACTCATATTCAATGTTTAATTGCGCTTTCGCCATTTTCGAATTCCGCATCGTTTTGCAACTCTTTGAAAAGTTTAGTACCATCACTCAAAGCGAAAAACGAGACTTCAAAATTCCGAATTTAAAATGTAAAATTTTGCATCAGAAGTCTAAATTTACTATGGAGTAAAGTACATTTCGAACCTTCAGGAAATATGAATATTTCATTTGCTTTTCTAATAGTTAACGAGAAATTCAGAAATCGGAATGGCAAACAGTGTTTCTAACAACCTCTGAAGAAAATAGGCTAGATGGTCTTCAAAAATGAGCTTTTTTAAGCAAAAATTACTAGATTTTAAACCACTAACCTATAACCCATATTGTTAATTCTAAACACCCTTTTTGTGTGTAGGATTATAAATGAGTTATAGTAGAATATGAAAGGTTGAATTTTATTCGCAGAAGTCTAACAAGCAGCACACATGACTAAATTACAATAAAATCCATCAACTCATGTGATTTGTGAAAATCAACAGCCATATTATTGGTTTAATTGAAATAAATTTTCATCGATAACATCGCAGCTAGCCGAGGCGATGGAACTGAATACACCATAGTTGGATTGTGGATTGGTTGTGTTTATGTAGCTTGCCAGTGTCCGAATTTTCAGTACGAACAATTCTTATTTCTCCGTACATCTACATGAATAATCATGATTACATTAAGAGTTCTGAATCTAATTAGATATTCTATTTGTTTCCTTAACAAACAAAAACAATCTTTGTAGCTTGAAGAAACTAACAAAGTATTAAATTCTATTAGAAAACTTGCATTCTTGTAATGAAGTGTGAAAATTAAAATAAGCAAATTGGGTCATTACGGGAACGACATTGGAATTCTGAGTCGATAAATATTGTTAAATAGTTGCAAATCTATGGGTGCTGACAGAAGAATAATGAAAAAAAGTGTGTTGCGTAACAAAACACCCTCTGTCTAGAGAAATCAATCAATACGATGACATATAATGACAAATAAGCTATTTTTTAATTACTTTATTTAGAAAGAAAAATTATTTTTGCAATTAATTTTAAGGCTAACAAAAAACTCAAAACTGGCAAAAGAGTTTCAAAAAATGAGCTATATCTGAGGCTATAAGCATTTCGTAAATTTGTATGGCTAAATACCTCTCCAAATAGCCGGTGGAAGGTCATGTAGTTGGGATTCCACAATAATCAGTAGGTCCACGTCTCATATAGCCTTGCTGCTGCATGGGACGTAAAACTGAAAGCCAACAACAACCTATCCAAACAAGCTAGTTTAGCCAAAAATAGGCAAAAATTGGCACCACTTATGGAAAATTATCATAAGCTTATAACGTCACGAATTTATTTTGAAGAATTAATAACACTTGCGTCTTCTTGAAGCTTTGTACCATTTGAAAATGACAATATTTCAATTTATATCCTCATAAATAACGAGAAATTCAAAATATGCATCTTTGAAACTTACCTAACATTATTCAGAAAATACTTAAAAGTCCGAAACATTAATAGTCTGACGGCACAAGATTCGGGCTATATAATGTATGAATTTAAAAACTTCCAGCAAAATTATCTCCCTTTTAAACTAGTCGTTAAAAGTCTATGTAGTCTTGGATTGTCAGATTGATGATTCTCTTGGTGGGTAGTTTCATCCATTTATTTCGAATTGCCAGGTGGAATCGTGTTAATTGAGGACAGTACAGGTACAGTCTATAATTCGTGTAGTCTATAGTTCTGCCTGGCAACAGAAGCATGTAACACTAGATCTCTTCCAATATCTCCCAACTGTTCTCGGCGTCAGTATAAGCCTTGTCACAGACTGTTTATTTTTCTTGGTTGGACACCGTTAATTTTGCTGCAGGATATCAACTTTCATCTGAAATTCTTCACTTCGTTGCTTTTCAGTAGAGATTCACACGACCGAGTAAATATTTTTGAGTCGGCTCATATGGCACCCAAAGATCAAATTCCTTTTTCAGCTTTGTCTACATAGGTTAACATTGGTGATGGACGTTCAAGTCGTTGGCGATACCATGAATGCTTATATGCTAGTCGCATGTTTATTTACCACAATATCATTCGCTTCGAAAGATAAAAATTTGGTTCCGATTCTCGTTTATGGAATGCTTATAGCCTATATTAACGTGTCACACGCATCGATATTTAAGAATAACGGAATCTAACAATATACCGGAATCAAGATGCAGCCATGATGGCTATACTCCATACAATGAAGTTTTCACACACATCACATTTGAAACATTTGTTTTTTTACCTACCCGTGTCCTGAAATCTTTATAGTGTGATTGAAATTCCACTGAACCAAAGCGCCTTCTAATGGCAGTTTTTTCATTTTTTTAACTTTGAATTTGCATGGGTAACACCCTGTTTTGGTGTTTATTAAATATAGTGATAATATCAAGTAAAAAACAGCTAGTAATTATAATTGTTATTAAGAATATTCCAAACCATAAATCGAATTTTGCATTCCTTTTGTTCAAACTTCGCGTGAGTGAGACTCAATATCTAGTTCTATTTCGAGAGCTTTTAAATCTTTTTATTCATAATCTGGTTGTTTTAATTCTTTCATCTAGTGGGAAATTATTATAAGGTGTTGATATGAAGAGTACAGTCTTACTAATGTTTGCGTGAAATTCAAAATACCAGAAAGAAATTGAAACGGGATGGATTTCAGTCATGGCACCGAGACATAGAAATCTAAACCTGTTTTCAAAGTAAAAAGAAAAAAGAGAGAGAGAGAGAGAGAGAAATCCTCCTGGTGAAGTACGCATAAATCAAGTTTAAAATTGTAGCCCTCGTAAATTTATGTGCGAAGTTAATATTTTATTTTCTTAGTGTGCTCCGTGTTGCCAAATTTGCTAGAAGTAGCGGACTGCGCGATTTTTAAAACATTCTCGCTACCAAAAATTTCAAATTAAGCGACACGCTCCTTTTTTTTGACGATTTATGATTTCTGCACGGTATAACTTAATAATGGGCTACTTTCTGATTTTCATATATGAAATCACAAGTTGTTAGTTCTATTAATACAACAAAAGTTTTGCTCGTTGATTATTGAATTCACAATGAGCAATAGTTTTGCTAAAATTAGCACGTTCGATTCTTGAATTAATACTTTTAAATCTCCAGATCTGACAGCATTAGTTTTTTTGTTGGATTTGCGCTGTTGCAGTATCATTGACCGTGTTTTTGCTTCAGCTAATGTCTAGCCTTAATAGTTAAATGGAGCTGTGTATACGTGAAAATGCATTTTTCATTGTATAACTGTATTATCCATATTAAAATAATCAACAATTGGAGTAAGTACAATGAAACTTCCAAAATTCATGGAACCCAGATAAAGAATTTAGCAAATAAATTAAAGAACTGAGGAATAAAAGTGAAAAAGTACACTGTAAACGTTATAAGTAATGCTCGAAATTAATGGCTAAATAAAAGCCCGAAAATGGCTGGCAACCTTGTAAAATAAACACCCAAAAATAGCAGGTAAAATGGCAAACTAAAATAAACAAGCAATCACGAAATTGGAAGAAAAACAGATACTAAAATATGTAAAAGCTAGTTTAATTTTGCACTTCGTACTTACTACTTAAAAATTCTGGAAACTTGCGCAACCCGTGAAGGAACGACATTTAACAAAATTCATTCGCCATTCTTCAGTAGTAACAATGAAACAATAACTTAAAAACACTATCACGTTTTATTCACACGCGGTTACATTAGCACAAACATTCAAAGCACAAGAAATACTAAAGGAAATCATTTTACATTTCACTAGCAGTTTATTTTCACTTACTAAAAGTTTTTCATATTTTTGTTCTCTGAAATTACTAACACCTTTTTAAGGATTTCAAAGGAAAGGCTTTGTCTTCTGTGAGAAAGAATTCGCTTTAGATGTAAAAATGATCTTTCCACATTTACAGATGTCAGTGGAGCATGCTTGAAACATGTAATTTGGGAAGGATCCATGTCACTGCCAACAGTTGTGTCAGCATCCCCTTCTATAAAACTAGCGATGTCCTTCAATTTTCCCAAATCTGGATTAGCCTACTTACAACACGATCATACTTACGCCGAATGTACTCGCCCTTGTCACCAGGTACAACACTCAGATCATTGAGAGTATCATTGTAAGATTTTCAGAGAATTAGCGAGGGTCTGTTCTTTTCATTTTCAAGCTTGCCAATAGCATCTGGTAACTTTGTAAAATGTGTTGCAATGAAGACGAAACCCTTTTTCAAAGAATTCTTAATTAACTTTGAGCAACCTTAATTGAAGATGCATCATGCTCATCAACAGTATCAATGATTCTTTTGATGGGTTCAAAGTTGTTAGCACAATAAAAAAATACCTGTAATCCATGTATTGTCCGTTCACTTTAGGATGGAAAATTGTTTGCAAACAACAATGTAGTGCGATCGTCAACACTTTGCTTCTCACCCCTACATGGTAAATTCATGGTTGCCAGGCACATGAATCGCCGGACCGAATGTACCTGTACTTTTGCACAGTCATAGAACAATTATTATTACTACATAAATTGCTGCTTTTGGGATGACTGAGATATTAACGTTATGACAAATCGGGTTAGTTATTATATGATACAATCTTACATATAATGTACACTCAATTTTGTACAAATGTTCTTTTTCGAAAGAGTGCGAAAACCTTGTACGCCTGGCAATATTGGAAGCATGCAGCTTCTATTGTAAACAATAAACAGAGAAAGCGAACACCATTAAATTCGCTGGACAGTGTTATTTTCATGATAAGGCGACAGAAACATCTTGTACTGATTGTAAACAGAGGCTCCGAATATCGATGCGAGTATAGGTAGAAATATTCTCGCCACATTATTGCCTGTTGGTGAAGGTTTGCAATGTTGCAAACCGCCAAGTCTAAAATTTCATACTAATTGAACGTGCTTTGAGAAGGATTAGTATGATGCAATAATTATAAATACTAACAACCATAGACAAAGTATTAGGAAATAAAGCATGCTGCTGTAAGAAGAATATAATACATATTGAATTACGTGTTCAAAGTACAGTATAAAGTTAATTTTAACATGTAAATATTTTAAAGCAGTACGCATTTACCCTGTTTGGGTGCCCTTACCAGACACTGCCCAACACAAAAAAAGGCATTGAAATAGGTACTAGATTGAGCGTGGGCATGAACCCAGCTCTGGCTGGTATTCCTTATTAAGGTTTTTCTCAGTCCCACGAGGCGAATGCCTAGACGATAGCTTCTGTAAGGCAGGGGCGGAGCGGATTCAGGACGGACTTCTGGGGAGGGCGGTGGGTTTTAGTACTGCTACTTAGAGCTACTTTTAAGAGCTCCAAACTCTGGGATGGGTTTTACTTAAATATATAAAATAAGAAAGTTTCCTCTCCGGGGCCCCCGATCGTCCCTTGGATCCGCCACTGCTGTAAGGCCAGAATTGGGCCAAACACTGAGGCCCCAAAATTGGCGGGAAATATATTACGCCAGAATGTTACCAACACTTTCACAAATATTATGGTGGTGGGTTCCGATATCCCTTTTTCGTCTATATGTGTTTAAATTCATTATGAAGTAAATGTAGAAGTGTTTCTTTCATTCTTTCTTTGTTTCTTCTCATTTTCCCATCCTCGCTCTCTTTTCCCCACCTTCTTAAAATCTGAATACTATCCTCCTGTAAGATTGTTTTTCTCCACGACGCAAGGTTTAAAGAGACCAACCTGATATATTTAACTATTAGCAGAAATGTACCAATAAATCCACATTAGAGAAAGCGCCGTAACAAATTTTTTCTTAGGGGCAAGCATTAATACGTATATTTGGGCCTCCTAGGAAAAGTTTTTTCTCATTATAAGGCCCTCCTCTTTTATCTTTCTCTTACTATTTATGTCCCCCGGAGCCTGTGGCCCTCCCTCACGGCAAGGTTTGCGGGGCCGTTACTTACGCCACTGGGCCCCTTCCATACATGACAAATTAATTCAGGGGACAATATTGACAAATCTCAAAACCATACGAATAAATGTTATTTCTAGGGCCCCTAAGAGTGGACTTTTTTTTACTGAAGTGGGCCCACGACTCACCTTTGTCTTATTTACCTTTTGTGCGCTGCTTTATGTAACGTAGTGAAACTGTTTGATGCTTCATTTATAATTTCATGTTCGTATCGTATATGGATTAAGAAAATTTTGCCTCAAAATGGGCTACTTCGAGCGGCGAGGAACCTTCCTGGGGGGCAGTTGCCCCTCCCCTGCCCCACACAAGTTACGGGCCCTGATTAGAGAAGAAGTAAACTGTTTCGAAATTTACGCAACTTGCAAATACCAAACCCTACTAGTGCTAAAGTTGATGAGTTAGTGCCACTGTTACCACTGCGATAAGAGGAAAGAAGGGAAAGGACTGCTAAGATTCGCTAGCCAGTTTTTGTGTCAAAACACAGCGCCAAGCTACAGTAAACGGACAATATCCCATCTCGTTAAGACAGGCTGCATTTTTGCCAATCCCAAGCGGTTCATCCAATACATGGCTCAAGTAGCACTCTTAATGGCCACGTACGGATGACGTCAAAGATTCAAGTTCAACCTGCTCTTATGCGTGTTGCTTTCGTTTCTCTGTTTTGTGTGTGTGCGTGTTTAAAAAGAGAGAGAGGAGAATATCAATATTCTTACTTGTGAAATACATTGCATTATAATTCTTGATTTATGTTCACTTCTTATGTGGTACAAATAAATTATCTTTAATCAGTCTTCGTCCAAATAAAAGTGTTATAAAACGCAGTTCACATGAATGTTATTATTGACAACAATTTTAACCTTTTTATTAGATCACAGATAATATTAGCTGATGGTGCTCACAATGAATACAGTGGCTTTTGAAGAAATCGTGCACTTTGTTATGCAACACCTTTGATTTCAAATTTACGTACAGAACTTGGGTTCCACTCAACTGATAGTGTAAAATTGAACACGTCTTGGCCTTGTTACTTTTACCATGTACAAATATGTTTCTCAGATTAACTTTACATTACACGCTCCAGTTCGACTTTCTTTCTATGCAAAATTAAGTCTGGTTTAGAAGTATTTTGCGGCAAATAATGTTATGAGTCGTTACTGATAAGTCATCTGTGGATCAATTGCACGAGAAATGCTCACCAACATGAACTATATGGTCATTATTAGCTAACATTCTTTATGAATCGTATAAGGATACCAACTGGAATATACAAAGTAAATTACATTATATTTCGTTGGAGTTTAGCACCTGTTTCATCACCAAGGTTATAATGACACACGGACCTACTGCTTCACGTGGAATCCAAACTACATGGGATTAAGGCAAGAATCGATCCGGGTCTCCTGGACTAAAGACGCGTACGTTAACGGTATAGTCACGATATAGTTCCAGAAAATGTAAAGTTAACCCTGCTTTTCTTCAGAATGCATATACCACAGTCAACTTTATATCGCCTTAAACCAGTGGTTCCCAAAGGCCAGACTTCTGAAAGAGACATGAAAAACTAGCGACAAATCACAAGCTGACTAGTGAAATTACTATAAAATTGTAAAAAAAAAAAAAAAAAAAAAAAACAACAGATGTTATGAGTTTGATGTTTTGTCTTTCTTATACTCCTATTCGAGATGTTTAAGTAATAAATAATAACTATAAACAGATGAAAACAATGCGAGTTGTTTAAAGTTTGGAGACTTGTTCAGCAGCATAGCTATATGAGACTTGAAGTTACAGCTTAACGTAAAATCCTAAGTACATAAGTTCTGGCCGAAAACAAACTCAGGTTTCCAGCGCCGAAGACGTCTAGTGTTGTTTATAAATTTGTAACACTATACTTACATGGTTCAGTGTATAGACAAGCTAGTTCCTATGAAAGTCTCTTTTTGTTTCTAAATTACTACATATAGCTTCCTAATGGGTAGGCGGACAGCGTACACACCTTTCTCGTAAGAGGCCCGTTTTCAACTCACGGCAGAAGCTCATGAGACTCCTGCTGAAAGGAACGCTAAATTCAGGTTGAAAATCAAATCTAAATTACTACATCTTTCTTGTTAAGTGACGGATTTTGGAATGTAATTTCAAAATCTGCAGTAAATGCAACATACAATTGTCTGCAGTGTTTTAAGGCTAGTGTTTTCAGATTTGTTATCCTTGCTCTTAACTTCACCCCATGTGCTATTCAGGTGTGTTTTCTTAGATACCCTACACTTCCCAGTGGATGATGAAGCAAATACTTTTTAAAAGCATTCGTAGCAGAATCAAAATCCGCTAATGGAATAGACCCATTTAAACATTACGAGTTTCGTATAGAAATAATTTAAAAAATGAACTCCTGAAGTTTGTACATGGATTGGATGTTGAGAGATATTTTATAACAGATGTTATTGTCGTGTCTTTCTTGATAATGGTTTCTTGATGCAATTATATTATCAAGTGGTAAAATACAGGTTAATATGTGCTGACTGGTCTGTACAAGCTAGTTTTGCATTTGGATTTGTATTTATTTGCATCTTTTGATTATACATAGTATAATATAGGACTTCTCATGAAGTAGATATAATTAGTATTACATATATATTGATGTTACCTATACATTAAAGTAATTACAAATTTGCTGAATACAAATTTTCCAGTAAACTCTACATAAACATTGAGTACTGTACTTGCACCATATGCTACCTTGACATTGAATATGAAATTTTGGTACCTGCAGTTTTTAGAATATATCATAGTATGCTCGAGAAACTTGTATAAACTGATGTAACCATTTACTTTTCTTTCTTATTTTAGCTTGACTATTGTTTAGATATTCGTCTTCCGAATAAAAACAATGTTGCATAAGGTAAAGTTCTTTTTTAAAATGAGTTTCTGAATTTATAGTTTTAACCTCCCTTGGTAAGTTGTTATACATAAGAATGACAGCATATTTAGTACCTTTCTCATAGATACATGTATTGTGGGCTATTAAGGTAAACATGTCTTTATTTCTGGTGGTGTACTCGTGCTGTTCACTATGTCGAGCAAGGGCATGGGCTAGGTTTTTCTTTACAAATAACAGCAGATGGAAAATGTACAGAGAAGTTAATGGCAGTAAATTTTGTTTTTCTTTATATGTTGACCTACAATTATATTTTGATTTGGTAATTATTCTTACAATCTTTTTTTTAACATGAATACTGCTTTACTTTTATATGTGTTTCCCCCAAAATAATTCCGTAACTCAATGTCGATTGAAACAGACTAAACTAATTACTTTGGGTGTAGAAAGTTTTAATACGTTAGAAAATATTTTATTTGCATAGCACACTTAACTTAGCTTCCCGATGAGTGACAGTATTTGACCATCCCATGCAAGGGTGTCTGATATGTATAATCCCAAAACCTTAATCTTTGATGAATTTTGTATTAATGTATTGCTGAGCATGATATTTGCAAGATTTGGTTGTGGTAGAAATTTAAACTTATTGTTTTCTGCAAATTTAATTTGAGTTAATTTTGAGAAAAGCAATTTGAAAGTTCATTAGTTGTAGTTTTTATTTTAGTTTCGATATGATTATCTTTGTCAGTAACAAGAATATTAGTGTCATCTGCAAATAACGTTGTTCTTGCTTGATGTAGGTTCCATGGGAGATAATTTATGTATATTAAGAATAGTATAGGATCTAAGACAGACCCTTGAGGTACACCACATGGGTTGATTTGATATTTTTTGGATATGCGATTCGATGATAAGTTATACCCTGTATTTTCCGAATGTATTATTTGCATTGCTTGTTTACGATTTTCTATATATGATTTAAACCAGTGATTTGCTAGTCCCCTTACACCCCTGTTGTCTAGCTTTTGAACGAGTTCTTTATGTAGTACCAAATCGAAAGCCTTTCTAAGATCTAAGAATAGTCCAATGCAATTTTCTCTATTATCTGTGCTTTCACGTACCTTTCCTGTGAAATTGAAAAGTGCTGAGTCTACTGATTTCCCTTTAATAAAATCGTGCTGTTCATCTGATATCTTTTAGTTGTCTAGGAAGGATTCCAAATTATTTTTCATTACTGACTCTTAAGATTTTTGAGAAGCCCGGAAGAATTGAAATTGGTCTGCTGTTCTCAACTTTTCTTTTGTCGTTCTTTTTGAATATTGGTGTAATTTTCGCTATTTCAGAATATCAGGAAATATCCCGGAAGAGAGAGAGAAGTTTATTAAATAATATAAAGGGTCTGCAATTTATTTTGCATTTTGTTTAGGTAATGCTGGTGGTATTTCATCTACTCCTGCTGACCATTTATTTTTCAGTTTATGTATTATCTTTTGAACTTGTTGGGGATTTACTGGACTAAGAAACTTCCACTAAGGAGAACTTTCCTTCAGTCAGTACTTCTGTACGGAATGAAAGTCCGGCAATTGTTGCATTATTAGCACTTCGTTTTAGAACTTCAGCAATTATTTAATTATGAGCCAGAATTAAAACACCAGTGTTCTCAACGCTCTATCATAGGTCTGTTTCCGAATTTGTACACTACTTACTACGGAACACATTTTCCTTTAATAGCTAAGCACATTTACTCTAACATTACCGTTGTGGTAAATAAGCTTCACTTAGAAATGTTAGTGCATATACATGTCCCGGATAAAAAAATATCTTAAAAAACGGAGTTGTCCTTTTTGAATACATGAATTATATAATACACAAATATTATAGAAAAACATTAAAAGCAGCAGAGGGGAAAAATGATGCGACAGCTACATTATTGAATGATGTACAATGGAGCACCTATCGGGCACAGAGTTAAACATCTACCTTGACAACAGGAACAGTTTCAAGCCTCATGTTACGTTATTTGTGTATTCAGCAAACAAATAAAGGTGATTAAGGAATGACATTATATTTTATTATATCACAATCTACATTGTACGGCTCGGCTCTCGGCTTTGGATTGGTTTGAGCAGTCAAGAGTTCGATTTCCGGTGCAGTGGAAATGGAAGAAATAAAATCTTTGAGTTTTACGTCCCATGGTTATGCCGGTTAGGCTAATGGAGACGGTGATGATGAGTGATGAATGAAATGGTGGAATGAAGAAAGTGGGAGGAAACGGGAGAACCCCGAGAAAACCCACGCACACGGTGTTTGTCCACCACAAAGTTCAATTGGCGGGGGCTGGGATCGAACCAGGGACCCCAAGCACCAGAGGTGAACGCTCTACCACTGAGCCACCGCGGCCCCCCGGTGCAGTGGAGTGTCGAAACTTGTAATTCGGAAGATATACTCCGTGTTCTTTGTCACATTAGAACCCTATTGCTGTTACTAGTTCAATAAGGGTAATTTCTGATAATTGGAATACACTGAAGAATTCTTGTAAAATAATTCCCAAAATGTAAGAAAATTATTTAGGTAAATATGGAAATGAAAATCGTGTAATAATCAGGTTAATCTTTATTCACAAAAATTATACATGGGCATATTGAAAGAAAACATCTGCAATGAAATTTATTGAAAACTGATATGGATTAATTTCCCAATCAAATAGTGGACGCTATAGTCAGTTTTCAATAGTTGTGTAATTCTCAAATTATCAATAGATTAAATTTCACATTCCCTTTCATGATTCAGCTAGGTGTTTACGTGCATACTTTCTGAAATATTTTTTCCGTACATGCAATGTTAATAATATTCATATCAAATCAAAAATTCGGGAATAGCTTCATATGCTTCTTACATATAATACATATCTCTACTTTAATATTGGTCCATGTATATAGATAGAAGATTCGTGTATTTTTCATATTCTGTAATTCTCATTTCACTATTTATATAATTAAACACAAATATCAAGCCACCAAATAACCTAATCTTTTCTGGGCTACTAAGCATGCATCTCTACTAAAATCAAAATCGGCTGGTAATCAAGTCTTAAACATTTGTGGGAATTGCTTTGTAAACACCAGTAAAGAACGGTTTTCGTAACATTGCTGTTACAATTGAGTGTGGTAAACTCAGGTGGACATGTCATGTAAACAAATCGACAAAATTCGAAACATTTTCAAAATTTAACTGGATTCGAAAAGCAAATACGAAGATTTAGGCGCAAGTAGGATGATTATATTCTGATGAATCTCGTATAAATAAAATTGAAAATAATACTCTATCCAGTTGGCTAAAGGCATCCTGCATTGAACTTCTGGGTTCGATAAGCTATAGAGTTAGTATAATTGTCAATGTAGAAGAATTATTATCTTTTTAAATTTTCATTCAGGAAACTGCTGATTGGGCCACAGAAACCCCAAAATATTTAGAAATGAACTATCAAAACTTAAAGTTAATTTGCATTTTAGCGCGACTGCGTGCAGAGATAGTACTCATAAAATTAGGGAACATGAGGGGTTTCTTCACTTGCTCCGAGAAAAATAATCCTTAGTCCAGGTCCTGAAACCTCAGGAGAAGAATTTGAAAGTGAGCACCAAGAGCGCAGAAAGAAATAGACCGAAGGAAATGAAATTACGTATAGGTATAGTAGAAGTAGAAATAGAATATACCTGTATGTGTTTGGTATTTTCATCTTAAAATTGTTGGGTAGACCACAAGAAGCCCAAACCTACAAGTACAAATTTAAAAAAAATAGTGAATTTAAGTCAAAAGCACTTATAGTATATGCAAAGTCGTGATAGGACTTCATGCAGATACATTACATATAAAATGAAGGAACTTTTTGTGATGCAAAATGCTTTTAGGAACAAAACTGTTTCCACAAAAATCTAAAACTGAGCGGTAAGGATCCAAGAAAAAATATACTGGAACGAAGTAAATTTCACCGAAAGATAGAAGTAAAATAAACGAATTTTCGCTTTAGGTAGTTCGGTAAATTTTCTCCTGAAGGTAGTTCAGTAGTACCTAAAGTATATAAGATAATTTTGCAACTTGATTGCAAAGAGAGAGAATATATAAAATACAATCCAAAACGTAATTTAATTTAGTGCACAAATTGTTTCTTAGAGCACGAGCCCTCGCCGGAGATATGTGATAAAGAGTATAAAAATACAGAAAAGAGGAAAATAAAGTACATGTTTTTTTTACAAAATACATACCTAGGCCCAGACATTTAATTAGCCTCCTCTGTAAAAAGTTTACGTGACATAAATCATTCTCCTGTTTGTGTATTCCAGCACCAACAGTTATACGGCCGGCCTACAATTAAAATTAATTTTAAACTTCCTGTGATTAGTTGAGATACCCTTCCTCCAGCACAACTACTTCCCTGTGTATTTAAGGAATGACGTGTATATATATATAGGGATGTCGTTACGATATGTGTCTCCTAATTTTGGATGTGATGCGTTGACTTCGTGCATGTTAAGGAATGCTAGCTTTTTGTTTACACTTATCAACTATGCATCCACAATATTACATGTACACTCATGTCCAAAATTATTCTCGCATATCTATAACTGTCTTCTTGTAAGAATATAATTTGGTAATGTTTTTGCAGGGTACTTTTAATACTGTTACTATGTATATAACCAGGAAATGTAAGTTTGTGGTAAATTTCATAGGAAAAGAACTATAAATACGAAAATTAGAATGAATACAACAAAGTGTTGCTAAATGGACAAGAAACCTTTATTTTCGTTTTATTGTTCTTATTTATTGCTCTTTTGACATGAAATTTGCCACATACATGTCTTTGCCGATTGTAAACATACTAACATTATAAGAAATACTGGGAGAATTCGATATCAAATTATATTCCTACAACAACATATTTATAGACATACGACAATGATTTTGAACATGAGTGTATAACCAGCCGAGACACAGTTCGCAAGCTAAACAATGATTTATGAAATCCTTCTTCCGACTCTTTTGAGTAATTCTATACCCATTTATTAATTAAAGAGAAATATCTCCCATTATGTATCATAGTCCATAACAACTTCTTCCAAATTTTATTTCTGGCAAATGATATATTTATGAGTGAAGCAAATGCGTTCCTTACGAAAGGTATGGTGGCTGAGTGATAGTACCATTGTTTCATTAAAGGGAGTGGATCAAGATAGTATTTATAATACTAAATGTCAAAATAAAATCTTCCGATGGAGTATAACTTTTAAGACGTGATAATTTCTACGCGCCCACAGAACGAAGAAAAACTTTCAAATTTTCACATGTATGGTTCATAGAAACTTTTAACCATATATCAAGTTTGGCAATTCCTAAGTTTAACGTGGTGCCGGAGAGTACGTTTCAGAAAGTTAATGCATAATTCAGGGCACCATTGCAAAACTCCATGCGAGGAGTAAGAAGTAAGGGTTGTCAGATTTAACCTATTTCTTTATAAACAAAGTACCAAATTTGTAGATGTAAAACTTTAAAAATATAACTGTCTGTTAACCGATAATTTCTTGTCTTTACAATTATCTTAATAGGCCATACACTCCGTGTATTATTGTCTTTTATATTTGTTCTAATTGCATGCTTTATACCTAGAAACAAGCTACTGAAAAATAACTTGCACCTTAACGTTAATAGGATATTTAATGTATGTTACGCACAAGACAGAATATCATGATGGAAAATAGATTTTTGAGCTTGATTATAGGCAATGAAAATAACGAAATATAGAATTCATGTACTCTTGATACATAATTAGATGTAGTGTAACCTTAAGAATTAAAGAGTAATAAGTCTGTCATCTAGTATACACAGTTAAAAATCAACTTGAGTGAAGCGGAAATCAACAAGACTAGAATAAACCTGTAGCACAAGTTTGGTGAATGAAACATCTGTTCTTCAAGTTCTACAAAAAATATATAAATATTATTGGTATTATTACTTAAACATTATTATGTTTTTTTTCTACGTAGATTATTTAATATTGTGTGAATGGTTTCTTCCATCAACAAAGAAACACAAAGTGTATTTCTTTCACTACTTCACTTTTATAATCTTTATAGTTTGAAAGCAAATGTTGTTATGGAATCGACAAGACCAAACAGGATCGTAATAGACATAGTAGCAACAGTTATGAGACATAAGGACATAGTTGACCAACTGTGAGCAGCTCATCTTCTCTCAATATGTGATAGTGTAGAAAACATTTACGGAATTGGTAATATAAAGGTAAAACAGCCAAGAAGCTTCAAGAAAGCAAAGAGTTACTCCTTTTAGGATTTGTAGATGTTAATATGGATTCTGTTATCAGTGAGGCAAGACGGTTTATAGGATCATGCTATTAAAGTGCGGTTACTGGAAAGCCTAAAGCAGTGCTTGCTTCACCTCTTAAAACATTACCACCAACAACTGAACCCTTTGTAGAACATGTGAAACGAGCACACCTTCAATGTCCAATATGAAGACCTGCAATTGAACCAACTTTTCCTACTCTTGATCCTTTACAATATGGATGGTGTTACGATAGCTCAACAAAGGATCTCGTGACAACAAAGGTGCCGAAAAGAACAGAAGTTGCTCCGCCACAGGTTCTACATATTATTAAGTGCGGGTGTGGAAAAATCCCTGTCTGGTCATACAAGTGTAAGTTTGCATCTTCTAACCTAAGTTGTGCTGTTTTTGTGGCTGTCTTGGTGAAGCAAAGTATTAGTTAGACTCCTGCAACGCGGCTTCAGAACTTAACAGCTGAAAAACCAAACTCAGATTTCACCGACGAAGACCCTGATGATGAATGACTAAATACCCAATACGAAAGCAATCCACCTATCAGATTGTGAAATTTCAACACGACTGGAGCAGAGTTGCCTGGAAAATAACTCATTTTGTAGTCATCATTTTCATATCTTTTTTTAATTACAAGGTAACCTTCCGAAAATGATAGTTGCAGTGAAAGTTGTGGCCTATGCCAATTGAAAGATCTGTAACAGAGATAAGCATTCCCAAAAAATTAGCTGCCCATAGCAATAGGTTCAAGAAATATAAGGGGTGGAAGTTCGGGAAACAGCAAGGTTGGACAAGGGGGGGAAGTGCAAATTCCGCAAAACAGGGGAGCACGGCAAAATACAATGCTGAAAAGTGATGTATAGAAAGAGACTTGCCACAATAGGGAACAAATGGAGGTCACCAGTGGGGTTAACAGTGTTGCCAACTGCAATGAAAAGTACATGTTTTGCAAAGAGCACTATATGAAGTGAGTGCAATATTCAGTGTCAACCTGTCATGTATAGCATAAGATATGGCGTGTATAATCAATGGTACAATCTAACAAAAGAGAATAGAAAAAATAGAAGTACGAAAAATACGGAAAAGACGAAGTTGGCCATAATGCGCCACATTTGATCACGAGCTGTGCATATTAGAATGCACAAAATATGAAAGTACCACCTATGCAGGTAACCGACGTACCTAGAGTAAAAAAAAAGGAGTTCCAAAGTTGGCAACACTAGCCATGAACATGCAGGCAAGTCTAATATAGTTAGGCCACTCGCTTCACAAAAAGAAAATTTCGGCAACAGGCATTAGCCTTCGCATCATATGCACATGCTCGTCCACATTGTACGTGCAAATGTTCGATGAGACAATGGTCCAAACAGAAGATACATTTGCAGTGAGCACAGCGGAATACTGCCAATCCGTCACACATGGTACAATGATCGCTTGTGAATGTCTCGAAACAGTACTCTAGAGGTGTCGGAACCTTTGGTGGTCTTTCTATCACATATCCACACATGTAGAAAACAAACATAATCAAAGGCTTGATCTGCTGTGTGTTGCTGTCTGCAGTACTATCACCGCCTATGTGATATATCCAGAGTGTCCCACCTAACTCTGCGACTAAAATAATTTCAAAGCGAAAAAAAAATGTGACACATCCAGTTGTGCAGGAATGAATCCATGTCAGCAGACGACAAACTTCTGTGAGACGAAAGTGCCCCCAAGTCCCCCATCATAGGGTCTCAGGGGCCAACTTCAAAATTTCAAATAGCACCATCGGTCGAGTTATATTTCCTTCGATAAATCTTGGAATATACAACAATGCATATCAGAAATATTTACTATATGGGATTTCAAAATGGCCGCCAAAATATCTGCTTGGTGACAAGAACAACGTGCATTTTTGGCGGCCATTTTGAAACCCGTGCTTCATATAGCAAATGTTTCTTATAGGCGGTGTTGTATCTATCCAGAGAAATATCATCCGCCCCCTGTTCCCATTTGAAATGTTGCAGTTGACCCCTCGAGCCTTTGACGGGGGCCCTGGGGGACTTGCTCCTTACAAAGTTTTCTTGGCCCTCGACATGAGTACATTCCTGTGCAATTGGATTTGCAACACCTCTTTTCGCTTCGCAACAATTTGGGATCACAATGTTCGATGCCATGTTAAGACACAACATATATTTGTGGCGGCCATTTTGAAAAATATGCTTCATATAGCGAATGTTTCCTATAGGTGTTGTTGCACATTCCATGGTCTATCGAGAGAGGTACCACTCGGTCCCTGTTGCCATTTGAAAGTTTGAAGTTGGCTCCTGGAGCCCTATGATGGGGATCCTGGGGGCACTTGCTTCTCACATACTTTTATCACCCCCTGACATTGGTACATTCCTGCACAACTGGATCCGTCACATTTTTGTTCGTTTCGCAAATCTTTCAGGTCACAAAGTTTGGTGAGACCCTGTATATTCCCACATACGACCCACCATGACATAATGTTCACTACTTCTATTATAGGTTGTTGGCTCAACCCAACAATTTCATGTTCCCCGACTTGACATTGCCTCAATCACTCTAGCATTGATGCTATCCGAGTGATGCCTGTTGCCGGAATTTTCTTTTTGTGAAGCGAGTGGCCTAACTATATTAGACTTGCCTGCATGTTCATGCCCAGTGTTGCCAACTTTAGAACTCGTTTTTCTTTTCGACTCTAGGTACGTCGGTTTCCTGCACAGTTCGTGCTTTCTTGTTTTGTGCATTCTAATATGCACAGCTCGTGATCAAATGTGGCGCATTATGGCCAACTTCGTCTTTTCCGTATTTTTCGTACTTCTCTTTTTCTATTCTCTTTTGTTAGATTGTACCACTGATTATACACGCCATATCTTATGTTATACATGACAGGTTGACACTGAATATTGCACTCACTTCATATAGTGCTCTTTGCAAAACATGTATTTTTCATTGCAGTTGGCAACACTGTTAACCCCACTGGTGGCCTTTATTTGTTCCCTATTGTAGCAAGTCTTTTTCTATACATGACTTTTCAGCATTGTATTTTGACGTGCCCCCCAGAGGGTCGAATCGAAGTCCCCACGCGCGCGGAGCAGCGACCCTCTCTCTACCCTCAATCCTCGAGAACTGAAGTGTCACCACCTGTCTACTGGGTTTTGTTATCCCAGGATCCAGGTGGCGTGTTCCGATTGGTTGAGGGCAGTAAGAGGATCGCGCCCCGGCGCGTGAGGCTTCATCAGCTTTATTATGCTCAGAATTTACAAATGTGAGTACAAAGTTATGTAAATTATACACAATATGGGCTACAGGAAGAAGATACCACACTCTACATATTCTTTTTGTAAAGCAGTAGATTAGTGCTTGGTTATCACAGTAAATAGACACTTTCCTGGGGTAGGCTAGTATAATAGCAAAGGCTACTGCCAAAAACTCCAACACAAAAATGGGAAAACATCTAAGAGCTGTCCATTGAAAAATAGGCGTTCCTTCTCCGTCGACCACAGCATTCGTATACCAAGTTACATCTGGTACGAAGGAGTCCCAGATAGGTAGAGGACGAGACTGCACAGCACAAATGGTTTGTATCACAAATTTGAAAAATTTTTGATGGAGGATAGCGTAAGCAATGGGATATGTCAGGGTTGACACAGGGGCAACCCAAACGATGTATCCCGCCAATATCTGACGAGCACGGTGAGAGTGAAGCACAAATTGCCATGGACAGTGTCGAATAATGTCCAAGTAGCGGTTGTCCACCTGGAGTGAGTTGTTGTCCAAGTTTACTTCGATACCAAGGTATAACAGCTGGCGTGTTGGCACTAGCACTGACTTTTCCACATTAATGGAAAGTGATAGCCCCATCACCATGTTTAATTCAATCACTAATTGTCGCAATCGTTTGTACATCGTTTGTACATATATATGCAGGCGAAATTTTCGTTTGTACACAATTAGGGGCGACGGCAGAACGAAAACAAAGTGGGGGCTGTCTAAATGGTAGCCCCCCACCATATGCAATTGAACCACAAATTGTCGCAATCGTTTGAATATAGTTATACAGAAATGTGCAGGCGAGCTTTTCGTTTGTACAGAATTAGGAGCACCGCCAGAACAAAAACAAAGTGGGTGCTGTCTAAATGGTAGCCCTCCCACCATGTTCAATTCAACCACAAAATGTCGCACTTTGTTGTACGCCTTTGTACAGAAATGTGCAGCTGAAATTTTCGTTTGTACATAATTGTGGCCCCGCCAAAACGATAACAAACTATGGGCTCTCTAATTGATAGCCCTCCCACCATGTCGAATTCAACCACAAACTGTCGCACTTGTTTGTTACGGTTTTGTACAGAAATTTGCAGGCGTAATTTTCGTTTGTACACAATTGCGAGCGCGCCAAAACGGTAACAAAGTATAGGCTGCCTAATTGGTAGCACCTCCCTACGTCCGATTCAAAAGAAAATTATCTCAAATGTCTTGTACATCGTTTGAGCAGTAATGCGCAGGCGAAAGTTTTTTTCTACGCTATCAGGTGCGCGGACAGAACGAAAAAAAGGGGAGTTGTCTAAGTGCTAGCCCCACCATGTTCGATTGAACCACAAATTGTCGCGATCGTTTATACATCCTTTGTGCAGAAATGTGCAGGTAAAATTTTCGTTTGTATTAAATAATATATGGATGTGAGTATTTTTAATATCTGCGATCAACGTTAACCGGTTTGAATAACGGTTGCTGAGTTTGAAAATGGTACCTATTATACTAGTCGAAAAAAATTCTTTTTCTCTGGCACACGGAAGAAAATACCTGATTCTAATAGAACGTTTCACGTAGAATTCGAATCTGCAATCAGTGTTTCTCCATCACCCTCAGTTTTCCCGTGACAGAGGTGTTTTCGAAAAATTTCCCCTCAAATTTCTTTTCTTTTTCTTATTTCTTTTTTTAAAACCATTTTCATACTTGTAGCTTGGGAACCTTAGGTATATAAACGCACAAATTATATTGTATGTTAGCTTAATTTATACATAGTAAGCCCTCTAAGTTTCATAAGAATAGCATTATTCTATCTAGAGAAATAAACATATTTATATAAAAAATATGCTGTGTGTACTGTTCATTTTACAATATTCATTAGTGCAGATAAAATCACATATAACTTCCACGAAAATTACAATATAAGCACGGTTTATATCTTATTGGATTTGAAAAAAAAACATATTTTCAATGTTGTATATACGGTGTCACCATTTTATATCTACTTAATAAATAATACAATAGAAGTGAGTGGTATCTTCTTAATAAATGGACACTTACCTACCTCTACTAATATGTTTTAGTTGTCGACTTTCTTCTGTGTTTGGTTTCTGGAGCATCTCTTTTAAGTGTCCAACAGTAATCAGCTACCATTTTTGAACTTCACTGTCACTGGTATCTCTTCTCCATGGAGGAATTGTCCTGATGAAAATGTTCCCCATACTTATCACTAACAGCCCCAAGGTTTTCAGGAAAGAAATTCAGGTGGGAGTCTAGAAAGTGAACTTTAAGGGACATGTTGCAACCCATTTCATTGAATGATTGCCGGAAATCACTCACAATTTCACGGTAATTTGGGGCTTTCTTGTTTCCTAAAAAGTTCTCTGTTAAACATTTAAATGGACACCAAGCTGCTTTCTCAACCAGAGTTAAGAGATCCTCAAATTTTTGGTCACGAATCAAACATCTTATTTGGGGGTCTACAAAATTCCCTAGCGTCACTAACCCGAGGATTTTTTTTCCTTGAGGTAAGAAGATCCTGCATTACTTTTGTCCATTGCCCTAACAAAGTTTTTGAAGAGCCCCAACTTTATGTGAAGAGGAGGTAGAATTATCTAATCAGGGCTCACCAGTGAGGAATAAACAGCATTCTTCTGTCCAGGAGTTAATACATGCGTTGGCCATTCCTTCTTGATGTAATGTTCCGCTTTGTTCCTGCTGTCCCATTCGCAGAGGAAACAACAATATTTCGTATAACCAAGCTGCAAACCCATTAACAAAGAAATGACTTGTAAATCACAGCAAACGGTCCACTTGTATTTCTCATACTGAATTTTTTCTAACACTATTTCGATGTTTTCATAGGTTTCCTTCATATTAGTTGCAAAGCCAAAGGCACTGAAGGAAATTTGTTGCCATTGTGCAAAAGGACAGCCTTAAAACTAGTTTTCGAAAAGTTAATAAGCAATCTCCACTCTGTACTTATATGTGCATGTCCAAGTGTATCCATCACAGCACATACATTATTACGATACACTAAATCATTTTGTTGAGAATAATAGTTTTGAAACTCTGTATGAAGGTTTCGAAAAATACACACTTTAGTGTCACGATGGAGCAGATTCCAGGCTTAAGTTTAGAATCAAGAAGTTCTGTCTGTGTCTTGGAGAGGTTTAAATCACGTACGAGGTCATTTAGTTCACCCGGAGTTATGAGATGGGGATCCAATGTAGATGTGCTTCCTACATAAGTAGGATCATCATCTTCATTCGGAACTTCAATAGTTGCCTCAAGTACGTAATCCTCATTTACCGTAAGATGAGGAGGAGGTACTGGTACAGGTAATTCTGCACTGTGTGGAACTGGCCTAATTGCTGATGGCAAATTAGGGTACTGTACTGTGTGGTTAGATTTACTGCTTATTTCTTTTATCTGTGTCATACAAAAGTAGCAGTCTGAAGAAATGATCTTTTGGTTCCCTCCAGATCATCGGTACTGCGAAGTTCATGTTTCGTCCACCATTCGCCCACCCAGTCAGACGTTTCACGCAAGTACAACAAATGTAATGAGGAACCCAGTTCTTATCCTGGTCTCCTACACAGCAACCAAAATATAACTGATAACACTTCCTCACAAGTGAAGTAAAACATCGACGTTGTGATTTAAATATCAGCTCCCCACATACATAACAGAAATTGTCCGGTTTATTTACACACTTCCTCGACATCTTGTATCCTGTAAGGTATCACACACACACACACACACACACACACACACACACACACACACACACACACACACACACAGGAATCTACACTCCATCAAATTCCCACAAAATCCCTCTAGAAATTTCCTCATACAAAAATGGTGACATTGTGTACACATCATTGAAAATGTTTATTGGAAGACCAATGAGGTATAAACCGTGGTATATTGTAATTTTCGTGGAAATTATATGTGTTGAAGACCGACCCGACCCCACCCGTGACCCGAATTGACTGACCCGATTAGAGCTGACCCGATTGGCCCGACCCAAAGTGACCCGAGGTGACCTAACCCGACAACCGATCCGAGTGACCTGACCTTACAATCTAACCAGTTTGAGAGAGCTAGAACCTTACAAAACTGCCACCAGAAAAAAAATGCTGACCAATTCTTATGCATAAACCATTGTTTCGGCTTTTTTATTTGTAGTATAATTATCCTCCTCCTCCTCCTCCTCAGTGTTCTGCCATTAATGACAGGCCAGTTTCAGTAACTAGGTAAGGCTTCTATTTTTGCGATTTCCCGCTAATATCTGCCTCGCAACCCAACATAAAGTACCACCCTCCTTATTACAATCTATCAATTGCAACCTTCTTACACACTCTCGCTCTCCTTTTATCACCCCCTTTACTACATCTCTCAGAATGCAATCTCTTAGCAAGATCGAAACTTGTGATCCGTCCATTTTTTCGCTTCCTTATATCGTCTAATATTGCTCTCGTCTCTTGCATTTTTTCAGCATTTCCTAATTCGTTTTCCTCTCTACCCTGCTAACCTTCTTTATTTTAATACACATCCAAATTTCCAAGGTTAAAATTTAGGCAATCAACTTCGAAAGTCAAAATAAAATTTGACTGAGTTCTGAAGACTAAAATAATAAAAGTTCTGAAGACAACATTATTTTCTAGTAAGGAATGCATATAGAACTTCTTTTAATATTTCTTGCTGTGTAACAAACAAAAATTTCGTCACGTTAACATTCCGATTTTTCTACTTAAAAACAGCGTTGCTGTCTGATAGAATCATAAGGAACTAATTGCAATGAAATATCATTCTGTAGGGAATTATCTTTTATTTTTTCTTGATTAATTTATCAAGAAGACATTTGCAACGTTATATAAAATTAGCAAGTATTTTATTGAGGAGAAAGTCAAATCACTAACGCAGCAATAATAATAATAATAATAATAATAATAATAATAATAATAATAATAATAATAATAATAATAATAATAATAATAATAATAATAATAATAATAATAATAATATGAAGATGACCAAAAAAGTTCTGTCTCTTTGTAGAGGTCTGTGTTCAATTGGCATTCACACCGTGAGTTGAATGCGAATGGATATAAGGTGAAGGTCAGTTGTTGGACGAGACGAGACGAGACAGAATTTTCATGAAGGGGTACGAGATGAGACAGAGCTCTTTCAATAGAAACATATGCACTTTTCGAGACGAGACTACCTTCACGACACATTTTCGAGACGAGAATGCCCCAAACCTATTCTCGTGAGCAACACTAGTAAGTATATCCAACATACTACTTGGTTGGGGCTGTTCAGATACACCGTGAACGTGCGTAAGGACTGAGTGAACATGGGGCCTTCACAGAGCGTCATATGGGCTTGTTTGCTGTACGAGTTCAAATTGCTGCTCCGCGGGGCGGAAGATATGACAGGCCTTTGGTGAGGATGTCGTGACTACGCGGAGAGTGCAGTGGTATGACGGTTTAAGGGCGGTGACGAAACACTCGAAGACGCACCACGTACCGGAAGACAAACAGATGTTCAAAATAAAGATCTTCAGGCAGCAATTGAGGCGAAGACAGACATGTGAGGTACTGGTACTACATTTCAGTGTGAGTGGAGAAACCATTCGGCACCACCACCATCTGCAAGTTGGGTTGATGGGTCCTACATGATTTGACTTGGAGCCAGAAAGCAACGCAAGCAGACACCTGTGTTTCTTTTGTGTCTCGTCTGAGGAAGGAGCAATTTCTCTACAGGGAACTGCTACCAGCTGGTCAGATCATCAATGCAATTGTGTACTGTCACTGTGTACTGTCTGGATCCAGCAGTTCTTAATCGCAAAGGGGTCCTCCTGTTACAAGGCAATGCTAAACCCCACGTGGCTAAAATGACCCAATACATCATTCTATGCCTTGGACCGAAAACACTATTGGATCCGCCATACTCCACGGACATTGTACCGTCCGATTATCACCTATTCTATTCCTTGGACAATCACCTTAGAGAACGCCAATTCAAATCGCTAGTAGAGGTTCAATATGCACTTGATACCTTCTTCACTTCACGTCCCACCAAGTTCGACTGCGATGGAATCCATAGCCTTCCAGAACGTCGGCAGAAGGTCGTCGAGGCTGATGGAGACGATTTTTGATATTCCAGGTACGTCTTAGGTTACATACCAATGTTCGAAGGTGTTGGTGAAAAGGCGGCGGAACTTTCTTGGGCACTCTTAAAGTTCTAATAATAATAATAATAATAATAATAATAATAATAATAATAATAATAATAATAATAATAATAATAATAATAATAATGTGACCTGCCCAAAGGCAGATGTTTGACCCGAAGGTCCATGGTATTGATCCCAGCTCGTACCAAGTAAGTTTTCTGGTGGACAAACACCATGTGCATGGGTTTTCTCGGTGTTCTCCCATTTCCTCCCACTTTCTTCATTCAACCACTTCAATTATTTCTCATCATCACTGTCTCTCTTAGCGTTGGTGCATAACGTGGGACGTTAACTAGATATTTCCTTTCAATTTCACTTAATGTGACATTTAACTTGACATAGAAACGCAGAAAGGAAAAAAGTCAGTAGTAATATTAATTACAATTACAATGCCAATTAGTTAATATAGGGTTAAATTAAAATGTTATTACTATTTCACCTTCAATTAGTCACAATTATCATTCATTCACCAACTTCGAATTGAATTCTACAACAAAGCTCCTTATAGTATAGAAAATAAGTGAAGAATGTGACGACCCGACCCGAGTGACCCGACACTAGCTAACCCGACTGACCCTACCCGACCCGACCCGTAACCCGACCCGTTTGAGAGCACTATCAGAGGGGTACAATTTACAGTAGAATTTATTTTGTATGGTTTAGCATACTTTAAGACTACCATACTTTTTGAAAACAGAACAAACGGGACATCTTACAAATTAGTAGTAAATATTGCATTTTGTATTAATTTTATCTTTCGAATTTTACTACAGTATCGCACTAGTTATACAACTTAAAATAATGTATTAATATAGTCCATACTTAATCAACAGTGCTAAAAATTATTATAGAAGCTAGAAGCTGTTATACAATATAAACGCAATCAGTGAACATACAATATTTAGACAAAAATTATATTTTCAATATTATTACACATACCATCTTTACATGCTCTACATGTCTATAAAGAAAAAAATCCAGATTTATGAAGTTGTTTCCAAATTTCAATAGACTGATTTATTTTTGTCAACCCAGTATGCGAACTAAAAGAAAGCAATTTGCATAATTGTTTTTCTGAAGCAGAAAAAAATGTGTTTTCGGAGCTGGTCTGGAACGTCACAAGAATTTGTTGCCACCTCGGGGTATACATTCTTACTTTTAGTGATAAGAGTGCTACTTAGGAGGATTTAAACATTTCATGTTATATCCGGGGAAGCAGTGATTGGAATAATAATAAAGATTAGAATGAAATTGTTCCTATGGTATTGTCGGAATTGAAAGCAAAAGGAATAAGTCGATTTTATTATCTTTTCAGAAATTTTGATATGTAATTAATAATAATAATAAAGAAAAAAAGAGGACAAGAAGGAAAATTTGTGCACACCGGAACAAATTTTAAGAAACCGTATGGTAGCCTTACATACTTATTTCCATGGGGAGTGTCAGTACGGAGCCACTACGTAGCAGAGTTGAAACAAAACCTCGTAAATAGGTTGCCAACTAAGGAAAACAAAATTACCGGCACACCCTCAAAATTCTCTGTACAAATGAGAAACTGAAGACTGTATTGATCGTTATTGTATTTACCAGCAATTGCCACTTGTTTAAAATTATCGAAACAGATGAATAATATTGGATATTAATCTTTATGTAACAAAAGTTGATTCATAAAATGAAATTTATTCTATAAACTTCATTGCTTTAAAAATGTATTTTCTACTCTCAATAAATGTATAAAATTTTTTTACAATAAAATATAAGTGTTATCAAATTTGTTATGTTAAATAAATAAAAAATAAAACTGCCATACATTAAAAAAAATATCGATAATGTATAATACAACGGACGTTTGTGTTTGTAAAGGCACTGTTGAAAAATTTTGATGTTCAATGTTATATTCTGGATGGCAGATTCCAAAATACCGGTCAGAAGGGGGCTAATAAGAAGTTTGTACCGGTCACCGGCCTTAATCAAAATCACAGCAAATACCGGCCAGTTAGCAACTCTACTCGTAAATCAGAATGCTGAATGCACCAAAATACTTCACCTTGCATTCTATAGTTGCTGCAAAACGAGTTTAATGAAGATGATCAAATAAAACAAAATACTGTGTTATAATTTTCCCTTTAACACTCTACTTTGTGAATTTGTTATATCTTCCACTTATCAATTTCCTGTACGAGATGAGAATAACGGTTTCTCTGCAAGATAGAAAGAAAAAAATAAATTTTTCTCATAAGGATTCAGCTCACGTAAGAAATAATGAATAAGTTTAATAATAAGAACTGAGGAGTGATAAACTAACCCAGCAATATTGATTGTAAGTATAAATATAAACATAAAAAAACATTTAATTCCATCATCGTTAGAATAAGATCAATATAGTTAATCAGACGATAGTGTGAACATACCAAACCACACAATAGTGTGAACAAAGTCCTGTTAGAAAAATACTCCATAAATATGACACATTTTTTTTAATGTTTCTACCATTTATACAGTCCCACACATTGTTTTCGTTCTGGCAGCGCCCCTAATAGAGTACAAACGAAAATTTCGCCTCCACATTTCTGTGCAAATGATGTACAAGCGATTGATATAATTTGTGATTGAATTAGATATGATGGGGGCTACCATTTAGACAGTCCCACTTTGTTTTCGTTCTGGCGGCGCCATTAATTGTGTACAAACGAAAATTACGCCTGCATATTTCTGTACAAACGATGTACAAACGATTACGACAATTTGTAATTGAATTGGACATGATGGACGCGGTACCATTCAGACAGACCCCATATTAATTTCTTTCTGACGTCGCCTCTACTTGTGTACAAAAGAATATTTCCCCTGCACATTTCTGTACAAACGAAGTACAAACGATTGCGACAATTTGTGATTCAATTGGACATGTTGGTGGGAAGCTACTACTTAGAGAGCCCTCAGTTTGTTTTCGTTCTGGTGGCGCCCCTAATTGTGTACAAACAAACATTTCGCCTGCGCACTTCTGTACAAACGAAGTACACAAGATTGCGACAATTTGTGATTCAACTGGACACGGTGGGGGGGGGGGCTACCACTTAAAAGAGTCCCCACTTTGTTTTCGTTCTGGCGGCGTCCCTAATTGTCTACAAAGAAAAATTTAGCCTGCACATTTCTGTGCAAACGAAGTACAAACAATTGCGACAATTTGTGATTCAATTGGACATGGTGCGGGGCTACCACTTAGACAGCCCCACTTTGTTTTCATTCTGGCGCGCCCCTAATTGTGTACAAACGAAAATTTTACCTGCACATTTCTGTACAAACAATGTACAAACGATTGCGATAATTTGTGATTCAATTGGACATGGTGGGGGGGCTACCATTTAGATAGCCTCCCACGTTGTTTTCCCTCTGGCGGCGCCCCTAAGTTTGTTCAAACAAACATTTCGCCTGCACATTTCTGTACAAACGATGCACAAACGAATGCGACAATTTGTGATTGAATTTTACATGGGGGGATACCATTTAGACAGCCCCCAATTTTTTCAGTTCTGGCGGCGCCCCTAATTGTGTACAAACGAAAATTTCGCCTGCACATTTCTGTACAAACGAAGTACAAACGATTGCGACAATTTGTGATTGAATAGGACATGTTGGTGGGAGGCTACCACTTAGACAGCCCCCAATTTTTTCGTTCTGGTGGCGCCCGTAATTGTGTGCGAAGATACATTTCGCCTGCACATTTCTGTACAAACGAAGTACAAACAATTGCGACAATTTGTGATTCAATTGGACATGGGGGCTACCACTTAGACAGCCCACATTTTTTCTGTTCTGGCGGCGCCCCTAATTATGTACAAACGAAAATTTCGCCTGCACATTTCTGCACAAACGAAGTACAAACGATTGCGATAATTTGTGATTGAATAGGGCATGTTGGTGTGGGGCTACCAGTTAGACAGCC